>NC_136619.1:44283924-44756424 GCF_933228915.1 Telmatherina bonti
ATCCATCATCCATCCATTATCCATCCATCCATCCATCATCCATCATCCATCCATCTATCCATCATCTATCCATCATCCATCCTTCCATCCATCCATCATGCATCATCATCTATCCATCATCCATCATCCATCCATCCATCAAACTATCCATCCATTATCCATCCATCTATCCATCATCTATCCTTCCATTCATCCATCATACATCCGCCATCCATCCATTCATCCATCCATCCATCCATCATCCATCCATCCATCATCTTACTGCAGCAACCAGAACTTTACCTCTGCCCCAGATGAGACGGGATGACCTCGGCAGGAACATTAACAGAAAGCGTTACTCACCGCCGGCTTTTCGCTGACTTGCAAACCTCCGTCCACATCCCAGAATGCCGAGCGTGTCTCCAGATGGACAAAACCAGAAGTGAAAGCAGGCAGATGTTTCCATGTCTTTGTGTCAGCAGTTTTACATTACAACCACACACTTCATTCTCCTCGTCTTCATCTTCATCCCCTCATGGAACTGCATGTTCAGGAGGCGGAGCCTACTCAGACTGGGCGGAGCCAGATAGAACTGGAAGTCTTTTCTAGTTCTGGCTCTGCTCCGGGTTCTAGTTTTAGTTCTGTACGGATTGAGATGTTCCATGTTGGTCCTGGTCCTGAGAGAGGTTTTTCTTCCTGGTTCTGGTTCTGGTGGAGTTTTTCTTCCTGGTTCTGGAGGTTTTTCTTCCTGGTTCTGGTGGAGGTGCATTATCAATCAGACTATGATGAACTGATGTGTTTTTGATGATTAAAACAAAGTTTAAAGAAAAACAAAGAAACTAACAAAGTTTGTGATGTGTGGCCCCCACAACACACACACACACACACACACACACACACACACACACACACACACAGACAGAGCTCAGTCCAGTTTATTTGCAGTATTAAAACCACATTGGAAAGCAGACATAAGAGCACATTACACAAACACACACACATGTAGGGACATCCTAAAATAGAGTAAAAATAAAATAACAAATGAATAAATAAAACGCAGCACTTAAAAGAAAACTAAAACAATAAGTAAAATGGTGATGAGGTGTTTTGTTCATTGTTTAACCGCTTGTGGAAAGAAACTTTATGTGTGTGGGCATCGTCTACCTGAGGCGGCGGGATCAGTAATAATCTAGAAAGCTCTTGTTACAAGTCTGCATTTATAAATGTCGAATGTTTAAAAGAATAGTTTTGTTTTGAGGGAATTCCTTTCATTTTCATAAAAAGAGACGCTGGCGAGCCCTCATGGCAGCATGACGGGTCAGATTGATTATTGTCGTCTGCAGACCAACCACCGGCTTGTTAGGACCAGTAGCAGCACAGTCGTATGGCACAGAGTGAAAAGAAAAGGGCTTAAAATACAACCTTGTGGGGAAGTGATGCTTCCACAGAGTTCATCTGAAACAGACGTTCATTTTCACTCTCTATGGTCGACAAGTTAAAACGTTTAAAATCCATCTGCAGACGGCGCCAAGGCCGAGAATCTTCCATGGTGGGCTTCACGGGAACCGGGAGCTAAAAGCAGAGATATGGTCTATAAATGCATCCGTTCATACGGCGTTCATTTATCTCGATGTTCCTACTCAGAGTTCGGAAACGGCTTCTTCCTCGCTCCAGTTTTCTCTGCAGGCAAACCAGTGTGGGTCCACAGAGACTGGAATCTGGCCTTTGATACAGTCCAGCACCAGTCGCTAGAAGGTTTTCATTTAGACAGAAGTTCTGTCTGCCCTGGGCGGCCGGTGCCTGGCAGGTCTGGGGTTTGCCAGTCCAGGCCCGCTGGGGTCTGATGCCCCTAATTGTGGGGGGCTCTGGCTGCCCCCACCCCTCCCGTCTGGGTTGGTGGATGGCTGGCTCCAGGTTGTGGTCTGTGCTTGTGATGGCTGCCGGCTGCCCAGGTCTCAGGGTTCTCCTGGCCTGGCTCTCACCTTTGTGTGGGCGGGGCCACATTGTATGGGCGGGGCCACATTGGCATGATCACTCTTCTCTGAACACGTTCCACTCTGTATGTTCTGCGTGTGACACAGTTACTGAGTCGCCTGCAGGTTTATTTACTAACAGCAGCTGGTTTTCTTCCTGTGTTTCGGATCTAGCTTGTGAGTTTTGGGTTCTCCTGATAGCTGATGTCTTCGTCCTCCCGCAGGGGGAACATGACTCCAGTGTGTATAGGTGTATGGATGTGTGTGTATATAGGCAGGTGTGTATGTGTGCTTATTTATATGTATGTAGGTTGTTCTCTTTCTCTCTTCTCTCTACGAGGTGTTTTTCTGTTTTCCCTTCTTCTCCATTCTCTTTCAGTCCCTCTTCTGTCCTCTCCGGTCCGGTCCGGTCCGGTCCAGCAGGACAAACTTCGTAATACAAACAATTATGCAAAATAAATAGAAAAATAAAATTAGAATCCTGAATATCATTATATCTATGATGCTTTTTAAGTAATTTTGCTCAGCAGAACACATCCAGAAAATCATTCTGCTGCTTAAATGCTGGACAAGACAAAACAAACAAAAAAGACAGAAGTTAATGCTGCTGACAGACACACACACACACACACACACACACACACACAGGGTTTTCAGCTGTTTAGCATCGGTGTAGACAAACACTGTAAATCCTTTAAATACGTTTCTGCAGCATTTTTAGCTCCGTCTGACTCGGCGTTTTAATTTCAGAGGAAAACAGAGAAGCTGTGTGTGTGTGTGTGTGTGTGTGTGTGTGTGTGCGTGTGTGTGTGTTTACTGTGAATGGGTGCTGACTATTTAAAGCGTCTGTCTGTATGTGGGATGTTTACAGCAGGCAGGAGCCGGCGGGCCCGCTGTGGTTCTCCAGGATCCTTCAGGTCTTCTGGGACCATGTTGTCTGGTCTGTGTGAGACCACAGACCCGGACCAGCAAGACTTTCCCAGACCAGATGCAACGTGGATCTGCTCCGTCCAACATGTGATGTGCTGTTACCATGGTAACAGAAACCAACCCGGGTTCTGGGTCGGTTTCATCCTGTTCAGACAGAGGACCAGACCTGGTCCCTCTAAGACCACTTCAGGACCCGGTCTATCACCTGGCAACGGACCAGACCTGACACCCCCCCCCCCCCCCCCCCCCCCCCCCACTGCATCAGGATCTGGTCTGGACCCCGTAGGACTCCTGGACGTGAACCACATGGTGCATGTGAACGTGCACGATCACGTGCGCGCGCAGCATCCTTCTGCTTATGTAAGACATGAAAAGATCCATTGATCAGTTTTTTCTCACGTCGTTCATTCGGACTTTATGTAAGACTGTGAGACGCCGCCGGATCCGGAGCGGGACAAAGTCCACCGTGACCCGGTAAGCAGGATTTATCAGGCTGGACTTTAAACCGGTTACTGATCAACCTGCAGCTGACGGCTCCGCTGACGTAACCACAGCGACCTCTGACCCCGCCGGCACGAGGACCCCCACGTGTGGACCAGAACGCTGCTGCAGGAGATGGAACCTGGTCTGATGGACCTGGAGGACTTGGACCGCCAGAACCTTCCTCATCATCATCATCATCATATTCTCATGAAGAGTTCTACAAGGTTTATAGTGGTCCACACCAGACCAGAACCCTGTGAGCCTGGTTCAGACCTCACTGGACCGGAACAGGACTAGTCGGTCCAGTTCAGGTCAGGTCTATCTCCTGCCTGGACCGGAACCGGGACCCACAGAGCCTGGTGACCCTGACAGGAGGCCCGGGATGTGCCGGTGAACGGGTTTGTGGCTCTTCTATCTCTAACCGGGTGCCGGTGGAGGTTTCCAGCCGTCCAGGAGTTTGGGAGACGTCTGAGAGTTTATGAACCAGACCAGAACCCAGACCAGGTTGTCCGCATGTGAACATGGATGATCCGGAGCAACGTGGTCTCAGTCTGAAACATCGGCATCATAAGCAAGTAGCATCATTTTATTACATCAGAAACTTTACTGATAAATAGTAGAGTGACCCGGTCCCGGTACAGAACCCAGACCTGCAGGACTCCAACCACACCATCTGGGTCTGCCAGTCTGGTCTTACAGATCCTGACCTGGACTCCGACTGTCTTATGTAAGCCCCACGAAGCAGACAGACAGAAAACCACCATCACTTCCGAGCTTCGGTTACAGAGACCCCCTTCCTCCTGGTCTTGTCTCGGATCCCGCCTGGACCTGTGGTTTCCTGCTGCATGTGTGCAGCTGCTGATAACATCTCCCTCACAGCTGGACTTCCTGTATCACCAGTTCAGACTGGGACGGAGATGCTGGGAAGTGACGCAACGTCAACCTGAAGGATCTGAGAGACGAGACCTGAACCGTAGATGAAAAACTGTCTGTTAGAACTTTGTCCAGACATATCTGTCCCCCATAGAGAACATCATGTCCCCCATAGAGACCACCATGTCCCCCATAGAGACCATTATGTCCCCCATAGAGAACATCATGTCCCCCATAGAGACCACCATGTCCCCCATAGAGACCATTATGTCCCCCATAGAGAACATCATATCCCCCATAGAGACCACCATGTCCCCCATAGAGACCACCATGTCCCCCATAGAGACCATTATGTCCCCCATAGAGAACATCATATCCCCCATAGAGACCACCATGTCCCCCATAGAGAACATCATATCCCCCATAGAGACCACCATGTCCCCCATAGAGAACATCATGTCCCCCATAGAGACCACCATGTCCCCCATAGAGACCATTATGTCCCCCATAGAGAACATCATATCCCCCATAGAGACCACCATGTCCCCCATAGAAACCATTATGTCCCCCATAGAGAACATCATGTCGCCCATAGAGACCACCATGTCCCCCATAGAGACCATTATGTCCCCCATAGAGAACATCATGTCCCCCATAGAGACCACCATGTCCCCCATAGAGACCATTATGTCCCCCATAGAGAACATCATATCCCCCATAGAGACCACCATGTCCCCCATAGAAACCATTATGTCCCCCATAGAGAACATCATGTCGCCCATAGAGACCACCATGTCCCCCATAGAGACCATTATGTCCCCCATAGAGAACATCATATCCCCCATAGAGACCACCATGTCCCCCATAGAGAACATCATGTCCCCCATAGAGACCACCATGTCCCCCATAGAGACCATCATGTCCCCCATAGAGACTACCATGTCCCCCATAGAGACCATTATGTCCCCCATAGAGAACATCATATCCCCCATAGAGACCACCATGTCCCCCATAGAGAACATCATGTCCCCCATAGAGACCACCATGTCCCCCATAGAGACCATCATGTCCCCCATAGAGACCACTGTGTCCCCCATAGAGACCATTATGTCCCCCATAGAGACCACCGTGTCCCCCATAGAGACCACTGTGTCCCCCATAGAGACCACTGTGTCCCCCATAGAGACCATCGTGTCCCCCATAGAGACCACCGTGTCCCCCATAGAGACCATCATGTCCCCCATAGAGACCACCGTGTCCCCCATAGAGACCACTGTGTCCCCCATAGAGACCACTGTGTCCCCCATAGAGACTCTCATGTCCCCCATGGAAAAAATCATGTCCCCCATAGAGACCACTGTCTCCCCCATAGAGACTCTCATGTCCCCCATGGAGAACATCATGTCCCCCATAGAGACCACCGTGTCCCCCATAGAGACCACTGTTTCCCCCATAGAGACTCTTGTGTCCCCCATAGAGACTCTCGTGTCCCCCATAGAGACCACCGTGCCCCCCATAGAGACCACCGTGTCCCCATAGAGACTCTCGTGTCCCCCATAGAGACCACCGTGTCCCCCATAGAGACTCTCGTGTCCTCCATAGAGACCACCGTGTCCCCATAGAGACTCTCGTGTCCCCCATAGAGACCACCGTGTCCCCCATAGAGACCCTCATGTCCCCCATAGAGACCACCGTGCCCCCCATAGAGACCACCGTGTCCCCCATAGAGACCCTCATGTCCCCCATAGAGACCACCGTGTCCCCCATAGAGACCACCGTGTCCCCCATAGAGACTCTCGTGTCCCCCATAGAGACCACCGTGTCCCCCATAGAGACCACCGTGCCCCCCATAGAGACCACCGTGTCCCCATAGAGACTCTCGTGTCCCCCATAGAGACCACCGTGTCTCCCATAGAGACCACAGTGTCCCCCATAGAGACTCTCGTGTCCCCCATAGAGACCACCGTGTCCCCCATAGAGACCACCGTGCCCCCCATAGAGACCACCGTGTCCCCATAGAGACTCTCGTGTCCCCCATAGAGACCACCGTGTCCCCCATAGAGACCCTCATGTCCCCCATAGAGACCACTGTGTCCCCCATAGAGACCACCGTGTCCCCCATAGAGAACATCATGCCCTCCATAGAGACCACCATGTCCCCCATAGAGACCACTGTGTCCCCCATAGAGACCACCATGTCCCCCATAGAGACCACCGTGTCCCCCATAGAGACCACCGTGCCCCCCATAGAGACCACCGTGTCCCCATAGAGACTCTCGTGTCCTCCATAGAGACCACCGTGTCCCCCATAGAGACTCTCATGTCCCCCATAGAGACCACTGTGACCCCCATAGAGACCCACGTGTCCTCCATAGAGACCACCGTGCCCCCCATAGAGACTCTCATGTCACCATAGAGACTCTCGTGTCCTCCATAGAGACCACTGTGTCCCCCATAGCGACTCTCGTGTCCCCCATAGAGACCACTGTGTCCCCCATAGAGACCATCATGTCCCCCATAGAGACCACCGTGTCCCCCATAGAGACCACCGTGCCCCCCATAGAGACCACCGTGTCCCCATAGAGACTCTCGTGTCTTCCATAGAGACCACCGTGTCCCCCATAGAGACTCTCGTGTCCCCCATAGAGACCACTGTGACCCCCCATAGAAACCCACGTGTCCTCCATAGAGACCACCGTGCCCCCCATAGAGACCACCGTGTCCTCATAGAGACTCTCGTGTCCTCCATAGAGACCACCGTGTCCCCCATAGAGACCCTCATGTCCGCGATAAAGACCACCGTGCCCCCCATAGAGACCACCGTGTCCCCATAGAGACTCTCGTGTCCCCCATAGAGACCACCGTGTCCCCCATATAGACCCTCGTGTCCTCCAGAAAGACCATCGTGTCCCCATAGAGACTCTCATGTCCTCCATAGAGACCACTGTGACCCCCATAGAGACCTACGTGTCCTCCATAGAGACCACCGTGCCCCCCATAGAGACCACCGTGTCCCCATAGAGACTCTCGTGTCCTCCATAGAGACCACCGTGTCCCCCATAGAGACTCTCGTGTCCCCCATAGAGACCACTGTGTCCCCCATAGAGACCATCATGTCCCCCATAGAGACCACCGTGTCCCCCATGGAGACCACCGTGCCCCCCATAGAGACCACCGTGTCCCCATAGAGACTCTCGTGTCTTCCATAGAGACCACCGTGTCCCCCATAGAGACTCTCGTGTCCCCCATAGAGACCACTGTGACCCCGATAGAGACCCACGTGTCCTCCATAGAGACCACCGTGCCCCCCATAGAGACCACCGTGTCCTCATTGAGACTCTCGTGTCCTCCATAGAGACCACCGTGTCCCCCATAGAGACCCTCATGTCCCCCATAGAGACCACCGTGCCCCCCATAGAGACCACCGTGTCCCCATAGAGACTCTCGTGTCCCGCATAGAGACCACCATGTGCCCCATATAGACCCACGTGTCCTCCAGAAAGACCATCGTGTCCTCCAAAGAGACCCTCGTGTCCCCCATAGAGACCATGTGTCCTCCATAGAGACCATCGTGTCCCCCATAGAGACCCTGGTGTCCCCCATAGAGACCATCGTGTCCTCCATAGAGACCATCGTGTCCTCCATAAAGACCATCGTGTCCTCCATAGAGACCATCGTGTCCTCCATAGAGACCCTCGTGTCCTCCAGAAAGACCACCGTGTCCCCCATAGAGACATCGTGTCCTCCAGAGAGACCACCGTGTCCCCCAGAAAGACCATCGTGTCCTCCAAAGAGACCATCGTGTCCTCCAGATAGACCATCGTGTCCCCCATAGAGACCACCATGTCCCCCATAGAGACCACCGTGTCCCCCATAGAGGCCATCGTGTCCTCCAGAGAGACCATCGTATCTCCCATAGAGACCACTGTGTCTCCCATAGAGACGACCTTGTCCCCCAGAGAGAACATCGTGTCCTCCAGAGAGACCATCGTGTCCCCCAGAGAGACCCTCGTGTCCTCCATAGAGACCATCGTGTCCTCCATAGAGACCCTCGTGTCCTCAAGAAAGACCATTGTGTCCCCCATAGAGAATATCGTGTCCCCCATAGAGACCATCGTGTCCTCCAGAAAGACCATTGTGTCCCCCATAGAGAAAATTGTGTCCTCCATAGAGACCCTCGTGTCCTCCAGAAAGACCATTGTGTCCCCCATAGAGAAAATCGTGTCCTCCAGAGAGATCAACGTGTCCCCCATAGAGACTATCGTGTCCCCCATAGAGACCACCATTTCCCCCATAGAGACCATTATGTCCCCCATAGAGACCACCGTGTCCCCCATAGAGACCACTGTGTCCCCCATAGAGACCATCGTGTCCCCCATAGAGACCACTGTGTCCCCCAGAGAGACCACCGTGTCCCCCATAGAGACCATCATGTCCCCCATAGAGACCACTGTGTCCCCCATGGAGACCATCATGTCCCCCAGAGAGACCACTGTGTCCCCCATAGAGACCACTGTGTCCCCCATAGAGACCACCGTGTACCCCATAGAGACCACTGTGTCCCCCATAGAGACCATCATGTCCCCCATAGAGACCACTGTGTCCCCCATAGAGACCATCATGTCCCCCAGAGAGACCACTGTGTCCCCCATGGAGACTCTCATGTCCCCCATAGAGAACATCATGTCCCCCAGAGAGACCACTGTGTCCCCCATAGAGACTCTCATGTCCCCCATAGAGAACATCATGTCCCCCACAGAGAACATTATGTTCCCCAGAGAGACCACTGTGTCCCCCATAGAGACTCTCATGTCCCCCATAGAGAACATCATGTCCCCCATAGAGACCACTGTGTCCCCCATAGAGACCCTCATGTCCCCCATAGAGACCACCATTTCCCCCATAGAGACCATTATGTCCCCCATAGAGACCACCGTGTCCCCCATAGAGACCACTGTGTCCCCCATAGAGACCATCGTGTCCCCCATAGAGACCACTGTGTCCCCCAGAGAGACCACCGTGTCCCCCATAGAGACCATCATGTCCCCCATAGAGACCATTATGTCCCCCATAGAGACCACCGTGTCCCCCATAGAGACCACTGTGTCCCCCATAGAGACCATCGTGTCCCCCATAGAGACCACTGTGTCCCCCAGAGAGACCACCGTGTCCCCCATAGAGACCATCATGTCCCCCATAGAGACCATCATGTCCCACATAGAGACCACTCTGTCCCCCATGGAGACCATCATGTCCCCCAGAGAGACCACTGTGTCCCCCATAGAGACCACTGTGTCCCCCATAGAGACCACCGTGTACCCCATAGAGACCACTGTGTCCCCCATAGAGACCATCATGTCCCCCATAGAGACCACTGTGTCCCCCATAGAGACCATCATGTCCCCCAGAGAGACCACTGTGTCCCCCATGGAGACTCTCATGTCCCCCATAGAGAACATCATGTCCCCCAGAGAGACCACTGTGTCCCCCATAGAGACTCTCATGTCCCCCATAGAGAACATCATGTCCCCCACAGAGAACATTATGTCCCCCAGAGAGACCACTGTGTCCCCCATAGAGACTCTCATGTCCCCCATAGAGAACATCATGTCCCCCATAGAGACCACTGTGTCCCCCATAGAGACCATCATGTCCCCCAGAGAGACCACTGTGTCCCCCATAGAGACTCTCATGTCCCCCATAGAGAAAATCATGTCCCCCATAGAGACCACTGTGTCCCCCATAGAGACTCTCATGTCCCCCATAGAGACCACTGTGTCCCCCATAGAGACCCTCATGTCCACCATAGAGACCACCATGTCCCCCATAGAGAACATCATGTCCTCCATAGAGACCACCATGTCCCCCATAGAGACTCTCATGTTCCCAATGGAAAACATCATGTCCCCCATAGAGACCACTGTGTCCCCCATAGAGACTCTCATGTCCCCCATGTAAAAAATCATGTCCCCCATAGAGACCACTGTCTCCCCCATAGAGACTCTCATGTCCCCCATGGAAAAAATCATGTCCCCCATAGAGACCACTGTCTCCCCCATAGAGACTCTCATGTCCCCCATGGAGAACATCATGTCCCCCATAGAGACCACCGTGTCCCCCATAGAGACCCTCATGTCCCCCATAGAGACCACTGTGTCCCCATAGAGACCACCGTGTCCCCCATAGAGACCACCATGTCCCCCATAGAGACCACTGTGTCTCCCATAGAGACCATCATGTCCCCCATAGAGACCACCATGTCCCCCATAGAGACCACCGTGCCCCCCATAGAGACTCTCGTGTCCCCCATAGAGACCACCATGTGCCCCATATAGACCCTCGTGTCCTCCAGAAAGACCATCGTGTCCTCCAAAGAGACCCTCGTGTCCCCCATAGAGACCATGTGTCCTCCATAGAGACCATCGTGTCCCCCATAGAGACCCTGGTGTCCCCCATAGAGACCATCGTGTCCTCCATAGAGACCATCGTGTCCTCCATAAAGACCATCGTGTCCTCCATAGAGACCATCGTGTCCTCCATAGAGACCCTCGTGTCCTCCAGAAAGACCACCGTGTCCCCCATAGAGACATCGTGTCCTCCAGAGAGACCACCGTGTCCCCCAGAAAGACCATCGTGTCCCCCATAGAGACCATCGTGTCCTCCAGAGAGACCATCGTGTCCCCCATAGAGACCACCATGTCCCCCATAGAGACCACCGTGTCCCCCATAGAGGCCATCGTGTCCTCCAGAGAGACCATCGTATCTCCCATAGAGACCACTGTGTCTCCCATAGAGACGACCTTGTCCCCCAGAGAGAACATCGTGTCCTCCAGAGAGAACATCGTGTCCTCCAGAGAGACCATCGTGTCCCCCCAGAGAGTCCCTCGTGTCCTCCATAGAGACCATCGTGTCCTCCATAGAGACCCTCGTGTCCTCAAGAAAGACCATTGTGTCCCCCATAGAGAATATCGTGTCCCCCATAGAGACCATCGTGTCCTCCATAGAGACCATTGTGTCCTCCATAGAGACCCTCGTGTCCTCCAGAAAGACCATTGTGTCCCCCATAGAGAAAATCGTGTCCTCCAGAGAGATCAACGTGTCCCCCATAGAGACCATCGTGTCCTCCATAGAGATCCTCGTGTCCTCCAGAAAGACCATTGTGTCCCCCATAGAGAAAATCGTGTCCTCCAGAGAGATCAACGTGTCCCCCATAGAGACCATCGTGTCCCCCATAGAGACCACCATTTCCCCCATCGAGACCATCGTGTCCTCCAGAGAGACCATCGTGTCCCCCATAGAGACCACCATGTCCCCCATAGAGACCATGGTGCCCTCCAGAGAGACCATCGTGTCCTCCAGAGAGACCATCGTGTCCCCCATAGAGACCACCATTTCCCCCATAGAGACCATTATGTCCCCCATAGAGACGACCGTGTCCCCCATAGAGACCACTGTGTCCCCCATAGAGTCCATCGTGTCCCCCATAGAGACCACTGTGTCCCCCAGAGAGACCACCGTGTCCCCCATAGAGACCATCATGTCCCCCATAGAGACCACTGTGTCCCCCATGGAGACCATCATGTCCCCCAGAGAGACCACTGTGTCCCCCATAGAGACCACTGTGTCCCCCATAGAGACCACCGTGTACCCCATAGAGACCACTGTGTCCCCCATAGAGACCATCGTGTCCCCCATAGAGACCACTGTGTCCCCCAGAGAGACCACCATGTCCCCCATAGAGACCATCATGTCCCCCATAGAGACCACTGTGTCCCCCATAGAGACCATCATGTCCCCCAGAGAGACCACTGTGTCCCCCATGGAGACTCTCATGTCCCCCAGAGAGACCACTGTGTCCCCCATAGAGACTCTCATGTCCCCAATAGAGAACATCATGTCCCCCACAGAGAACATTATGTCCCCCAGAGAGACCACTGTGTCCCCCATAGAGACTCTCATGTCCCCCATAGAGAAAATCATGTCCCCCAGAGAGACCACTGTGTCCCCCATAGAGACTCTCATGTCCCCCATAGAGACCACTGTGTCCCCCATAGAGACCACCGTGTCCCCCATAGAGACCCTCATGTCCCCCATAGAGACCACCATGTCCCCCATAGAGAACATCATGTCCTCCATAGAGACCACCATGTCCCCCATAGAGACTCTCATGTTCCCAATGGAAAACATCATGTCCCCCATAGAGACCACTGTGTCCCCCATAGAGACTCTCATGTCCCCCATGGAAAAAATCATGTCCCCCATAGAGACCACTGTCTCCCCCATAGAGACTCTCATGTCCCCCATGGAGAACATCATGTCCCCCATAGAGACAACCGTGTCCCCCATAGAGACCACCATGTCCCCCATAGAGACCACTGTGTCTCCCATAGAGACCACCATGTCCCCCATAGAGACCACCGTGCCCCCCATAGAGACCACCGTGCCCCCCATAGAGACTCTTGTGTCCCCCATAGAGACCACTGTGACCCCCATAGAGACCCACGTGTCCTCCATAGAGACCACCGTGTCCCTATAGAGTCTCTCGTGTCCTCCATAGAGACCACCGTGTCCCCCATAGAGACCCTCATGTCCCCCATAGAGACCACCGTGCCCCCCATAGAGACCACCGTGTCCCCATAGAGACTCTCGTGTCCCCCATAGAGACCACCGTGTCCCCCATATAGACCCTCGTGTCCTCCAGAAAGACCATCATGTCCTCCAGAGAGACCATCGTGTCCCCCGTAGAGACCCTCGTGTCCCCCATAGAGACCATCGTGTCCCCCATAGAGACCCTCATGTCCTCCATAGAGACCCTTGTGTCCTCCAGAAAGACCATTGTGTCCCCCATAGAGACCATCATGTCCCCCATAGAGACCCACGTGTCCTCCATAGAGACCACCGTGTCCCCCATATAGACCTTCGTGTCCTCCAGAAAGACCATCGTGTCCTCCAGAGAGACCCTCGTGTCCCCCATAGAGACCATGTGTCCTCCATAGAGACCATCGTGTCCCCCAAAGAGACCCTGGTGTCCCCCATAGAGACCATCGTGTCCTCCATAGAGACCATCGTGTCCTCCATAAAGACCATCGTGTCCTCCATAGAGACCATCGTGTCCTCCATAGAGACCCTCGTGTCCTCCAGAAAGACCATTGTGTCCCCCATAGAGAAAATCGTGTCCTCCAGAGAGACCATCGTGTCCCCCATAAAGACCCTCGTGTGCTCCAGAGAGACCATCGTGTCCTCCACATAGACCACCGTGTCCCCCAGAGAGACATCATGTCCTCCAGAGAGACCACCGTGTCCCCCAGAGAGACTCTCGTGTCCCCCCTAGAGACCATCTTGTCCTCCAGAGAGACCATCGTGTCCCCCATAGAGACCACCATGTCCCCCATAGAGACCACCGTGTCCTCCATAGAGACCATCGTGTCCTCCATAAAGACCATCGTGTCCTCCATAGAGACCATCGTATCCTCCATAGAGACCCTCGTGTCCTCCAGAAAGACCATTGTGTCCCCCATAGAGAAAATCGTGTCCTCCAGAGAGACCATCGTGTCCCCCATAAAGACCCTCGTGTGCTCCAGAGAGACCATCGTGTCCTCCACATAGACCACCGTGTCCCCCAGAGAGACATCATGTCCTCCAGAGAGACCACCGTGTCCCCCAGAGAGACTCTCGTGTCCCCCCTAGAGACCATCTTGTCCTCCAGAGAGACCATCGTGTCCCCCATAGAGACCACCATGTCCCCCATAGAGACCACCGTGTCCTCCATAGAGACCATCGTGTCCTCCATAAAGACCATCGTGTCCTCCATAGATACCATCGTGTCCTCCATAGAGACCCTCGTGTCCTCAAGAAAGACCATTCTTTCCCCCATAGAGAATATCGTGTCCCCCATAGAGACCATCGTGTCCTCCATAGAGACCATCGTGTCCTCCATAGAGATCCTCGTGTCCTCCAGAAAGACCATTGTGTCCCCCATAGAGAAAATCGTGTCCTCCAGAGAGATCAACGTGTCCCCCATAGAGACCATCGTGTCCCCCATAGAGACCACCATTTCCCCCATCGAGACCATCGTGTCCTCCAGAGAGACCATCGTGTCCCCCATAGAGACCACCATGTCCCCCATAGAGACCATGGTGCCCTCCAGAGAGACCATCGTGTCCCCCACATAGACCACTGTGTCCCCCATAGAGACATCGTGTCCTCCAGAGAGACCACCGTGTCCCCCAGAGAGACCATCGTGTACCCCATAGAGACCATCATGTCCTCCAGAGAGACCATCATGTCCCCCATAGAGACCACCATTTCCCCCATCGAGACCATCGTGTCCTCCAGAGAGACCATCGTGTCCCCCATAGAGACCACCATGTCCCCCATAGAGACCATCGTGTCCTCCAGAGAGACCATCGTGTCCCCCACATAGACTACCGTGTCCCCCATAGAGACATCATGTCCTCCAGAGAGACCACCGTGTCCCCCAGAGAGACCATCGTGTCCCCCATAGAGACCATCGTGTCCTCCAGAGAGACCATCGTGTCCCCCATAGAGACCACCATGTCCCCCATAGAGACGACCTTGTCCCCCAGAGAGAACATCGTGTCCTCCAGAGAGAACATCGTGTCCCCCATAGAGACCACTGTGTCCCCCATAGAGACATCGTGTCCCCCATAGAGACCATCGTGTCCTCCAGAGAGACCATCGTGTCCCCCATAGAGACCACCATGTCCCCCATAGAGACCATCGTGTCCTCTAGAGAGACCATCGTGTCCCCCATATACCATCGTGTCCCCCATAGAGATCCTCGTATCCCCCATAGAGATCACTGTGTCTCCCATAGAGACAAAGTTTTCCTCCAGAGAGACAGTGATCTTTCCGTGAGATCACTGAGATGCATGTTTATTTCTGCTGTAAACATGTTTATTTCTGCTGTAAATATGTTTATTCTTTTTGTAAACATGTTTATTTCTGCTGTGAAGTTGGTCTTTTTAACATGGGAGTCTATGGGGATTTGCTCTGTTTTAGAACCCCTAGTGGATGTAGGGGGGACTGCAGTTTTTGGCACTTCCTCTTTGTCTCTCTGCAGGACAGTGAGGGATCTGTTGTCATGTCCTTCATGAGTTTTCTAATTTTTCTTCTTAAAATAAAACCAAAATGAAGGGGGTGGTGGCGCCAGACCAGACCAGAGACATTCCTGGGACACAGCTGAGACTCTGGACTACTGGGTCTGAGACAGCATCACGGTCCAACAGCTTCATTGTTGTCTAAAAACCGCTCCCGGACTGCAGATCCAGGGCTTGGTGGATCTGACCCACTACTTTGTTGTTCACAGCAAAAAGACAAGAAGGACCCAAACAAACCAGCCGTTGCTTCATAGACCACAAAAACCTGGTCTGGGCCGGGTCTGACAGGACCACAGCTTCCTGGTGGCTCAGTCTGGTAAAGCCGAGATTATCCCTGAGGCTCCTGAAAACCGCGCTGAGACTGGTAGGTGTGCTTATGTGTGGGCGAGTCATGAAGGATTAGCGGGGAATCTGGAGCAGGTTCTGACGGACGGTCTGATAGCACCACCTCATAGAAACATGTAGAACAGCCTCAGGACCAGACCGGCTGCTGGTTCTGACATGTTTTAGGTTAATATGGGGGGGATTATTGATGAGGATGCATCAGGTGATGTTAGATTTATTTAATAGAAACATCTTTATACAAACACACAGAAATCCAAAGAAATAAATCTTCTTTTAAAGCTGACTCAGTAAAAGACACCAAAGGTTTTATGTGTTTTTTACTTTCTCATTTTATCGAGTCTTTTGTTGACACAAAAACATCAGGACATTTTAATCCATTTCTGTTCTGCATCTATTTCTGCTCCACCTTGTTTATTTTTCATACAAACCAGCCTGTGAAAATCATTCACACAACAGAAAATGTTTAGATATTTATAGAGTATGATGGTCTGATTAGCTTATAGCAGCTAACGCCGAGTCACCTTTCCATAGAAAACCTACAGTAGACTGTTCAGATCCGTTAATACATAGAAAATATGTAGTAATCTGATTAGCTTATGCTACATAATGCTAATTTAGTCCTCCATAGAAAATTTATAATTGTGTGATTATCTTGTGCTATCTAATGCTGATTCATTCTTCCATACAATATATATAGTGGTCTCATTAGCTTATAGAAGGTGACACTGATTGATTCCGCCATGGAAAATGTATAGTGGATTGATTAGCTAACCTAGCTAATGCTAATTCATTCTTCCAAAAACATATATACAGTGATCTGATTAGCTTATGCTACCTATTGTTGATTCATTCCTCCAAAGACTTTTTTATAACCATTCTGATTAGCTTGTAGTTGCTAACTCTGGTTCTTTTTTCCATAAAAATGCCTCAGCTTATGGTAGCTATTGTTTATTTATTGCGCCACAAAATACATAGCAGGTTGATTAGCTTATGCTAGCTAATACTTATTCATTCTCTGCTTCTTGTCCATCACTGAGTCAGCTGAAATGACCATCACAATTCAAACACTTGTCAGATTACTGTGATGATCAGATCTGATATGTATACATGTCTGAAATGTGATTTTTTTTTTTTTTTTTTAAACTTTCCCTTCTTTTTTCTGTGTTAACAGCATGCTGTCTCATTAGCTGCTAATGTAGATTCTGGAGGCTTGAAAATAACAGCAAGCACATCGTTCCTCTCACCTCTTCTTCCCATCCTCCTCTTCTTACTCCTCCTCCTGCTCCTCCTCCTGAATCATGGGTGGGATCAGCTGGATGACTCCACCCGGGTGAATGCTTACTGAACTCTGAGCCAACACTGAAAGCAAGCGCTCCATCTTTCCTGGATTGCGGTCCAGTCCTGGACCAGACTGAGACTCTCTGGCTCTGCAACACGAAGCTTTATCACACTGAAACATCAGATTGTGAAAATTTCAGGATTATTTTGGTGTGTTGAACTTGGCCGATTCCAGCAGCTCTGCGATTGTTAAACCTTTGCTGGAAAAAGAAGCTGGAGCTCGGCCACAGGGTGGGGGGGTTCTGCAGGGGGAGGACGGGGTCCGCCCACTCAGTCCAACACAGATTTTCATGTTTCAGTTTCCTGACATGAAACCAGACCGCTGCCATGAGACCAGATCCAGAACCCGGATCTGATCACAGAATATCTGCTTCATTTTATAATGAACGTGTGCAGATGTTCACACCTGGTAAAACACATGACAGAACCAGGTCTTTGCTTGACTTCAGGAACCAGAACCAGGTCTTTGCTTGGCTTCAGGAACCAGAACCAGGTCTTTGCTTGGCTTCAGGAACCAGAACCAGGTCTTAGCTTGGCTTCAGGAACCAGAACCAGGTCCTAGACTGGCTTCAGGAACCAGAACCAGGTCTTTGCTTGGCTTCAGGAACCAGAACCAGGTCCTAGCTTGGCTTCAGGAACCAGATACACGTCTAAGTTGGTTTCAGGAACCAGAACAGATCATTGCATCGGTTCTACATTCAGACCAGGAAGTCGGATTCTTCATGGTCCTCCATCACCTTCATTGTAGATTAGATTAGTGCAGCTTTTTTTCAAGGCACCAAAACATAAATAAAAAGTCACTTTGGAGACAAAAAAACTGCATTTTTCCATCCAGAGGGTTCTCTCTGACTTTAAACACATCACAAAAGATCAGACTTTCAGTGTTTAAAAGCATTGTTTGTCATGTTTTATAGTTTTAAACCAAACTACAGTTAAAGTTTCAGACACGGTTCTCAGTCCACACTGATGTCACTGTTCCACAAATGTCTTTACATCCAGTTTCTCGCCTAATTATATGTCACAACGTGGACATTGTTCTGTTTCATCTGATCTTTCCGCAATAGAGACACGCTTTCCCTTTAAATGTACTCAGAGTCCACCTCATGCTGACCCGTGGACTCAGGCGCCAGCATGTGAAACTGCACAGATGACAGTAGAGTCACAGATGACATCATCGTGATGTCATCATTAGACCTCATTTACTTACTGGTGTTGTTGGTAGGAAAGGATCTGGTTCCAGAAGAGCTCCAGGTTTCGACTGGCGTCAGCCAAACTACACCAACCGACCAGGAAGCAATCAGCTGGTGGAGCAGGAGTCCAGTTGTCCCAGTTTGATGTTGTTCTCCCAGCATGCAACGTGGTGTGATGGAAACAGAAGCCAGTCAGGAAGTTCTATAAAATTATTCATGAAAATGTTTATCAACGCTTTCTGCCCTGACGTATCCCTCCGCCACAGCCCTACTTTCTGCAGGAGGACTGGCGATGTTTGTCTGATGACGCGTCTTCTACCGACGTTCCGAAGCAGGAAGTCGAGCTGCAGAGACCAGCAGGACAAAACCAGAACCACCAAAACCAGAATCACTAAAACCAGAACCACCGAAACCAGAACCACCAAAGCCAGAACCACTAAAACCAGAACCACCAAAACCAGAACAACTAAAACCAAAACTACTAAAACCAGAACCACCAAAACCAGAACCACTAAAACCAAAACTAATAAAACCAGAACCACCGAAACCAGAACCACCGAAACCACAACCACTAAAATCAGAACCACCAAAACCAGAACCACTAAAACCAGAACCACTAAAACCAAAACTACTAAAACCAGAACCACTGAAACCAGAACCACCAGAACCAGAACCACCAAAACCAGAACCACTAAAACCGAAACTACTAAAACCAGAACCACTGAAACCGGAACCACCAGAACCAGAACCACCAAAACCAGAACCACTAAAACCAGAACTACTAAAAACAGAACCGCCAAAACCAGAACCACTAAAACCAGAACCACCAAAACCAGAATCACTAAAACCAGAACCACCGAAACCAGAACCACCAAAGCCAGAACCACTAAAACCAGAACCACCAAAACCAGAACAACTAAAACCAAAACTACTAAAACCAGAACCACCAAAACCAGAACCACTAAAACCAAAACTAATAAAACCAGAACCACCGAAACCAGAACCACCGAAACCACAACCACTAAAATCAGAACCACCAAAACCAGAACCACTAAAACCAGAACCACTAAAACCAAAACTACTAAAACCAGAACCACTGAAACCAGAACCACCAGAACCAGAACCACCAAAACCAGAACCACTAAAACCGAAACTACTAAAACCAGAACCACTGAAACCGGAACCACCAGAACCAGAACCACCAAAACCAGAACCACTAAAACCAGAACTACTAAAAACAGAACCGCCAAAACCAGAACCACTAAAACCAGAACCACCAAAACCAGAATCACCACTACCAGAACCACTAAAACCAGATCCACTAAAACCAGAACCACCCAAACCAGAACCACCAAAACCAGAACCACTAAAACCAGAACCACTAAAATCAGAACCACCAAAACCAGAACCACCCAAACCAGAACCACCAAAATCAGAACCACTAAAACCAGAACCACTAAAACCAGAACCACCAAAACCAGAACCACTAAAACCAGATCCACTAAAACCAGAACCACCCAAACCAGAACCACCAAAACCAGAACCACCCAAACCAGAACCACCAAAATCAGAACCACTAAAACCAGAACCACTAAAACCAGAACCACCAAAACCAGAACCACTAAAACCAGAACCACCAAAACCAGAACCAAATCTCTGGGGTCCAGTTTCCTCCGGACTCTTTCTGATGGCTGACAGCAGGAGGACGGGGAGAACAACAAGGAAGAGGAGTATGAGGAGAACAACGAGGAAGAGGAGGATGAGGAGGACAAGGAGGAAGAGGAGGAAGAAGAGGGTTAGGAGGACAAGGAGGAAGATGAGGATGAGGAGAACAGGGAGGAAGAGGAGGATGAGGAGAACAGGAAGGAAGAGGAGTATGAGGAGTATGAGGAGAACAGGGAGGAAGAGGAGGAAGAGGAGGATGAGGAATACACGGAAGAAGAGGAGGACAGGAAGGACAAGGAGGAAGAGGAGGATGAGGAAAACAGGGAGGAAGACGAGGATGCTTGCAGGATTACATTGAGCCTTCCTAGGATCAGAGTCCACATGGATGATGGGTGGAGGTGATGGGTGGAGGTGATGGTGGAGGTGATGGGTGGAGGTGATGGTGGAGGTGATGGATGGAGGTGATGGATGGAGGTGATGGGTGGAGGTGATGGTGGAGGTGATGGATGGAGGTGATGGGTAGAGGTGATGGGTGGAGGTGATGGTGGAGGTGATGGGTGGAGGTAATGGATGGAGGTGATGGTGGAGGTGATGGGTGGAGGTGATGGATGGAGGTGATGGGTAGAGGTGATGGTGGAGGTGATGGTGGAGGTGATGGGTGGAGGTGATGGATGGAGGTGATGGTGGAGGTGATGGTGGAGGTGATGGGTGGAGGTGATGGGTGGAGGTGATGGATGGAGGTGATGGGTAGAGGTGATGGTGGAGGTGATGGTGGAGGTGATGGGTGGAGGTGATGGGTGGAGGTGATGGATGGAGGTGATGGGTAGAGGTGATGGGTGGAGGTGATGGTGGAGGTGATGGGTAGAGGTGATGGGTAGAGGTGATGGGTGGAGGTGATGGTGGAGGTGATGGATGGAGGTGATGGATGGAGGTGATGGTGGAGGTGATGGGTGGAGGTGATGGTGGAGGTGATGGATGGAGGTGATGGGTGGAGGTGATGGATGGAGGTGATGGGTAGAGGTGATGGGTAGAGGTGATGGGTGGAGGTGATGGATGGAGGTGATGGGTAGAGGTGATGGGTAGAGGTGATGGGTGGAGGTGATGGGTGGAGGTGATGGTGGAGGTGATGGATGGAGGTGATGGTGGAGGTGATGGGTGGAGGTGATGGTGGAGGTGATGGATGGAGGTGATTGGTAGAGGTGATGGGTGGAGGTGATGGTGGAGGTGATGGGTGGAGGTGATGGATGGAGGTGATGGTGGAGGTGATGGGTGGAGGTGATGGATGGAGGTGATGGGTAGAGGTGATGGGTGGAGGTGATGGGTGGAGGTGATGGTGGAGGTGATGGGTGGAGGTGATGGTGGAGGTGATGGGTGGAGGTGATGGGTAGAGGTGATGGGTGGAGGTGATGGTGGAGGTGATGGGTAGAGGTGATGGGTGGAGGTGATGGTGGAGGTGATGGGTAGAGGTGATGGGTGGAGGTGATGGTGGAGGTGATGGATGGAGGTGATGGTGGAGGTGATGGGTGGAGGTGATGGTGGAGGTGATGGATGGAGGTGATGGGTGGAGGTGATGGATGGAGGTGATGGGTAGAGGTGATGGGTGGAGGTGATGGGTGGAGGTGATGGTGGAGGTGATGGATGGAGGTGATGGTGGAGGTGATGGGTGGAGGTGATGGATGGAGGTGATGGGTAGAGGTGATGGGTAGAGGTGATGGGTGGAGGTGATGGGTGGAGGTGATGGTGGAGGTGATGGATGGAGGTGATGGATGGAGGTGATGGTGGAGGTGATGGGTGGAGGTGATGGGTGGAGGTGATGGTGGAGGTGATGGGTGGAGGTGATGGTGGAGGTGATGGGTGGAGGTGATGGATGGAGGTGATGGGTAGAGGTGATGGGTGGAGGTGATGGTGGAGGTGATGGGTGGAGGTGATGGATGGAGGTGATGGATGGAGGTGATGGGTAGAGGTGATGGGTGGAGGTGATGGTGGAGGTGATGGGTGGAGGTGATGGTGGAGGTGATGGGTGGAGGTGATGGGTAGAGGTGATGGGTGGAGGTGATGGTGGAGGTGATGGGTGGAGGTGATGGTGGAGGTGATGGGTGGAGGTGATGGTGGAGGTGATGGATGGAGGTGATGGGTGGAGGTGATGGATGGAGGTGATGGGTGGAGGTGATGGGTGGAGGTGATGGTGGAGGTGATGGGTGGAGGTGATGGGTGGAGGTGATGGATGGAGGTGATGGGTAGAGGTGATGGATGGAGGTGATGGTGGAGGTGATGGGTGGAGGTGATGGTGGAGGTGATGGGTGGAAGTGATGGATGGAGGTGATGGTGGAGGTGATGGGTGGAGGTGATGGGTAGAGGTGATGGATGGAGGTGATGGTGGAGATGATGGATGGAGGTGATGGTGGAGATGATGGGTGGATGTGACGGGTGGAGGTGATGGTGGAGGTGATGGTGGAGATGATGGGTGGATGTGACGGGTGGAGGTGATGGATGGAGGTGATGGGTGGAGGTGATGGATGGAGGTGATGGGTGGAGGTGATGGATGGAGGTGATGGTGGAGATGATGGGTGGATGTGACGGGTGGAGGTGATGGTGGAGGTGATAGGTGGAGATGAAGGATGGAGATGATGGGTGGAGGTGATGGATGGAGGTGATGGGTGGAGGTGATGGATGGAGGTGATGGGTGGAGGTGATGGATGGAGATGATGGATGGAGGTGATGGGTGGAGGTGATGGATGGCGGTGATGGATGGAGGTGATGGTGGAGATGATGGGTGGAGGTGATTGGTGGAGGTGATGGATGGAGGTGATGGGTGGAGGTGATGGTGGAGGTGATGATGGCGGTGATGGGTGGAGGTGATGGTGGAGGTGATGATGGCGGTGATGGGTGGAGGTGATGGGTGGAGGTGATGGGTGGAGATGATGGGTGGAGGTGATGGGTGGAGGTGATGGGTGGAGATGATGGGTGAAGGCGTCCTGTGGCTGAGCTGATGAAGAGGAGTTTGGGTGAATTTTAATAATCTTGTTGTTTTGAGTTGAAGAGGAAGATTAGTGTTGATCTGATCTGGTTAATAACTCGTCTGGACTCCACATGATCTCCTGAAACGATCAGATGACTTCTCCACACCTTCCCCTTCCTCTGAGGTCTGGTTTATGAGTGAAGTAAATCCTCCTCCACGTCGTCCGTCAGCAGAAAACAGGAGGAAATTAAAAACAAGAAACAAAAAATGTCCATTTTCCCTGTTGGAATTTTCCAAAAGTCTGGCCTTCATGTTGGAGACATGTTGGAGTTCTGCTGACTCGAGAATCTTCACACGGAGTTGGTCCAACTATGTTCATACAGTCAAACATTCCACAGTTTGACTGAATCTGGCGGAGGATTTTAATCTGCACCTTTTGGGAATCTGTGAAATAAAATGCGGCTGATTCATCAAAGGACATCATTAACTCTTCCACTCGTGGAATTTCTTATGATGTTTTGCCTGACAGCAGAGCTGCTTTGTTCCTCTTCTGTGTCAGCAGCTCTGAGTGAACCGGGTCGCTTCCATAGGTAGGACGTCTATACGTAGGTTCCGTGTCGGTAGGACGTCTATACGTAGGTTCCGTGTCGGTAGGACGTCTAGACGTGGGTTCCATGTCGGTAGGACGTCTAGACGTGGGTTCCATGTCTGTAGGACGTCTAGATGTGGGTTCCGTGTCGGTAGGAAGTCTGTGTGTCGGTAGGACGTCTAGACGTGGGTTCCGTGTAGGTAGGAAGTCTAGACGTGGGTTCCATGTCTGTAGGACGTCTAGACGTGGGTTCCGTGTCGGTAGGAAGTCTAGACGTGGGTTCCATGTCGGTAGGACGTCTAGACGTGGGTTCCATGTCTGTAGGACGTCTAGATGTGGGTTCCGTGTCTGTAGGACGTCTAGATGTGGGTTCCGTGTAGGTAGGAAGTCTAGACGTGGGTTCCATGTCTGTAGGAAGTCTAGACGTGGGTTCCGTGTAGGTAGGAAGTCTAGACGTGGGTTCCATGTCTGTAGGAAGTCTAGACGTGGGTTCCGTGTCGGTAGGAAGTCTAGACGTGGGTTCCATGTCGGTAGGACGTCTAGACGTGGGTTCCATGTCTGTAGGACGTCTAGACGTGGGTTCCATGTCGGTAGGACGTCTAGATGTGGGTTCCGTGTCGGTAGGAAGTCTGTGTGTCGGTAGGACGTCTAGACGTGGGTTCCATGTCTGTAGGACGTCTAGACGTGGGTTCCATGTCGGTAGGAAGTCTAGACGTAGGTTCCGTGTCGGTAGGACGTCTATACGTAGGTTCCGTGTCGGTAGGACGTCTAGACGTGGGTTCCATGTCGGTAGGACGTCTAGATGTGGGTTCCATGTCGGTAGGACGTCTAGATGTGGGTTCCGTGTCGGTAGGAAGTCTGTGTGTCGGTAGGACGTCTAGACGTGGGTTCCGTGTAGGTAGGAAGTCTAGACGTGGGTTCCATGTCTGTAGGACGTCTAGACGTGGGTTCCATGTCGGTAGGAAGTCTAGACGTGGGTTCCATGTCGGTAGGACGTCTAGACGTGGGTTCCATGTCTGTAGGACGTCTAGATGTGGGTTCCATGTCGGTAGGACGTCTAGATGTGGGTTCCGTGTAGGTAGGAAGTCTAGACGTGGGTTCCATGTCTGTAGGAAGTCTAGACGTGGGTTCCGTGTAGGTAGGAAGTCTAGACGTGGGTTCCATGTCTGTAGGAAGTCTAGACGTGGGTTCCATGTCTGTAGGAAGTCTAGACGTGGGTTCCATGTCGGTAGGACGTCTAGACGTGGGTTCCGTGTAGGTAGGAAGTCTAGACGTGGGTTCCATGTCTGTAGGAAGTCTAGACGTGGGTTCCGTGTCGGTAGGAAGTCTAGACGTGGGTTCCATGTCTGTAGGACGTCTAGATGTGGGTTCCGTGTCGGTAGGAAGTCTAGGGGGATGGGGAGGGTGCTGGAGAGGGGGGATAGGAAGCAGCGGGAGGGTTGTGGGGAGGGGTTGTTGGGGGGATGGTCTACGGACGTGTCCTTGTCCTTGGGGATCCCGCCCCTGGTATCGTGGTGGTGCCGGCCCACGATGGTTTTGCTCTGGGTGGGCGGGGCCCGCTGGGTCTTGGCCGGGGCTCTGCCGGGGGTAACGGGTGGTCCTGGGGCCTGTGGGTTGCCGGCTCTCTGTGCGGCCCGCGCTTCAGCACCCGGCGCCCACCGGGCCGGCGTGCCGTCGCCCTGTGCTACCCGGTGCCCCTGCCTCGTGGCGCCGCGTGGCGCCTGCCTGGAGGCTTCCACTGCTCTGGGCTCGGGGGACGGAGGCTCTCTCTGCTTTGCCTGCCCGGGCTCTGTGCGCGGTGGGCTTGCCGGGCCCTGGGGGCCTTGGCTTCCTCCCCTACTCCTCGGGTCGTGGTCGTGCTCCCCTACAAGCACTCAGCTGATCTTTGATTGCACGATCACAGGTTGAACAGTCACACGTGCACGCCCACAAAGCGCTCATCTTCCCATCTGCCTTCTACTAAATGTTGCTGATGACTCTCTGTAGGTATGTTTGTTGGTACTGTAATTGTTATTTTATTCATTCATTTTCTTTTTTTACTTTTCTTTTTCTTTTCTTTTGTCTGTTTTTGAATATTGTCACTATCCTACTTATGTCTTGTTGTATTTTTTCAGTACTTTATATTGTTTTGCAAATACTGTAACTTTAGCCGCTTAGACACGCCTTTCTTTTCTCTCTCTCTTTTTCCTCCTTTCATTTCCTCTTTTTTTCCTCTTCCCCTGCCAGGTCCAGCTCGGCCAAGACTGACGATGATTGCAAAATGATAAAAGGAAAATAAAAAATAAATAAATGAAATAAAATAATTAACATAATAATAAAAATATTCAGATTATCAAGGGCAGCTATATACATGAGATGTCTCCCTTGACAGAGCAAATCTGTCTGGCAAAAATATGACACGCAGATTGCTGTTCTGTATGCTGAGATGCTGGACAGGACAGGTTAAAAAAACAAAAACAAAACGTCTATACGTAGGTTCCGTGTCGGTAGAACGTCTAGACGTGGGTTCCATGTCGGTAGTACGTCTATACATAGGTTCCGTGTCGGTAGAACATATAAACGTAGGTTCCGTGTCTGTAGGACGTCTATACGTAGGTTCCGTGTCTGTAGGACGTCTATACGTAGGTTCCGTGTCTGTAGGACGTCGATACGTAGGTTCCGTGCCGGTAGGATGTCTATACGTAGGTTCCGTGTCGGTAGAACATCTAGACGTAGGCTTCATGTCGGTAGGACGTCTAGACGTAGGTTCCGTGTTGGTAGAACGTATATACGTAGGTTTCGTGTCTGTAGGAGGTCTATATGTAGGCTCCGTGTCTGTAGGACGTCGATACGTAGGTTCCGTGTCGGTAGGATGTCTATACGTAGGTTCCATGTCGGTAGGACATCTAGACATAGGTTCTGTGTCGGTAGTACGTCTAGACGTAGGCTCCGTGTTGGTAGGACTTCTGGACGTAGGACGTCGATACGTAGGTTCCGTGTTGGTAGGACTTCTGGACGTAGGCTCCGTGTTGGTAGGACTTCTGGACGTAGGACGTCGATACGTAGGTTCCGTGTTGGTAGGACTTCTGGACGTAGGCTCCGTGTTGGTAGGACTTCTGGACGTAGGACGTCGATACGTAGGTTCCGTGTTGGTAGGACTTCTGGATGTAGGCTCCATGTTGGTAGGACATCTAGATGTAGGTTCCATGTCGGTAGGACGTCTATACGTAGGTTCCGTGTCGGTAGGACATCTAGACGTAGGTTCAGTGTTGGTAGGACTTCTGGACGTAGGCTCCGTGTTGGTAGGACATCTAGACGTAGGTTCCGTGTCGGTAGGACATCTAGACGTAGGTTCCGTGTCGGTAGGACATCTAGACGTAGGTTCAGTGTTGGTAGGACTTCTAGACGTAGGCTCCGTGTTGGTAGGACATCTAGATGTAGGTTCCGTGTCGGTAGGACATCTAGACGTAGGTTCAGTGTTGGTAGGACATCTAGACGTAGGCTCCGTGTTGGTAGGACATCTAGACGTAGGTTCAGTGTTGGTAGGACTTCTAGACGTAGGCTCCGTGTTGGTAGGACATCTAGACGTAGGTTCCGTGTCGGTAGGACATCTAGACGTAGGTTCAGTGTTGGTAGGACTTCTAGACGTAGGCTCCGTGTTGGTAGGACATCTAGATGTAGGTTCTGTGTCGGTAGGACATCTAGACGTAGGTTCAGTGTTGGTAGGACTTCTAGACGTAGGCTCCGTGTTGGTAGGACTTCTAGACGTAGGCTCCGTGTTGGTAGGACTTCTAGACGTAGGCTCCGTGTTGGTAGGACTTCTAGACGTAGGCTCCGTGTTGGTAGGACTTCTAGATGTAGGCTCCGTGTTGGTAGGACTTCTAGACGTAGGCTCCGTGTTGGTAGGACTTCTAGACGTAGGCTCCGTGTTGGTAGGACTTCTAGACGTAGGCTCCGTGTTGGTAGGACTTCTAGATGTAGGCTCCGTGTTGGTAGGACTTCTAGACGTAGGCTCCGTGTTGGTAGGACTTCTAGACGTAGGCTCCGTGTTGGTAGGACATCTAGACGTAGGTTCCGTGTCGGTAGGACGTCTAAGATATTAAGAAAAATAAATGTTGAGGTGTGAAGGGGTTAACTCAGGTCACCTGCATGCTGGCCCCACCCACAGGTATGGGCGGGGCCAGCATGCAGGTGAGAGTGGAGCGCTGAAAGGAGAAGCTTCTTCTTCTTCTTCTCGCCCTCCACCCAGAGGAAGATGCTGCAACACTTCCCCAACTAGCAACGGTCAAATGCCGCTGCATGCAAGGAGGTGATGAAGAGGAGATGATGAAGAAAAGGGATGTAGTGAAACAGAGGTGATGAAGAGGAGGAAGGTGATGAAGAGGAGCTGATGAAGAAAAGGGGTGTAGTGAAACAGAGGTGATGAAGAGGAGGAAGGTGATGAAGAGGAGATGATGAAGGAAAGGGGTGTAGTGAAACAGAGGTGATGAAGAGGAGGAAGGTGATGAAGAGGAGATGATGAAGGAAAGGGGTGTAGTGAAACAGAGGTGATGAAGAGGAGGAAGGTGATGAAGAGGAGATGATGAAGGAAAGGGGTGTAGTGAAACAGAGGTGATGAAGAGGAGGTGTGTCTGCAGACAGATGGAATCAGAGATTATTTAAGCCACAGGGGACCGGGGGGTCAGATAGGAGCTGTGCACTAAGGGAACTCCCCCCCACCCACCCCCCACCCTCACACACACACACACACACACACACCCCTAGCGCCACGGGGGGCAGGAAACGTGTGGTCCCTGCAGGAGCTAAAAAACAGCAAACACACTTCCTCTTTCAGGATTACTTCACAAACTTTCCTCCTTCAGTTTCTCTGTTTTTAACCTCCAGCGCACATGCACATGCACATGCACGCTCACAGCATGAAGAAGCAGCTGGAAAACAGCAACAGATCATAAACAAACTGTTCCATGTATGACTGGTTTCTGGTCCACATGAAGACCTTGGTCTTTGCCAGGATAAAGGAAACACCAGGATTACATCACAAACAAACAAAAAAAGAGAGATAATTTTGATCATATTTTTATTTAATTCTTTAATAAAAGCAAAAATGAACACAAATAAAAAACCTGGTGAAAATACGTCATCACAGAGACAGACACGTCATTATGGATTATGGTGGAACAATGTTGGAACTGTGATGGAATGATGTTGAAATAATGTTAGACTGACGGTGGAATAATGGCAGAATGATACTGATTATAATATCTGAACAATGTTGGAATGACGCTGGGAGTGATGTTGGAGTGATATTGACATGATGCCAGAAATGTTGAAATGATAGATTGATGGTGGGAATAATATTGGAATAACGTTGGAATTATGCTGGGAATGATGTTAGTGATGAAAGAATGATATTGAAATGATGCTGGCAATGAGCTTGGCATAATGCTGGGAATGATGTTGGAATTATGTTGAAGATCATGTTGCACTGATGCTGGGAATGACATGGAATTATGTTGGAATGATGCTTCAAATGATGTTGAAATTGTAATGAATTACTGTGAGGATCCGGAAATTCAGCCACACACAAGGAGCTGTAAACAAATAACCAGTTTATTGGTGAATGAGGAATGCAAGATGAGAACGAGCAGAGGATCAATCCAGGTGACTGGGCAGCTGTTAGAAACCAGGCTCCAGATGGAGGCAGGAGGTAAACGGAATGGCAAATACTCATCCAGGGCAAAGACACGGCTCGGAGATCCAAAGACAAAGCAAGAGTCTGTGACCAGAAGATCCAAGAAACCAGAGGTGCCGTCATGGGCAAGGTGGGTGGGTGATCCCGGGACATGAAGCAGTCGGTCGGCAACTGGAGACGATCCGTAGAACGCTGGAACACAACGAGACATGAGTCTGCTGATTATCTGGGAAGGGGAAGAGAGTTTAAGTCGGCTGTGAGACATGAAAACCAGGTGAACTAAATGAAACTGATGAGAAACAGCAGAGGCAGTTAGGAAGCCACAGGTGGACAGAGGTTCCACTGATGAGTGGTCAGGAAGGAAAAACATGGCAGGAATGATGTTTATATGATGCTGGAAATTATTTTGAAATTATGCCAGAATGATGCAAGAACTAGGTTGATATAATGTTTGGAATGATGTTGAACTGATATTTCAATTCAATTCAACTTTATTTATATAGCGTCAAATCACGGCAATGCCATCTCAAGATGCTTTACAGACAGAAGAAAACATAATGAAAGCCAATTCATAACAGCCTATATAAGGAAACCAACAGATTGAGTTGAGTCCAACTCAATCTCCCATCCTGAGCAAGCACACTGGCGACAGTGGGAAGGAAAAAACTCCCTTTTAACAGGAAGGAAACCTCCGGCAGAACCCGGCTCAGGACAGGCAGCCATCTGCCTCTGCTGTGTGGGGGGAAGAGGACAGAAAGACAACAGCTGATATCAGAATGTTTTCTCTTCTTCTCGATTCTTTCCGTCCCTCTTCTGTCCTCTCCGGTCCGGTCCAGCAGGACAAACATTGTAATACAAACAATTATGCAAAATAAATAGAAAAATAAAATGAGAATCCACAATATCATTCTATCTATGATGCTTCTCCTGGCAAAGTAAAGAACACATCCAGAAAATCCTTCTGCTGCTTAAATGCTGGACAAGACAAAAAAAAAGGAATGACGTTGGAATGATGCTGGTTTTATTTTTTCTTCTTCTGTCCTGAAGGGTTTTGACCGTCCTCTGTGACCGTGGTGTTTCTGCAGGAACAGCTGGAAATCACTCTCATTGCAAGCACATTCCATGTTTCAGATACAAACAACTGAATAGTTTGTGTTTCATCTTCAGTCTGGAGGAGAAAGTTTCCATCTGCATCACTCGTCTCCTTCACCATGTCTCTATCTGACGCAGCCGTCTGCGTTCATCTGTCCTGTAAACACAGGGCTTTGTTTTCCTGTCCAGGAGGAGGATTGTCCTGCTCTCCGTCTGCTGGACCGATTGTAAATACTTCCAGATCTGTGTTGAAATGTCACCTTCTCATCGGAAGCAGAGAGGAGGTTTCACCCAACTGGCTCCCTCCCTCCTCCAGCTGCTCCTCTTCTTCCTCCTCTTCTTCCTGCTCCTCCATCACTTTGCCCTCTCAGAAAAACAACATCGAGCTGCTGACTGAATGGATGCCATCTACAAATATAATAATAATATTAATATTATTACCAGGAGGAACTGATGTGCCTGAACACCACATCGCCATAATTCCACCACGTAAACTATCTCATGTGTCGTTCAGGTCCTCTGGACCGGATCAGTTCCTCTCTATTAACAGAATATGTACAGCTGGAATCAAACCGTTGCTTAAAAACCAACTCTGGATCCAGGAGTTTTAGCTAATTATAGACCAATATCTAATCTCCTCTTCTCGCCTAAAATTCTTATCTGAGCAGAAACAATCTGTTGAAGAGTTTCAGTCAGGCATAAATATATGCCAATATTGCCGTTTCTAACTTATTTCTCCTTTTTTCCGCAGGTCTTCCTGAATAAGTGCAGTTGTACATGTTGATCTGTCTTTCCTGTCCTCTCCACCCCAACCAGTCGAGGCAGATGGCTGCCCTCCCTGAGCCGGGTTCTGCCGGAGGTTTTCTTCCTGTTAAAGGGGAGTTTTTTCCTTCCCACTGTCGCTGGCTCAGGATGGAGGATTGGATCCAAGTCATGACTCGATGCAATCAGTTGGTTTCTATTACAGGATATGTAGGAGCTGGAAATGATGTGGATGTAAAGTGTCCTGGGACAACATTATTGTAAAGCGGCGCTCTACAAATAAAGCTGGATTGAATTGGACGTAATTTTATGTAAATGAGATACTGCTTTGTTCACACCTGGCTCTTAGAACCTCCTGACTAGCAGTACTTCAGTTTGTCCTCTGTGGAGGACCTTTGTAAACCGAAACATTTTCATCTCCCTGCTACTGAACGAACACCTTTTGGTCTTTAAAGAGGAGATTTAGTGCTTTTAAATGGTCCCTCATTTGTGTTTATAAGATGTTTCATTGAACATCTTATAAACACATTAAATTGTTTCTCAGATAAATAAAACTATATTTTACAACAATATTTAAAAGTTTAAGCAACGTCCTCCGTAGTGGACATTTGTAGTTACACATCTTCTTCCTGGTAGTCAGGAGGCCACGGTGGGTGTGTCCTGGTTCCACTCGTCTGAACGCATCGCCTGTCCAGGAGGATGTAGAGCTGGGTAACTGGTTAACCCTCCACAGGCGCACATCAGGTTGGACTAGTTAACTAGTTAACCCTCCACTGGCGCACATCAGGTTGGACTAGTTAACTGGGTAACCCTCCATCAGGTTGAACTAGTTAACTGGTTAACCCTCCATCAAGTTGAACTAGTTAACTGGTTAACACTCCATCAGGTTGGACTAGTTAACTGGTTAACCCTCCATCAAGTTGAACTAGTTAACTGGTTAACACTCCATCAGGTTGGACTAGTTAACTGGTTAACCCTCCATCAAGTTGAACTAGTTAACTGGTTAACACTCCATCAGGTTGGACTAGTTAACTGGTTATCCCTCCATCAAGTTGAACTAGTTAACTGGTTAACCCTCCATCAGGTTGGACTAGTTAACTGGTTAACTGACTAACCCTCCATCAGTTACCTTTGGGGAGCGTGGGAGGCTGATGGCAGCCAGACAGTCTACGTCTGCATGCAGGTCTGCAGGTGTGGAGCAGAACCAGGAAAGAGACCTCAGACCCAGGCGGGAGTTTCCCAGCATGCATTACATGACCAGATGAAGACCAGATACAGACCAGATGTAGACCAGATGTAGACCAGATGCAGACCAGATGCAGACCAGATGTTGACCAGATGTAGACAAGATGCAGACCAGATGTTGACCAGATGTAGACCAGATGTAGACCAGATGCAGACCAGATGTAGACCAGATACAGACCAGATGCAGACCAGATGCAGACCAGATGCAGACCAGATGTTGACCAGATGTAGACCAGATGTAGACCAGATGCAGACCAGATGCAGACCAGATGTTGACCAGATGTAGACCAGATGCAGACCAGATGCAGACCACATGTAGACCACATGTAGACCAGATGCAGACCAGATGTAGACCAGAGTCAGACTAGATGCAGACCAGATGCAGACAAGATGCAGACCAGATGTTGACCAGATGTAGACCAGATGTAGACCAGATGCAGACCAGATGCAGACCAGATGCAGACCAGATGTTGACCAGATGTTGACCAGATGTAGACCAGATGCAGACCAGATGTAGACCAGAGTCAGACTAGATGCAGACCAGATGTAGACCAGATGCAGACCAGATGCAGATCAGATGCAGACCAGATGCAGACCAGATGCAGACCAGATGCAGACAAGATGCAGACCAGATATAGACCAGATGTATACCAGATGTTGACCAGATGTAGACCAGATGCAGACCAGATGTTGACCACATGTAGACCAGATGTAGACCAGATGTAGACCAGAGTCAGACTAGATGCAGACCAGATGCAGACAAGATGCAGACCAGATATAGACCAGATGTAGACCAGATGTAGACCAGATGCAGACCAGATGTAGACCAGATGTAGACCAGATATAGACCAGATGTAGACCAGATGTAGACCAGATGCAGACCAGATATAGACCAGATGTAGACCAGATGCAGACCAGATGTAGACCAGATGTAGACCAGATGTAGACCAGATGCAGACCAGATATAGACCAGATGTAGACCAGATGTAGACCAGATGCAGACCAGATGTAGACCAGATGTAGACCAGATATGGACCAGATGTAGACCAGATGTAGACCAGATGCAGACCAGATATAGACCAGATGTAGACCAGATGTAGACCAGATGCAGACCAGATGTAGACCAGATGTAGACCAGATATAGACCAGATTTAGACCAGATGTACACCAGATGCAGACCACATGTAAACCAGACGTAGACCAGATGTAGACCATATATAGACAAGATGTAGACCAGATGCAGACCAGATGTAGACCAGATGTAGACCAGATGCAGACCAGATATAGACCAGATGCAGACCAGATGCAGACCAGATGCAGACCAGATGTAGACCAGATGTACACCAGATGCAGACCAGATGTAGACCAGATGTAGACCAGATGCAGACCAGATATAGACCAGATGTAGACCAGATGCAGACCAGATGCAGACCAGATGCAGACCAGATATAGACCAGATGTAGACCAGATGCAGACCAGATATAGACCAGATGTAGACCAGATGCAGACCAGATGCAGACCAGATGTACACCAGATGCAGACCAGATGTAGACCAGATGTAGACCAGATGCAGACCAGATATAGACCAGATGCAGACCAGATGTAGACCAGATGCAGACCAGATATAGACCAGATGTAGACCAGATGTAGACCAGATGCAGACCAGATATAGACCAGATGTAGACCAGATGTAGACCAGATGCAGACCAGATGCAGACCAGATGTTGACCAGATGTAGACCAGATGTAGACCAGATGCAGACCAGATGTTGACCAGATGTAGACCAGATGCAGACCAGATGCAGACCACATGTAGACCACATGTAGACCAGATGCAGACCAGATGTAGACCAGAGTCAGACTAGATGCAGACCAGATGCAGACAAGATGCAGACCAGATATAGACCAGATGTAGACCAGATGTAGACCAGATGCAGACCAGATATAGACCAGATGTAGACCAGATGCAGACCAGATATAGACCAGATGTAGACCAGATGTAGACCAGATGCAGACCAGATATAGACCAGATGTAGACCAGATGCAGACCAGATGCAGACCAGATGTAGACCAGATGTACACCAGATGCAGACCAGATGTAGACCAGATGCAGACCAGATGTAGACCAGATGTAGACCAGATATAGACCAGATATGGACCAGATGTAGACCAGATGTAGACCAGATATGGACCAGATGTAGACCAGATGTTGACCAGATGCAGACCAGATGTAGACCAGATGTAGACCAGATGCAGACCAGATGTAGACCAGATGTAGACCAGATGCAGACCAGATATAGACCAGATGTAGACCAGATGCAGACCAGATGCAGACCAGATGCAGACCAGATGTAGACAAGATGCAGACCAGATGCAGACCAGATATAGACCAGATGTAGACCAGATGTAGACCAGATGTAGACCAGATGCAGACCAGATATAGACCAGATGTAGACCTAATGCAGACCAGATATAGACCAGATGTAGACCAGATGCAGACCAGATGCAGACCAGATGCAGACCAGATGTACACCAGATGCAGACCAGATGTAGACCAGATGTAGACCAGATGCAGACCAGATATAGACCAGATGCAGACCAGATGCAGACCAGATGTACACCAGATGCAGACCAGATGTAGACCAGATATAGACCAGATATAGACCAGATGTAGACCAGATGCAGACCAGATATAGACCAGAAGTAGACCAGATGTAGACCAGATGCCGACCAGATGCAGACCAGATGTTGACCAGATGTAGACCAGATGTAGACCAGATGCAGACCAGATGCAGACCAGATGTTGACCAGATGTAGACCAGATGCAGACCAGATGCAGACCACATGTAGACCACATGTAGACCAGATGCAGACCAGATGTAGACCAGAGTCAGACTAGATGCAGACCAGATGCAGACAAGATGCAGACCAGAAATAGACCAGATGTAGACCAGATGTAGACCAGATGCAGACCAGATGTAGACCAGATGTAGACCAGATATAGACCAGATGTAGACCAGATGTAGACCAGATGCAGACCAGATATAGACCAGATGTAGACCAGATGCAGACAAGATGCAGACCAGATGTAGACCAGATGTACACCAGATGTAGACCAGATGTAGACCAGATGTAGACCAGATGCAGACCAGATATAGACCAGATGTAGACCAGATGTAGACCAGATGCAGACCAGATGTAGACCAGTTGTAGACCAGATATGGACCAGATGTAGACCAGATGTAGACCAGATGCAGACCAGATATAGACCAGATGTAGACCAGATGCAGACCAGATGTAGACCAGATGTAGACCAGATATAGACCAGATGTAGACCAGATGTACACCAGATGCAGACCAGATGTAGACCAGATGTAGACCAGATGTAGACCAGATGCAGACCAGATATAGACCAGATGTAGACCAGATGCAGACCAGATGCAGACCAGATGCAGACCAGATATAGACCAGATGTAGACCAGATGTAGACCAGATGTAGACCAGATGCAGACCAGATATAGACCAGATGTAGACCAGATGCAGACCAGATATAGACCAGATGTAGACCAGATGCAGACCTGATGCAGACCAGATGTACACCAGATGCAGACCAGATGTAGACCAGATGTAGACCAGATGCAGACCAGATATAGACCAGATGCAGACCAGATGTAGACCAGATGCAGACCAGATATAGACCAGATGTAGACCAGATGTAGACCAGATGCAGACCAGATATAGACCAGATGTAGACCAGATGTAGACCAGATGCAGACCAGATGCAGACCAGATGTTGACCAGATGTAGACCAGATGTAGACCAGATGCAGACCAGATGCAGACCAGATGTTGACCAGATGTAGACCAGATGCAGACCAGATGCAGACCACATGTAGACCACATGTAGACCAGATGCAGACCAGATGTAGACCAGAGTCAGACTAGATGCAGACCAGATGCAGACAAGATGCAGACCGGATATAGACCAGATGTAGACCAGATGTAGACCAGATGCAGACCAGATGTAGACCAGATGTAGACCAGATATAGACCAGATGTAGACCAGATGTAGACCAGATGCAGACCAGATATAGACCAGATGTAGACCAGATGCAGACCAGATGCAGACCAGATGTAGACCAGATGTACACCATATGCAGACCAGATGTAGACCAGATGCAGACCAGATATAGACCAGATGTAGACCAGATGTAGACCAGATGCAGACCAGATGTAGACCAGATGTAGACCAGATATAGACCAGATATGGACCAGATGGAGACATGATGCAGACCAGATGCAGACCAGATGTAGACCAGATGTACACCAGATGCAGACCAGATGTAGACCAGATGCAGACCAGATATAGACCAGATGTAGACCAGATGCAGACCAGATGCAGACCAGATGTAGACCAGATGTAGACCAGATATGGACCAGATGGAGACCAGATGCAGACCAGATGCAGACCACATGTAGACCACATGTAGACCAGATGCAGACCAGATGTAGACCAGAGTCAGACTAGATGCAGACCAGATGCAGACAAGATGCAGACCAGATATAGACCAGATGTAGACCAGATGCAGACCAGATGTAGACCAGATGTAGACCAGATATAGACCAGATGTAGACCAGATGTAGACCAGATGCAGACCAGATGCAGACCAGATGTATACCAGATGCAGACCAGATGCAGACCAGATGTAGACCAGATGTACACCAGATGCAGACCAGATGTAGACCAGATGTAGACCAGATGCAGACCAGATATAGACCAGATGTAGACCAGATGTAGACCAGATGCAGACCAGATGTAGACCAGATGTAGACCAGATATGGACCAGATGTAGACCAGATGTAGACCAGATGCAGACCAGATATAGACCAGATGTAGACCAGATGTAGACCAGATGCAGACCAGATGTAGACCAGATGTAGACCAGATATAGACCAGATGTAGACCAGATGTACACCAGATGCAGACCAGATGTAGACCAGATGTAGACCAGATGTAGACCAGATGCAGACCAGATATAGACCAGATGTAGACCAGATGTAGACCAGATGCAGACCAGATGTAGACCAGATGTAGACCAGATATAGACCAGATGTAGACCAGATGCAGACCAGATATAGACCAGATGCAGACCAGATGCAGACCAGATGTAGACCAGATGTACACCAGATGCAGACCAGATGTAGACCAGATGTAGACCAGATGCAGACCAGATATAGACCAGATGTAGACCAGATGCAGACCAGATGCAGACCAGATGCAGACCAGATGTAGACAAGATGCAGACCAGATGCAGACCAGATATAGACCAGATGTAGACCAGATGCAGACCAGATATAGACCAGATGTAGACCTAATGCAGACCAGATATAGACCAGATGTAGACCAGATGCAGACCAGATGCAGACCAGATGCAGACCAGATGTACACCAGATGCAGACCAGATGTAGACCAGATGTAGACCAGATGCAGACCAGATATAGACCAGATGCAGACCAGATGCAGACCAGATGTACACCAGATGCAGACCAGATGTAGACCAGATGTAGACCAGATATAGACCAGATGTAGACCAGATGCAGACCAGATATAGACCAGATGCAGACCAGATGCAGACCAGATGTAGACCAGATGTACACCAGATGCAGACCAGATGTAGACCAGATGTAGACCAGATGCAGACCAGATATAGACCAGATGTAGACCAGATGCAGACCAGATGCAGACCAGATGCAGACCAGATGTAGACAAGATGCAGACCAGATGCAGACCAGATATAGACCAGATGTAGACCTAATGCAGACCAGATATAGACCAGATGTAGATCAGATGCAGACCAGATGCAGACCAGATGTACACCAGATGCAGACCAGATGTAGACCAGATATAGACCAGATGTAGACCAGATGTAGACCAGATGCAGACCAGATGCAGACCAGATGTAGACCAGATGCAGACCAGATGCAGACCAGATGTAGACCAGATGTACACCAGATGCAGACCAGATGTAGACCAGATGTAGACCAGATGCAGACCAGATATAGACCAGATGTAGACCTGACGTAGACCAGATGCAGACCAGATGTAGACCAGATGTAGACCAGATATGGACCAGATGTAGACCAGATGTTGACCAGATGCAGACCAGATGTAGACCAGATGTAGACCAGATGCAGACCAGATGTAGACCAGATGTAGACCAGATGCAGACCAGATATAGACCAGATGTAGACCAGATGCAGACCAGATGCAGACCAGATGCAGACCAGATGCAGACAAGAGGCAGACCAGATGCAGACCAGATGCAGACCAGATGCAGACCAGATGTAGACAAGATGCAGACCAGATGCAGACCAGATATAGACCAGATGTAGACCTAATGCAGACCAGATATAGACCAGATGTAGATCAGATGCAGACCAGATGCAGACCAGATGTACACCAGATGCAGACCAGATGTAGACCAGATATAGACCAGATGTAGACCAGATGTAGACCAGATGCAGACCAGATGCAGACCAGATATGGACCAGATGTAGACCAGATGTTGACCAGATGCAGACCAGATGTAGACCAGATGTAGACCAGATGCAGACCAGATGTAGACCAGATGTAGACCAGATGCAGACCAGATATAGACCAGATGTAGACCAGATGCAGACCAGATGCAGACCAGATGCAGACCAGATGTAGACAAGATGCAGACCAGATGCAGACCAGATATAGACCAGATGTAGACCAGATGTAGACCAGATGTAGACCAGATGCAGACCAGATATAGACCAGATGTAGACCTAATGCAGACCAGATATAGACCAGATGTAGACCAGATGCAGACCAGATGCAGACCAGATGCAGACCAGATGTACACCAGATGCAGACCAGATGTAGACCAGATGTAGACCAGATGCAGACCAGATATAGACCAGATGCAGACCAGATGCAGACCAGATGTACACCAGATGCAGACCAGATGTAGACCAGATATAGACCAGATGTAGACCAGATGTAGACCAGATGCAGACCAGATATAGACCAGAAGTAGACCAGATGTAGACCAGATGCCGACCAGATGCAGACCAGATGTTGACCAGATGTAGACCAGATGTAGACCAGATGCAGACCAGATGCAGACCAGATGTTGACCAGATGTAGACCAGATGCAGACCAGATGCAGACCACATGTAGACCACATGTAGACCAGATGCAGACCAGATGTAGACCAGAGTCAGACTAGATGCAGACCAGATGCAGACAAGATGCAGACCAGAAATAGACCAGATGTAGACCAGATGTAGACCAGATGCAGACCAGATGTAGACCAGATGTAGACCAGATATAGACCAGATGTAGACCAGATGTAGACCAGATGCAGACCAGATATAGACCAGATGTAGACCAGATGCAGACAAGATGCAGACCAGATGTAGACCAGATGTACACCAGATGCAGACCAGATGTAGACCAGATGTAGACCAGATGTAGACCAGATGCAGACCAGATGTAGACCAGTTGTAGACCAGATATGGACCAGATGGAGACCAGATGGAGACCAGATGCAGACCAGATATAGACCAGATGTAGACCAGATGCAGACCAGATGTAGACCAGATGTAGACCAGATATAGACCAGATGTAGACCAGATGTACACCAGATGCAGACCAGATGTAGACCAGATGTAGACCAGATGTAGACCAGATGCAGACCAGATATAGACCAGATGTAGACCAGATGCAGACCAGATGCAGACCAGATGCAGACCAGATATAGACCAGATGTAGACCAGATGTAGACCAGATGTAGACCAGATGCAGACCAGATATAGACCAGATGTAGACCAGATGCAGACCAGATATAGACCAGATGTAGACCAGATGCAGACCAGATGCAGACCAGATGTACACCAGATGCAGACCAGATGTAGACCAGATGTAGACCAGATGCAGACCAGATATAGACCAGATGCAGACCAGATGTAGACCAGATGCAGACCAGATATAGACCAGATGTAGACCAGATGTAGACCAGATGCAGACCAGATATAGACCAGATGTAGACCAGATGTAGACCAGATGCAGACCAGATGCAGACCAGATGTTGACCAGATGTAGACCAGATGTAGACCAGATGCAGACCAGATGCAGACCAGATGTAGACCAGATGTAGACCAGATGTTGACCAGATGTAGACCAGATGCAGACCAGATGCAGACCACATGAAGACCACATGTAGACCAGATGCAGACCAGATGTAGACCAGAGTCAGACTAGATGCAGACCAGATGCAGACAAGATGCAGACCGGATATAGACCAGATGTAGACCAGATGTAGACCAGATGCAGACCAGATGTAGACCAGATGTAGACCAGATATAGACCAGATGTAGACCAGATGTAGACCAGATGCAGACCAGATGCAGACCAGATGTAGACCAGATGTACACCATATGCAGACCAGATGTAGACCAGATGCAGACCAGATATAGACCAGATGTAGACCAGATGTAGACCAGATGCAGACCAGATGTAGACCAGATGTAGACCAGATATAGACCAGATATGGACCAGATGGAGACATGATGCAGACCAGATGCAGACCAGATGTAGACCAGATGTACACCAGATGCAGACCAGATGTAGACCAGATGCAGACCAGATATAGACCAGATGTAGACCAGATGTAGACCAGATGCAGACCAGATGCAGACCAGATGTAGACCAGATGTAGACCAGATATGGACCAGATGGAGACCAGATGCAGACCAGATGCAGACCACATGTAGACCACATGTAGACCAGATGCAGACCAGATGTAGACCAGAGTCAGACTAGATGCAGACCAGATGCAGACAAGATGCAGACCAGATATAGACCAGATGTAGACCAGATGTAGACCAGATGCAGACCAGATGTAGACCAGATGTAGACCAGATATAGACCAGATGTAGACCAGATGTAGACCAGATGCAGACCAGATGCAGACCAGATGTATACCAGATGCAGACCAGATGCAGACCAGATGTAGACCAGATGTACACCAGATGCAGACCAGATGTAGACCAGATGTAGACCAGATGCAGACCAGATATAGACCAGATGTAGACCAGATGCAGACCAGATGTAGACCAGATGTAGACCAGATATGGACCAGATGTAGACCAGATGTAGACCAGATGCAGACCAGATATAGACCAGATGTAGACCAGATGTAGACCAGATGCAGACCAGATGTAGACCAGATGTAGACCAGATATAGACCAGATGTAGACCAGATGTACACCAGATGCAGACCAGATGTAGACCAGATGTAGACCAGATGTAGACCAGATGCAGACCAGATATAGACCAGATGTAGACCAGATGTAGACCAGATGCAGACCAGATGTAGACCAGATGTAGACCAGATATAGACCAGATGTAGACCAGATGCAGACCAGATATAGACCAGATGCAGACCAGATGTAGACCAGAGTCAGACTAGATGCAGACCAGATGCAGATTAGATGCAGACTAGAAATAGACCAGATGTAGACCAGATGTAGACCAGATGCAGACCAGATGTAGACCAGATGTACACCAGATGCAGACCAGATATAGACCAGATGTAGACCAGATGCAGACCAGATATAGACCAGATGTAGACCAGATGCAGACCAGATGCAGACCAGATGCAGACCAGATGTAGACAAGATGCAGACCAGATGCAGACCAGATATAGACCAGATGTAGACCTAATGCAGACCAGATATAGACCAGATGTAGATCAGATGCAGACCAGATGCAGACCAGATGTACACCAGATGCAGACCAGATGTAGACCAGATGTAGACCAGATGCAGACCAGATATAGACCAGATGCAGACCAGATGTAGACAGGATGCAGACCAGATATAGACCAGATGTAGACCAGATGTAGACCAGATGCAGACCAGATATAGACCAGATGTAGACCAGATGTAGACCAGATGCAGACCAGATGCAGACCAGATGTTGACGAGATGTAGACCAGATGCAGACCAGATGCAGACCACATGTAGACCACATGTAGACCAGATGCAGACCAGATGTAGACCAGAGTCAGACTAGATGCAGACCAGATGCAGACAAGATGCAGACCAGATGTAGACCAGATGTACACCAGATGCAGACCAGATGTAGACCAGATGTAGACCAGATGTAGACCAGATATAGACCAGATGTAGACCAGATGTAGACCAGATGCAGACCAGATGTAGACCAGATGTAGACCAGATATGGACCAGATGGAGACCAGATGTAGACCAGATGCAGACCAGATATAGACCAGATGTAGACCAGATGCAGACCAGATGTAGACCAGATGTAGACCAGATATAGACCAGATGTAGACCAGATGTACACCAGATGCAGACCAGATGTAGACCAGATGTAGACCAGATGTAGACCAGATGCAGACCAGATATAGACCAGATGTAGACCAGATGTAGACCAGATGCAGACCAGATGTAGACCAGATGTAGACCAGATATAGACCAGATGTAGACCAGATGTAGACCAGATGCAGACCAGATATAGACCAGATGCAGACCAGATGCAGACCAGATATAGACCAGATGTAGACCAGATGCAGACCAGATGCAGACCAGATGCAGACAAGATGCAGACCAGATGCAGACCAGATATAGACCAGATGTAGACCAGATGTAGACCAGATGTAGACCAGATGCAGACCAGATATAGACCAGATGTAGACCAGATGCAGACCAGATATAGACCAGATGTAGACCAGATGCAGACCAGATGCAGACCAGATGTACACCAGATGCAGACCAGATGTAGACCAGATGTAGACCAGATGCAGACCAAATATAGACCAGATGTAGACCAGATGCAGACCAGATGTAGACCAGATGCAGACCAGATATAGACCAGATGTAGACCAGATGCAGACCAGATGCAGACCAGATGTAGACCAGATGTACACCAGATGCAGACCAGATGTAGACCAGATGCAGACCAGATATAGACCAGATGTAGACCAGATGTAGACCAGATGCAGACCAGATGTAGACCAGATGTAGACCAGATATAGACCAGATATGGACCAGATGGAGACCAGATGCAGACCAGATGCAGACCAGATGTAGACCAGATGTACACCAGATGCAGACCAGATGTAGACCAGATGCAGACCAGATATAGACCAGATGTAGACCAGATGTAGACCAGATGCAGACCAGATGCAGACCAGATGTAGACCAGATGTAGACCAGATATGGACCAGATGGAGACCAGATGCAGACCAGATGCAGACCACATGTAGACCACATGTAGACCAGATGCAGACCAGATGTAGACCAGAGTCAGACTAGATGCAGACCAGATGCAGACAAGATGCAGACTAGATATAGACCAGATGTAGACCAGATGTAGACCAGATGCAGACCAGATGTAGACCAGATGTAGACCAGATGTAGACCAGATGCAGACCAGATGCAGACCAGATGTAGACCAGATGCAGACCAGATGCAGACCAGATGTAGACCAGATGTACACCAGATGCAGACCAGATGTAGACCAGATGTAGACCAGATGCAGACCAGATATAGACCAGATGTAGACCAGATGCAGACCAGATGTAGACCAGATGTAGACCAGATATGGACCAGATGTAGACCAGATGTAGACCAGATGCAGACCAGATGTAGACCAGATGCAGACCAGATGTAGACCAGATGTAGACCAGATATAGACCAGATGTAGACCAGATGTACACCAGATGCAGACCAGATGTAGACCAGATGTAGACCAGATGCAGACCAGATATAGACCAGATGTAGACCAGATGTAGACCAGATGCAGACCAGATGTAGACCAGATGTAGACCAGATATAGACCAGATGTAGACCAGATGCAGACCAGATATAGACCAGATGCAGACAGGATGCAGACCAGATGTACACCAGATGCAGACCAGATGTAGACCAGATGTAGACCAGATGCAGACCAGATATAGACCAGATGTAGACCAGATGCAGACCAGATGCAGACCAGATGCAGACCAGATGTAGACAAGATGCAGACCAGATGCAGACCAGATATAGACCAGATGTAGACCAGATGTAGACCAGATGTAGACCAGATGCAGACCAGATATAGACAAGATGTAGACCTAATGCAGACCAGATATAGACCAGATGTAGACCAGATGCAGACCAGATGCAGACCAGATGCAGACCAGATGCAGACCAGATGTACACCAGATGCAGACCAGATGTAGACCAGATGTAGACCAGATGCAGACCAGATATAGACCAGATGCAGACCAGATGTAGACAGGATGCAGACCAGATATAGACCAGATGTAGACCAGATGTAGACCAGATGCAGACCAGATATAGACCAGAAGTAGACCAGATGTAGACCAGATGCAGACCAGATGCAGACCAGATGTTGACCAGATGTAGAACAGATGTAGACCAGATGCAGACCAGATGCAGACCAGATGTTGACCAGATGTAGACCAGATGCAGACCAGATGCAGACCACATGTAGACCACATGTAGACCAGATGCAGACCAGATGTAGACCAGAGTCAGACTAGATGCAGACCAGATGCAGACAAGATGCAGACCAGAAATAGACCAGATGTAGACCAGATGTAGACCAGATGCAGACCAGATGTAGACCAGATGTAGACCAGATATAGACCAGATGTAGACCAGATGTAGACCAGATGCAGACCAGATATAGACCAGATGTAGACCAGATGCAGACAAGATGCAGACCAGATGTAGACCAGATGTACACCAGATGCAGACCAGATGTAGACCAGATGTAGACCAGATGTAGACCAGATGCAGACCAGATATAGACCAGATGTAGACGAGATGTAGACCAGATGCAGACCAGATGTAGACCAGATATGGACCAGATGTAGACCATATGTAGACCAGATGCAGACCAGATATAGACCAGATGTAGACCAGATGTAGACCAGATGCAGACCAGATGTAGACCAGATGTAGACCAGATATAGACCAGATGTAGACCAGATGTACACCAGATGCAGACCAGATGTAGACCAGATGTAGACCAGATGTAGACCAGATGCAGACCAGATATAGACCAGATGTAGACCGGATGCAGACCAGATGCAGACCAGATGCAGACCAGATATAGACCAGATGTAGACCAGATGTAGACCAGATGTAGACCAGATGCAGAGCAGATATAGACCAGATGTAGACCAGATGCAGACCAGATATAGACCAGATGTAGACCAGATGCAGACCAGATGCAGACCAGATGTACACCAGATGCAGACCAGATGTAGACCAGATGCAGACCAGATATAGACCAGATGCAGACCAGATGTAGACCAGATGCAGACCAGATATAGACCAGATGCAGACCAGATGTAGACCAGATGCAGACCAGATATAGACCAGATGTAGACCAGATGCAGACCAGATGCAGACCAGATGTTGACCAGATGTAGACCAGATGCAGACCAGATGCAGACCAGATGCTGACCAGATGTAGACCAGATGCAGACCAGATGCAGACCACATGTAGACCACATGTAGACCAGATGCAGACCAGATGTAGACCAGAGTCAGACTAGATGCAGACCAGATGCAGACAAGATGCAGACCAGATATAGACCAGATGTAGACCAGATGTAGACCAGATGCAGACCAGATGTAGACCAGATGTAGACCAGATATAGACCAGATGTAGACCAGATGTAGACCAGATGCAGACCAGATATAGACCAGATGTAGACCAGATGCAGACCAGATGCAGACCAGATGTAGACCAGATGTACACCAGATGCAGACCAGATGTAGACCAGATGCAGACCAGATATAGACCAGATGTAGACCAGATGTAGACCAGATGCAGACCAGATGTAGACCAGATGTAGACCAGATATAGACCAGATATGGACCAGATGGAGACATGATGCAGACCAGATGCAGACCAGATGTAGACCAGATGTACACCAGATGCAGTCCAGATGTAGACCAGATGCAGACCAGATATAGACCAGATGTAGACCAGATGTAGACCAGATGCAGACCAGATGCAGACCAGATGTAGACCAGATATGGACCAGATGGAGACCAGATGCAGACCAGATGCAGACCACATGTAGACCACATGTAGACCAGATGCAGACCAGATGTAGACCAGATGCAGACCAGATGTAGACCAGATATGGACCAGATGCAGACCAGATGCAGACCACATGTAGACCACATGTAGACCAGATGCAGACCAGATGTAGACCAGAGTCAGACTAGATGCAGACCAGATGCAGACAAGATGCAGACCAGAAATAGACCAGATGTAGGCCAGATGTAGACCAGATGCAGACCAGATGTAGACCAGATGTAGACCAGATATAGACCAGATGTAGACCAGATGTAGACCAGATGCAGACCAGATATAGACCAGATGTAGACCAGATGCAGACAAGATGCAGACCAGATGTAGACCAGATGTACACCAGATGCAGACCAGATGTAGACCAGATGTACACCAGATGCAGACCAGATGTAGACCAGATGTAGACCAGATGTAGACCAGATATAGACCAGATGTAGACCAGATGCAGACCAGATATAGACCAGATGTAGACCAGATGTAGACCAGATGTAGACCAGATGCAGACCAAATATAGACCAGATGTAGACCAGATGCAGACCAGATGTAGACCAGATGCAGACCAGATATAGACCAGATGTAGACCAGATGCAGACCAGATGCAGACCAGATGTAGACCAGATGTACACCAGATGCAGACCAGATGTAGACCAGATGCAGACCAGATATAGACCTGATGTAGACCAGATGTAGACCAGATGCAGACCAGATGTAGACCAGATGTAGACCAGATATAGACCAGATATGGACCAGATGGAGACCAGATGCAGACCAGATGCAGACCAGATGTAGACCAGATGTACACCAGATGCAGACCAGATGTAGACCAGATGCAGACCAGATATAGACCAGATGTAGACCAGATGTAGACCAGATGCAGACCAGATGCAGACCAGATGTAGACCAGATGTAGACCAGATATGGACCAGATGGAGACCAGATGCAGACCAGATGCAGACCACATGTAGACCACATGTAGACCAGATGCAGACCAGATGTAGACCAGAGTCAGACTAGATGCAGACCAGATGCAGACAAGATGCAGACTAGATATAGACCAGATGTAGACCAGATGTAGACCAGATGCAGACCAGATGTAGACCAGATGTAGACCAGATGTAGACCAGATGCAGACCAGATGCAGACCAGATGTAGACCAGATGCAGACCAGATGCAGACCAGATGTAGACCAGATGTACACCAGATGCAGACCAGATGTAGACCAGATGTAGACCAGATGCAGACCAGATATAGACCAGATGTAGACCAGATGCAGACCAGATGTAGACCAGATGTAGACCAGATATGGACCAGATGTAGACCAGATGTAGACCAGATGCAGACCAGATGTAGACCAGATGTAGACCAGATGCAGACCAGATGTAGACCAGATGTAGACCAGATATAGACCAGATGTAGACCAGATGTACACCAGATGCAGACCAGATGTAGACCAGATGTAGACCAGATGCAGACCAGATATAGACCAGATGTAGACCAGATGTAGACCAGATGCAGACCAGATGTAGACCAGATGTAGACCAGATATAGACCAGATGTAGACCAGATGCAGACCAGATATAGACCAGATGCAGACCAGATGCAGACCAGATGTACACCAGATGCAGACCAGATGTAGACCAGATGTAGACCAGATGCAGACCAGATATAGACCAGATGTAGACCAGATGCAGACCAGATGCAGACCAGATGCAGACCAGATGTAGACAAGATGCAGACCAGATGCAGACCAGATATAGACCAGATGTAGACCAGATGTAGACCAGATGTAGACCAGATGCAGACCAGATATAGACAAGATGTAGACCTAATGCAGACCAGATATAGACCAGATGTAGACCAGATGCAGACCAGATGCAGACCAGATGCAGACCAGATGCAGACCAGATGTACACCAGATGCAGACCAGATGTAGACCAGATGTAGACCAGATGCAGACCAGATATAGACCAGATGCAGACCAGATGTAGACAGGATGCAGACCAGATATAGACCAGATGTAGACCAGATGTAGACCAGATGCAGACCAGATATAGACCAGAAGTAGACCAGATGTAGACCAGATGCAGACCAGATGCAGACCAGATGTTGACCAGATGTAGAACAGATGTAGACCAGATGCAGACCAGATGCAGACCAGATGTTGACCAGATGTAGACCAGATGCAGACCAGATGCAGACCACATGTAGACCACATGTAGACCAGATGCAGACCAGATGTAGACCAGAGTCAGACTAGATGCAGACCAGATGCAGACAAGATGCAGACCAGAAATAGACCAGATGTAGACCAGATGTAGACCAGATGCAGACCAGATGTAGACCAGATGTAGACCAGATATAGACCAGATGTAGACCAGATGTAGACCAGATGCAGACCAGATATAGACCAGATGTAGACCAGATGCAGACAAGATGCAGACCAGATGTAGACCAGATGTACACCAGATGCAGACCAGATGTAGACCAGATGTAGACCAGATGTAGACCAGATGCAGACCAGATATAGACCAGATGTAGACGAGATGTAGACCAGATGCAGACCAGATGTAGACCAGATATGGACCAGATGTAGACCATATGTAGACCAGATGCAGACCAGATATAGACCAGATGTAGACCAGATGTAGACCAGATGCAGACCAGATGTAGACCAGATGCAGACCAGATGTAGACCAGATGTAGACCAGATGTACACCAGATGCAGACCAGATGTAGACCAGATGTAGACCAGATGTAGACCAGATGTAGACCAGATGCAGACAAGATGCAGACCAGATGTAGACCAGATGTACACCAGATGCAGACCAGATGTAGACCAGATGTAGACCAGATGTAGACCAGATGCAGACCAGATGTAGACCAGTTGTAGACCAGATATGGACCAGATGGAGACCAGATGGAGACCAGATGCAGACCAGATATAGACCAGATGTAGACCAGATGCAGACCAGATGTAGACCAGATGTAGACCAGATATAGACCAGATGTAGACCAGATGTACACCAGATGCAGACCAGATGTAGACCAGATGTAGACCAGATGTAGACCAGATGCAGACCAGATATAGACCAGATGTAGACCAGATGCAGACCAGATGCAGACCAGATGCAGACCAGATATAGACCAGATGTAGACCAGATGTAGACCAGATGTAGACCAGATGCAGACCAGATATAGACCAGATGTAGACCAGATGCAGACCAGATATAGACCAGATGTAGACCAGATGCAGACCAGATGCAGACCAGATGTACACCAGATGCAGACCAGATGTAGACCAGATGTAGACCAGATGCAGACCAGATATAGACCAGATGCAGACCAGATGTAGACCAGATGCAGACCAGATATAGACCAGATGTAGACCAGATGTAGACCAGATGCAGACCAGATATAGACCAGATGTAGACCAGATGTAGACCAGATGCAGACCAGATGCAGACCAGATGTTGACCAGATGTAGACCAGATGTAGACCAGATGCAGACCAGATGCAGACCAGATGTAGACCAGATGTAGACCAGATGTTGACCAGATGTAGACCAGATGCAGACCAGATGCAGACCACATGAAGACCACATGTAGACCAGATGCAGACCAGATGTAGACCAGAGTCAGACTAGATGCAGACCAGATGCAGACAAGATGCAGACCGGATATAGACCAGATGTAGACCAGATGTAGACCAGATGCAGACCAGATGTAGACCAGATGTAGACCAGATATAGACCAGATGTAGACCAGATGTAGACCAGATGCAGACCAGATGCAGACCAGATGTAGACCAGATGTACACCATATGCAGACCAGATGTAGACCAGATGCAGACCAGATATAGACCAGATGTAGACCAGATGTAGACCAGATGCAGACCAGATGTAGACCAGATGTAGACCAGATATAGACCAGATATGGACCAGATGGAGACATGATGCAGACCAGATGCAGACCAGATGTAGACCAGATGTACACCAGATGCAGACCAGATGTAGACCAGATGCAGACCAGATATAGACCAGATGTAGACCAGATGTAGACCAGATGCAGACCAGATGCAGACCAGATGTAGACCAGATGTAGACCAGATATGGACCAGATGGAGACCAGATGCAGACCAGATGCAGACCACATGTAGACCACATGTAGACCAGATGCAGACCAGATGTAGACCAGAGTCAGACTAGATGCAGACCAGATGCAGACAAGATGCAGACCAGATATAGACCAGATGTAGACCAGATGTAGACCAGATGCAGACCAGATGTAGACCAGATGTAGACCAGATATAGACCAGATGTAGACCAGATGTAGACCAGATGCAGACCAGATGCAGACCAGATGTATACCAGATGCAGACCAGATGCAGACCAGATGTAGACCAGATGTACACCAGATGCAGACCAGATGTAGACCAGATGTAGACCAGATGCAGACCAGATATAGACCAGATGTAGACCAGATGCAGACCAGATGTAGACCAGATGTAGACCAGATATGGACCAGATGTAGACCAGATGTAGACCAGATGCAGACCAGATATAGACCAGATGTAGACCAGATGTAGACCAGATGCAGACCAGATGTAGACCAGATGTAGACCAGATATAGACCAGATGTAGACCAGATGTACACCAGATGCAGACCAGATGTAGACCAGATGTAGACCAGATGTAGACCAGATGCAGACCAGATATAGACCAGATGTAGACCAGATGTAGACCAGATGCAGACCAGATGTAGACCAGATGTAGACCAGATATAGACCAGATGTAGACCAGATGCAGACCAGATATAGACCAGATGCAGACCAGATGTAGACCAGAGTCAGACTAGATGCAGACCAGATGCAGATTAGATGCAGACTAGAAATAGACCAGATGTAGACCAGATGTAGACCAGATGCAGACCAGATGTAGACCAGATGTACACCAGATGCAGACCAGATATAGACCAGATGTAGACCAGATGCAGACCAGATATAGACCAGATGTAGACCAGATGCAGACCAGATGCAGACCAGATGCAGACCAGATGTAGACAAGATGCAGACCAGATGCAGACCAGATATAGACCAGATGTAGACCTAATGCAGACCAGATATAGACCAGATGTAGATCAGATGCAGACCAGATGCAGACCAGATGTACACCAGATGCAGACCAGATGTAGACCAGATGTAGACCAGATGCAGACCAGATATAGACCAGATGCAGACCAGATGTAGACAGGATGCAGACCAGATATAGACCAGATGTAGACCAGATGTAGACCAGATGCAGACCAGATATAGACCAGATGTAGACCAGATGTAGACCAGATGCAGACCAGATGCAGACCAGATGTTGACGAGATGTAGACCAGATGCAGACCAGATGCAGACCACATGTAGACCACATGTAGACCAGATGCAGACCAGATGTAGACCAGAGTCAGACTAGATGCAGACCAGATGCAGACAAGATGCAGACCAGATGTAGACCAGATGTACACCAGATGCAGACCAGATGTAGACCAGATGTAGACCAGATGTAGACCAGATATAGACCAGATGTAGACCAGATGTAGACCAGATGCAGACCAGATGTAGACCAGATGTAGACCAGATATGGACCAGATGGAGACCAGATGTAGACCAGATGCAGACCAGATATAGACCAGATGTAGACCAGATGCAGACCAGATGTAGACCAGATGTAGACCAGATATAGACCAGATGTAGACCAGATGTACACCAGATGCAGACCAGATGTAGACCAGATGTAGACCAGATGTAGACCAGATGCAGACCAGATATAGACCAGATGTAGACCAGATGTAGACCAGATGCAGACCAGATGTAGACCAGATGTAGACCAGATATAGACCAGATGTAGACCAGATGTAGACCAGATGCAGACCAGATATAGACCAGATGCAGACCAGATGCAGACCAGATATAGACCAGATGTAGACCAGATGCAGACCAGATGCAGACCAGATGCAGACAAGATGCAGACCAGATGCAGACCAGATATAGACCAGATGTAGACCAGATGTAGACCAGATGTAGACCAGATGCAGACCAGATATAGACCAGATGTAGACCAGATGCAGACCAGATATAGACCAGATGTAGACCAGATGCAGACCAGATGCAGACCAGATGTACACCAGATGCAGACCAGATGTAGACCAGATGTAGACCAGATGCAGACCAAATATAGACCAGATGTAGACCAGATGCAGACCAGATGTAGACCAGATGCAGACCAGATATAGACCAGATGTAGACCAGATGCAGACCAGATGCAGACCAGATGTAGACCAGATGTACACCAGATGCAGACCAGATGTAGACCAGATGCAGACCAGATATAGACCAGATGTAGACCAGATGTAGACCAGATGCAGACCAGATGTAGACCAGATGTAGACCAGATATAGACCAGATATGGACCAGATGGAGACCAGATGCAGACCAGATGCAGACCAGATGTAGACCAGATGTACACCAGATGCAGACCAGATGTAGACCAGATGCAGACCAGATATAGACCAGATGTAGACCAGATGTAGACCAGATGCAGACCAGATGCAGACCAGATGTAGACCAGATGTAGACCAGATATGGACCAGATGGAGACCAGATGCAGACCAGATGCAGACCACATGTAGACCACATGTAGACCAGATGCAGACCAGATGTAGACCAGAGTCAGACTAGATGCAGACCAGATGCAGACAAGATGCAGACTAGATATAGACCAGATGTAGACCAGATGTAGACCAGATGCAGACCAGATGTAGACCAGATGTAGACCAGATGTAGACCAGATGCAGACCAGATGCAGACCAGATGTAGACCAGATGCAGACCAGATGCAGACCAGATGTAGACCAGATGTACACCAGATGCAGACCAGATGTAGACCAGATGTAGACCAGATGCAGACCAGATATAGACCAGATGTAGACCAGATGCAGACCAGATGTAGACCAGATGTAGACCAGATATGGACCAGATGTAGACCAGATGTAGACCAGATGCAGACCAGATGTAGACCAGATGCAGACCAGATGTAGACCAGATGTAGACCAGATATAGACCAGATGTAGACCAGATGTACACCAGATGCAGACCAGATGTAGACCAGATGTAGACCAGATGCAGACCAGATATAGACCAGATGTAGACCAGATGTAGACCAGATGCAGACCAGATGTAGACCAGATGTAGACCAGATATAGACCAGATGTAGACCAGATGCAGACCAGATATAGACCAGATGCAGACAGGATGCAGACCAGATGTACACCAGATGCAGACCAGATGTAGACCAGATGTAGACCAGATGCAGACCAGATATAGACCAGATGTAGACCAGATGCAGACCAGATGCAGACCAGATGCAGACCAGATGTAGACAAGATGCAGACCAGATGCAGACCAGATATAGACCAGATGTAGACCAGATGTAGACCAGATGTAGACCAGATGCAGACCAGATATAGACAAGATGTAGACCTAATGCAGACCAGATATAGACCAGATGTAGACCAGATGCAGACCAGATGCAGACCAGATGCAGACCAGATGCAGACCAGATGTACACCAGATGCAGACCAGATGTAGACCAGATGTAGACCAGATGCAGACCAGATATAGACCAGATGCAGACCAGATGTAGACAGGATGCAGACCAGATATAGACCAGATGTAGACCAGATGTAGACCAGATGCAGACCAGATATAGACCAGAAGTAGACCAGATGTAGACCAGATGCAGACCAGATGCAGACCAGATGTTGACCAGATGTAGAACAGATGTAGACCAGATGCAGACCAGATGCAGACCAGATGTTGACCAGATGTAGACCAGATGCAGACCAGATGCAGACCACATGTAGACCACATGTAGACCAGATGCAGACCAGATGTAGACCAGAGTCAGACTAGATGCAGACCAGATGCAGACAAGATGCAGACCAGAAATAGACCAGATGTAGACCAGATGTAGACCAGATGCAGACCAGATGTAGACCAGATGTAGACCAGATATAGACCAGATGTAGACCAGATGTAGACCAGATGCAGACCAGATATAGACCAGATGTAGACCAGATGCAGACAAGATGCAGACCAGATGTAGACCAGATGTACACCAGATGCAGACCAGATGTAGACCAGATGTAGACCAGATGTAGACCAGATGCAGACCAGATATAGACCAGATGTAGACGAGATGTAGACCAGATGCAGACCAGATGTAGACCAGATATGGACCAGATGTAGACCATATGTAGACCAGATGCAGACCAGATATAGACCAGATGTAGACCAGATGTAGACCAGATGCAGACCAGATGTAGACCAGATGTAGACCAGATATAGACCAGATGTAGACCAGATGTACACCAGATGCAGACCAGATGTAGACCAGATGTAGACCAGATGTAGACCAGATGCAGACCAGATATAGACCAGATGTAGACCGGATGCAGACCAGATGCAGACCAGATGCAGACCAGATATAGACCAGATGTAGACCAGATGTAGACCAGATGTAGACCAGATGCAGAGCAGATATAGACCAGATGTAGACCAGATGCAGACCAGATATAGACCAGATGTAGACCAGATGCAGACCAGATGCAGACCAGATGTACACCAGATGCAGACCAGATGTAGACCAGATGCAGACCAGATATAGACCAGATGCAGACCAGATGTAGACCAGATGCAGACCAGATATAGACCAGATGCAGACCAGATGTAGACCAGATGCAGACCAGATATAGACCAGATGTAGACCAGATGCAGACCAGATGCAGACCAGATGTTGACCAGATGTAGACCAGATGCAGACCAGATGCAGACCAGATGCTGACCAGATGTAGACCAGATGCAGACCAGATGCAGACCACATGTAGACCACATGTAGACCAGATGCAGACCAGATGTAGACCAGAGTCAGACTAGATGCAGACCAGATGCAGACAAGATGCAGACCAGATATAGACCAGATGTAGACCAGATGTAGACCAGATGCAGACCAGATGTAGACCAGATGTAGACCAGATATAGACCAGATGTAGACCAGATGTAGACCAGATGCAGACCAGATATAGACCAGATGTAGACCAGATGCAGACCAGATGCAGACCAGATGTAGACCAGATGTACACCAGATGCAGACCAGATGTAGACCAGATGCAGACCAGATATAGACCAGATGTAGACCAGATGTAGACCAGATGCAGACCAGATGTAGACCAGATGTAGACCAGATATAGACCAGATATGGACCAGATGGAGACATGATGCAGACCAGATGCAGACCAGATGTAGACCAGATGTACACCAGATGCAGTCCAGATGTAGACCAGATGCAGACCAGATATAGACCAGATGTAGACCAGATGTAGACCAGATGCAGACCAGATGCAGACCAGATGTAGACCAGATATGGACCAGATGGAGACCAGATGCAGACCAGATGCAGACCACATGTAGACCACATGTAGACCAGATGCAGACCAGATGTAGACCAGATGCAGACCAGATGTAGACCAGATATGGACCAGATGCAGACCAGATGCAGACCACATGTAGACCACATGTAGACCAGATGCAGACCAGATGTAGACCAGAGTCAGACTAGATGCAGACCAGATGCAGACAAGATGCAGACCAGAAATAGACCAGATGTAGACCAGATGTAGACCAGATGCAGACCAGATGTAGACCAGATGTAGACCAGATATAGACCAGATGTAGACCAGATGTAGACCAGATGCAGACCAGATATAGACCAGATGTAGACCAGATGCAGACAAGATGCAGACCAGATGTAGACCAGATGTACACCAGATGCAGACCAGATGTAGACCAGATGTACACCAGATGCAGACCAGATGTAGACCAGATGTAGACCAGATGTAGACCAGATATAGACCAGATGTAGACCAGATGCAGACCAGATATAGACCAGATGTAGACCAGATGTAGACCAGATGTAGACCAGATGCAGACCAAATATAGACCAGATGTAGACCAGATGCAGACCAGATGTAGACCAGATGCAGACCAGATATAGACCAGATGTAGACCAGATGCAGACCAGATGCAGACCAGATGTAGACCAGATGTACACCAGATGCAGACCAGATGTAGACCAGATGCAGACCAGATATAGACCTGATGTAGACCAGATGTAGACCAGATGCAGACCAGATGTAGACCAGATGTAGACCAGATATAGACCAGATATGGACCAGATGGAGACCAGATGCAGACCAGATGCAGACCAGATGTAGACCAGATGTACACCAGATGCAGACCAGATGTAGACCAGATGCAGACCAGATATAGACCAGATGTAGACCAGATGTAGACCAGATGCAGACCAGATGCAGACCAGATGTAGACCAGATGTAGACCAGATATGGACCAGATGGAGACCAGATGCAGACCAGATGCAGACCACATGTAGACCACATGTAGACCAGATGCAGACCAGATGTAGACCAGAGTCAGACTAGATGCAGACCAGATGCAGACAAGATGCAGACTAGATATAGACCAGATGTAGACCAGATGTAGACCAGATGCAGACCAGATGTAGACCAGATGTAGACCAGATGTAGACCAGATGCAGACCAGATGCAGACCAGATGTAGACCAGATGCAGACCAGATGCAGACCAGATGTAGACCAGATGTACACCAGATGCAGACCAGATGTAGACCAGATGTAGACCAGATGCAGACCAGATATAGACCAGATGTAGACCAGATGCAGACCAGATGTAGACCAGATGTAGACCAGATATGGACCAGATGTAGACCAGATGTAGACCAGATGCAGACCAGATGTAGACCAGATGTAGACCAGATGCAGACCAGATGTAGACCAGATGTAGACCAGATATAGACCAGATGTAGACCAGATGTACACCAGATGCAGACCAGATGTAGACCAGATGTAGACCAGATGCAGACCAGATATAGACCAGATGTAGACCAGATGTAGACCAGATGCAGACCAGATGTAGACCAGATGTAGACCAGATATAGACCAGATGTAGACCAGATGCAGACCAGATATAGACCAGATGCAGACCAGATGCAGACCAGATGTACACCAGATGCAGACCAGATGTAGACCAGATGTAGACCAGATGCAGACCAGATATAGACCAGATGTAGACCAGATGCAGACCAGATGCAGACCAGATGCAGACCAGATGTAGACAAGATGCAGACCAGATGCAGACCAGATATAGACCAGATGTAGACCAGATGTAGACCAGATGTAGACCAGATGCAGACCAGATATAGACAAGATGTAGACCTAATGCAGACCAGATATAGACCAGATGTAGACCAGATGCAGACCAGATGCAGACCAGATGCAGACCAGATGCAGACCAGATGTACACCAGATGCAGACCAGATGTAGACCAGATGTAGACCAGATGCAGACCAGATATAGACCAGATGCAGACCAGATGTAGACAGGATGCAGACCAGATATAGACCAGATGTAGACCAGATGTAGACCAGATGCAGACCAGATATAGACCAGAAGTAGACCAGATGTAGACCAGATGCAGACCAGATGCAGACCAGATGTTGACCAGATGTAGAACAGATGTAGACCAGATGCAGACCAGATGCAGACCAGATGTTGACCAGATGTAGACCAGATGCAGACCAGATGCAGACCACATGTAGACCACATGTAGACCAGATGCAGACCAGATGTAGACCAGAGTCAGACTAGATGCAGACCAGATGCAGACAAGATGCAGACCAGAAATAGACCAGATGTAGACCAGATGTAGACCAGATGCAGACCAGATGTAGACCAGATGTAGACCAGATATAGACCAGATGTAGACCAGATGTAGACCAGATGCAGACCAGATATAGACCAGATGTAGACCAGATGCAGACAAGATGCAGACCAGATGTAGACCAGATGTACACCAGATGCAGACCAGATGTAGACCAGATGTAGACCAGATGTAGACCAGATGCAGACCAGATATAGACCAGATGTAGACGAGATGTAGACCAGATGCAGACCAGATGTAGACCAGATATGGACCAGATGTAGACCATATGTAGACCAGATGCAGACCAGATATAGACCAGATGTAGACCAGATGTAGACCAGATGCAGACCAGATGTAGACCAGATGTAGACCAGATATAGACCAGATGTAGACCAGATGTACACCAGATGCAGACCAGATGTAGACCAGATGTAGACCAGATGTAGACCAGATGCAGACCAGATATAGACCAGATGTAGACCGGATGCAGACCAGATGCAGACCAGATGCAGACCAGATATAGACCAGATGTAGACCAGATGTAGACCAGATGTAGACCAGATGCAGAGCAGATATAGACCAGATGTAGACCAGATGCAGACCAGATATAGACCAGATGTAGACCAGATGCAGACCAGATGCAGACCAGATGTACACCAGATGCAGACCAGATGTAGACCAGATGTAGACCAGATGCAGACCAGATATAGACCAGATGCAGACCAGATGTAGACCAGATGCAGACCAGATATAGACCAGATGCAGACCAGATGTAGACCAGATGCAGACCAGATATAGACCAGATGTAGACCAGATGCAGACCAGATGCAGACCAGATGTTGACCAGATGTAGACCAGATGTAGACCAGATGCAGACCAGATGCAGACCAGATGTTGACCAGATGTAGACCAGATGCAGACCAGATGCAGACCACATGTAGACCACATGTAGACCAGATGCAGACCAGATGTAGACCAGAGTCAGACTAGATGCAGACCAGATGCAGACAAGATGCAGACCAGATATAGACCAGATGTAGACCAGATGTAGACCAGATGCAGACCAGATGTAGACCAGATGTAGACCAGATATAGACCAGATGTAGACCAGATGTAGACCAGATGCAGACCAGATATAGACCAGATGTAGACCAGATGCAGACCAGATGCAGACCAGATGTAGACCAGATGTACACCAGATGCAGACCAGATGTAGACCAGATGCAGACCAGATATAGACCAGATGTAGACCAGATGTAGACCAGATGCAGACCGGATGTAGACCAGATGTAGACCAGATATAGACCAGATATGGACCAGATGGAGACATGATGCAGACCAGATGCAGACCAGATGTAGACCAGATGTACACCAGATGCAGTCCAGATGTAGACCAGATGCAGACCAGATATAGACCAGATGTAGACCAGATGTAGACCAGATGCAGACCAGATGCAGACCAGATGTAGACCAGATATGGACCAGATGGAGACCAGATGCAGACCAGATGCAGACCACATGTAGACCACATGTAGACCAGATGCAGACCAGATGTAGACCAGATGCAGACCAGATGTAGACCAGATATGGACCAGATGCAGACCAGATGCAGACCACATGTAGACCACATGTAGACCAGATGCAGACCAGATGTAGACCAGAGTCAGACTAGATGCAGACCAGATGCAGACAAGATGCAGACCAGAAATAGACCAGATGTAGACCAGATGTAGACCAGATGCAGACCAGATGTAGACCAGATGTAGACCAGATATAGACCAGATGTAGACCAGATGTAGACCAGATGCAGACCAGATATAGACCAGATGTAGACCAGATGCAGACAAGATGCAGACCAGATGTAGACCAGATGTACACCAGATGCAGACCAGATGTAGACCAGATGTAGACCAGATGTAGACCAGATATAGACCAGATGTAGACCAGATGTAGACCAGATGCAGACCAGATGTAGACCAGATGTAGACCAGATATGGACCAGATGGAGACCAGATGTAGACCAGATGCAGACCAGATATAGACCAGATGTAGACCAGATGTAGACCAGATGCAGACCAGATGTAGACCAGATGTAGACCAGATATAGACCAGATGTAGACCAGATGTACACCAGATGCAGACCAGATGTAGACCAGATGTAGACCAGATGTAGACCAGATGCAGACCAGATATAGACCAGATGTAGACCAGATGTAGACCAGATGCAGACCAGATGTAGACCAGATGTAGACCAGATATAGACCAGATGTAGACCAGATGTAGACCAGATGCAGACCAGATATAGACCAGATGCAGACCAGATGCAGACCAGATGCAGACCAGATATAGACCAGATGTAGACCAGATGCAGACCAGATGCAGACCAGATGCAGACAAGATGCAGACCAGATGCAGACCAGATATAGACCAGATGTAGACCAGATGTAGACCAGATGTAGACCAGATGCAGACCAGATGTAGACCAGATGTAGACCAGATATAGACCAGATGTAGACCAGATGTACACCAGATGCAGACCAGATGTAGACCAGATGTAGACCAGATGCAGACCAGATATAGACCAGATGTAGACCAGATGTAGACCAGATGCAGACCAGATGTAGACCAGATGTAGACCAGATATAGACCAGATGTAGACCAGATGCAGACCAGATATAGACCAGATGCAGACCAGATGCAGACCAGATGTACACCAGATGCAGACCAGATGTAGACCAGATGTAGACCAGATGCAGACCAGATATAGACCAGATGTAGACCAGATGCAGACCAGATGCAGACCAGATGCAGACCAGATGTAGACAAGATGCAGACCAGATGCAGACCAGATATAGACCAGATGTAGACCAGATGTAGACCAGATGTAGACCAGATGCAGACCAGATATAGACAAGATGTAGACCTAATGCAGACCAGATATAGACCAGATGTAGACCAGATGCAGACCAGATGCAGACCAGATGCAGACCAGATGCAGACCAGATGTACACCAGATGCAGACCAGATGTAGACCAGATGTAGACCAGATGCAGACCAGATATAGACCAGATGCAGACCAGATGTAGACAGGATGCAGACCAGATATAGACCAGATGTAGACCAGATGTAGACCAGATGCAGACCAGATATAGACCAGAAGTAGACCAGATGTAGACCAGATGCAGACCAGATGCAGACCAGATGTTGACCAGATGTAGAACAGATGTAGACCAGATGCAGACCAGATGCAGACCAGATGTTGACCAGATGTAGACCAGATGCAGACCAGATGCAGACCACATGTAGACCACATGTAGACCAGATGCAGACCAGATGTAGACCAGAGTCAGACTAGATGCAGACCAGATGCAGACAAGATGCAGACCAGAAATAGACCAGATGTAGACCAGATGTAGACCAGATGCAGACCAGATGTAGACCAGATGTAGACCAGATATAGACCAGATGTAGACCAGATGTAGACCAGATGCAGACCAGATATAGACCAGATGTAGACCAGATGCAGACAAGATGCAGACCAGATGTAGACCAGATGTACACCAGATGCAGACCAGATGTAGACCAGATGTAGACCAGATGTAGACCAGATGCAGACCAGATATAGACCAGATGTAGACGAGATGTAGACCAGATGCAGACCAGATGTAGACCAGATATGGACCAGATGTAGACCATATGTAGACCAGATGCAGACCAGATATAGACCAGATGTAGACCAGATGTAGACCAGATGCAGACCAGATGTAGACCAGATGTAGACCAGATATAGACCAAATGTAGACCAGATGTACACCAGATGCAGACCAGATGTAGACCAGATGTAGACCAGATGTAGACCAGATATAGACCAGATGTAGACCGGATGCAGACCAGATGCAGACCAGATGCAGACCAGATATAGACCAGATGTAGACCAGATGTAGACCAGATGTACACCAGATGCAGAGCAGATATAGACCAGATGTAGACCAGATGCAGACCAGATATAGACCAGATGTAGACCAGATGCAGACCAGATGCAGACCAGATGTACACCAGATGCAGACCAGATGTAGACCAGATGTAGACCAGATGCAGACCAGATATAGACCAGATGCAGACCAGATGTAGACCAGATGCAGACCAGATATAGACCAGATGCAGACCAGATGTAGACCAGATGCAGACCAGATATAGACCAGATGTAGACCAGATGCAGACCAGATGCAGACCAGATGTTGACCAGATGTAGACCAGATGTAGACCAGATGCAGACCAGATGCAGACCAGATGTTGACCAGATGTAGACCAGATGCAGACCAGATGCAGACCACATGTAGACCACATGTAGACCAGATGCAGACCAGATGTAGACCAGAGTCAGACTAGATGCAGACCAGATGCAGACAAGATGCAGACCAGATATAGACCAGATGTAGACCAGATGTAGACCAGATGCAGACCAGATGTAGACCAGATGTAGACCAGATATAGACCAGATGTAGACCAGATGTAGACCAGATGCAGACCAGATATAGACCAGATGTAGACCAGATGCAGACCAGATGCAGACCAGATGTAGACCAGATGTACACCAGATGCAGACCAGATGTAGACCAGATGCAGACCAGATATAGACCAGATGTAGACCAGATGTAGACCAGATGCAGACCGGATGTAGACCAGATGTAGACCAGATATAGACCAGATATGGACCAGATGGAGACATGATGCAGACCAGATGCAGACCAGATGTAGACCAGATGTACACCAGATGCAGTCCAGATGTAGACCAGATGCAGACCAGATATAGACCAGATGTAGACCAGATGTAGACCAGATGCAGACCAGATGCAGACCAGATGTAGACCAGATATGGACCAGATGGAGACCAGATGCAGACCAGATGCAGACCACATGTAGACCACATGTAGACCAGATGCAGACCAGATGTAGACCAGATGCAGACCAGATGTAGACCAGATATGGACCAGATGCAGACCAGATGCAGACCACATGTAGACCACATGTAGACCAGATGCAGACCAGATGTAGACCAGAGTCAGACTAGATGCAGACCAGATGCAGACAAGATGCAGACCAGAAATAGACCAGATGTAGACCAGATGTAGACCAGATGCAGACCAGATGTAGACCAGATGTAGACCAGATATAGACCAGATGTAGACCAGATGTAGACCAGATGCAGACCAGATATAGACCAGATGTAGACCAGATGCAGACAAGATGCAGACCAGATGTAGACCAGATGTACACCAGATGCAGACCAGATGTAGACCAGATGTAGACCAGATGTAGACCAGATATAGACCAGATGTAGACCAGATGTAGACCAGATGCAGACCAGATGTAGACCAGATGTAGACCAGATATGGACCAGATGGAGACCAGATGTAGACCAGATGCAGACCAGATATAGACCAGATGTAGACCAGATGTAGACCAGATGCAGACCAGATGTAGACCAGATGTAGACCAGATATAGACCAGATGTAGACCAGATGTACACCAGATGCAGACCAGATGTAGACCAGATGTAGACCAGATGTAGACCAGATGCAGACCAGATATAGACCAGATGTAGACCAGATGTAGACCAGATGCAGACCAGATGTAGACCAGATGTAGACCAGATATAGACCAGATGTAGACCAGATGTAGACCAGATGCAGACCAGATATAGACCAGATGCAGACCAGATGCAGACCAGATGCAGACCAGATATAGACCAGATGTAGACCAGATGCAGACCAGATGCAGACCAGATGCAGACAAGATGCAGACCAGATGCAGACCAGATATAGACCAGATGTAGACCAGATGTAGACCAGATGTAGACCAGATGCAGACCAGATATAGACCAGATGTAGACCAGATGCAGACCAGATATAGACCAGATGTAGACCAGATGCAGACCAGATGCAGACCAGATGTACACCAGATGCAGACCAGATGTAGACCAGATGTAGACCAGATGCAGACCAAATATAGACCAGATGTAGACCAGATGCAGACCAGATGCAGACCAGATGTACACCAGATGCAGACCAGATGTAGACCAGATGTAGACCAGATGCAGACCAGATATAGACCAGATGCAGACCAGATGTAGACCAGATGCAGACCAAATATAGACCAGATGTATACCAGATGTATACCAGATGCAGACCAGATATAGACCAGATGTAGACCATATGTAGACCAGATGTAGACCAGATGCAGACCAGATATAGATCAGAAGTAGACCAGATGCAGACCAGATGTAGACCAGATGCAGACCAGATATAGACCAGATGTAGACCAGATGCAGACCAGATATAGACCAGATGTAGACCAGATGCAGACCAGATGTAGACCAGATGTTGACCAGATGCAGACCAGATGCAGACCAGATATAGACCAGATGTAGACCAGATGTAGACCAGATGCAGACCAGATATAGACCAGATGTAGACCAGATGCAGACCAGATGCAGACCAGATGCAGACCAGATGTAGACCAGATGCAGACCAGATGTAGACCAGAGTCAGACCAGATGCAGACCAGATGCAGACCAGATGTTGACCAGATGCAGACCAGATGTAGACCAGGTGTAGACCAGATGCAGACCAGATGCAGACCAGATGTTGACCAGATGTAGACCAGATGTAGACCAGATGCAGACCAGATGCAGACCAGATGTTGACCAGATGTAGACCAGATGCAGACCAGATGCAGACCACATGTAGACCACATGTAGACCAGATGCAGACCAGATGTAGACCAGAGTCAGACTAGATGCAGACCAGATGCAGACAAGATGCAGACCAGATATAGACCAGATGTAGACCAGATGTAGACCAGATGCAGACCAGATGTAGACCAGATGTAGACCAGATATAGACCAGATGTAGACCAGATGTAGACCAGATGCAAACCAGATATAGACCAGATGTAGACCAGATACAGACCAGATGCAGACCAGATGTAGACCAGATGTACACCAGATGCAGACCAGATGTAGACCAGATGTTGACCAGATGTAGACCAGATGTAGACCAGATGTACACCAGATGCAGACCAGATGTAGACCAGATATAGACCAGATGTAGACCAGATGCAGACCAGATATAGACCAGATGCAGACCAGATGCAGACCAGATGCAGACCAGATGTACACCAGATGCAGACCAGATGTAGACCAGATGTAGACCAGATGCAGACCAGATATAGACCAGATGTAGACCAGATGCAGACCAGATGCAGACCAGATGCAGACCAGATGTAGACAAGATGCAGACCAGATGCAGACCAGATGTAGACCAGATGTAGACCAGATGTAGACCAGATGCAGACCAGATATAGACAAGATGTAGACCTAATGCAGACCAGATATAGACCAGATGTAGACCAGATGCAGACCAGATGCAGACCAGATGCAGACCAGATGCAGACCAGATGTACACCAGATGCAGACCAGATGTAGACCAGATGTAGACCAGATGCAGACCAGATATAGACCAGATGCAGACCAGATGTAGACAGGATGCAGACCAGATATAGACCAGATGTAGACCAGATGTAGACCAGATGCAGACCAGATATAGACCAGAAGTAGACCAGATGTAGACCAGATGCCGACCAGATGCAGACCAGATGTTGACCAGATATAGAACAGATGTAGACCAGATGCAGACCAGATGCAGACCAGATGTTGACCAGATGTAGACCAGATGCAGACCAGATGCAGACCACATGTAGACCACATGTAGACCAGATGCAGACCAGATGTAGACCAGAGTCAGACTAGATGCAGACCAGATGCAGACAAGATGCAGACCAGAAATAGACCAGATGTAGACCAGATGTAGACCAGATGCAGACCAGATGTAGACCAGATGTAGACCAGATATAGACCAGATGTAGACCAGATGTAGACCAGATGCAGACCAGATATAGACCAGATGTAGACCAGATGCAGACAAGATGCAGACCAGATGTAGACCAGATGTACACCAGATGCAGACCAGATGTAGACCAGATGTAGACCAGATGTAGACCAGATGCAGACCAGATATAGACCAGATGTAGACGAGATGTAGACCAGATGCAGACCAGATGTAGACCAGATATGGACCAGATGTAGACCATATGTATACCAGATGCAGACCAGATATAGACCAGATGTAGACCAGATGTAGACCAGATGCAGACCAGATGTAGACCAGATGTAGACCAGATATAGACCAGATGTAGACCAGATGTACACCAGATGCAGACCAGATGTAGACCAGATGTAGACCAGATGTAGACCAGATGCAGACCAGATATAGACCAGATGTAGACCAGATGCAGACCAGATGCAGACCAGATGCAGACCAGATATAGACCAGATGTAGACCAGATGTAGACCAGATGTAGACCAGATGCAGAGCAGATATAGACCAGATGTAGACCAGATGCAGACCAGATATAGACCAGATGTAGACCAGATGCAGACCAGATGCAGACCAGATGTACACCAGATGCAGACCAGATGTAGACCAGATGCAGACCAGATATAGACCAGATGCAGACCAGATGTAGACCAGATGCAGACCAGATATAGACCAGATGCAGACCAGATGTAGACCAGATGCAGACCAGATATAGACCAGATGTAGACCAGATGCAGACCAGATGCAGACCAGATGTTGACCAGATGTAGACCAGATGTAGACCAGATGCAGACCAGATGCAGACCAGATGTTGACCAGATGTAGACCAGATGCAGACCAGATGCAGACCACATGTAGACCACATGTAGACCAGATGCAGACCAGATGTAGACCAGAGTCAGACTAGATGCAGACCAGATGCAGACAAGATGCAGACCAGATATAGACCAGATGTAGACCAGATGTAGACCAGATGCAGACCAGATGTAGACCAGATGTAGACCAGATATAGACCAGATGTAGACCAGATGTAGACCAGATGCAGACCAGATATAGACCAGATGTAGACCAGATGCAGACCAGATGCAGACCAGATGTAGACCAGATGTACACCAGATGCAGACCAGATGTAGACCAGATGCAGACCAGATATAGACCAGATGTAGACCAGATGTAGACCAGATGCAGACCAGATGTAGACCAGATGTAGACCAGATATAGACCAGATATGGACCAGATGGAGACATGATGCAGACCAGATGCAGACCAGATGTAGACCAGATGTACACCAGATGCAGTCCAGATGTAGACCAGATGCAGACCAGATATAGACCAGATGTAGACCAGATGTAGACCAGATGCAGACCAGATGCAGACCAGATGTAGACCAGATATGGACCAGATGGAGACCAGATGCAGACCAGATGCAGACCACATGTAGACCACATGTAGACCAGATGCAGACCAGATGTAGACTAGATGCAGACCAGATGTAGACCAGATATGGACCAGATGCAGACCAGATGCAGACAAGATGTAGACCAGAGTCAGACTAGATGCAGACCAGATGCAGACAAGATGCAGACCAGAAATAGACCAGATGTAGACCAGATGTAGACCAGATGCAGACCAGATGTAGACCAGATGTAGACCAGATATAGACCAGATGTAGACCAGATGTAGACCAGATGCAGACCAGATATAGACCAGATGTAGACCAGATGCAGACAAGATGCAGACCAGATATAGACCAGATGTAGACCAGATGCAGACAAGATGCAGACCAGATGTAGACCAGATGTACACCAGATGCAGACCAGATGTAGACCAGATGCAGACAAGATGTAGACCAGAGTCAGACTAGATGCAGACCAGATGCAGACAAGATGCAGACCAGAAATAGACCAGATGTAGACCAGATGTAGACCAGATGCAGACCAGATGTAGACCAGATGTAGACCAGATATAGACCAGATGTAGACCAGATGTAGACCAGATGCAGACCAGATATAGACCAGATGTAGACCAGATGCAGACAAGATGCAGACCAGATATAGACCAGATGTAGACCAGATGCAGACAAGATGCAGACCAGATGTAGACCAGATGTACACCAGATGCAGACCAGATGTAGACCAGATGTAGACCAGATGTAGACCAGATATAGACCAGATGTAGACCAGATGTAGACCAGATGCAGACCAGATGTAGACCAGATGTAGACCAGATATGGACCAGATGGAGACCAGATGTAGACCAGATGCAGACCAGATATAGACCAGATGTAGACCAGATGCAGACCAGATGCAGACCACATGTAGACCACATGTAGACCAGATGCAGACCAGATGTAGACCAGAGTCAGACTAGATGCAGACCAGATGCAGACAAGATGCAGACCAGATATAGACCAGATGTAGACCAGATGTAGACCAGATGCAGACCAGATGTAGACCAGATGTAGACCAGATATAGACCAGATGTAGACCAGATGTAGACCAGATGCAAACCAGATATAGACCAGATGTAGACCAGATACAGACCAGATGCAGACCAGATGTAGACCAGATGTACACCAGATGCAGACCAGATGTAGACCAGATGTTGACCAGATGTAGACCAGATGTAGACCAGATGTACACCAGATGCAGACCAGATGTAGACCAGATATAGACCAGATGTAGACCAGATGCAGACCAGATATAGACCAGATGCAGACCAGATGCAGACCAGATGCAGACCAGATGTACACCAGATGCAGACCAGATGTAGACCAGATGTAGACCAGATGCAGACCAGATATAGACCAGATGTAGACCAGATGCAGACCAGATGCAGACCAGATGCAGACCAGATGTAGACAAGATGCAGACCAGATGCAGACCAGATGTAGACCAGATGTAGACCAGATGTAGACCAGATGCAGACCAGATATAGACAAGATGTAGACCTAATGCAGACCAGATATAGACCAGATGTAGACCAGATGCAGACCAGATGCAGACCAGATGCAGACCAGATGTACACCAGATGCAGACCAGATGTAGACCAGATGTAGACCAGATGCAGACCAGATATAGACCAGATGCAGACCAGATGTAGACAGGATGCAGACCAGATATAGACCAGATGTAGACCAGATGTAGACCAGATGCAGACCAGATATAGACCAGAAGTAGACCAGATGTAGACCAGATGCCGACCAGATGCAGACCAGATGTTGACCAGATATAGAACAGATGTAGACCAGATGCAGACCAGATGCAGACCAGATGTTGACCAGATGTAGACCAGATGCAGACCAGATGCAGACCACATGTAGACCACATGTAGACCAGATGCAGACCAGATGTAGACCAGAGTCAGACTAGATGCAGACCAGATGCAGACAAGATGCAGACCAGAAATAGACCAGATGTAGACCAGATGTAGACCAGATGCAGACCAGATGTAGACCAGATGTAGACCAGATATAGACCAGATGTAGACCAGATGTAGACCAGATGCAGACCAGATATAGACCAGATGTAGACCAGATGCAGACAAGATGCAGACCAGATGTAGACCAGATGTACACCAGATGCAGACCAGATGTACACCAGATGCAGACCAGATGTAGACCAGATGCAGACCAGATATAGACCAGATGTAGACCAGATGTAGACCAGATGCAGACCAGATGTAGACCAGATGCAGACCACATGTAGACCACATGTAGACCAGATGCAGACCAGATGTAGACCAGAGTCAGACTAGATGCAGACCAGATGCAGACAAGATGCAGACCAGATATAGACCAGATGTAGACCAGATGTAGACCAGATGCAGACCAGATGTAGACCAGATGTAGACCAGATATAGACCAGATGTAGACCAGATGTAGACCAGATGCAGACCAGATATAGACCAGATGTAGACCAGATGCAGACCAGATGCAGACCAGATGTAGACCAGATGTACACCAGATGCAGACCAGATGTAGACCAGATGCAGACCAGATATAGACCAGATGTAGACCAGATGTAGACCAGATGCAGACCAGATGTAGACCAGATGTAGACCAGATATAGACCAGATATGGACCAGATGGAGACATGATGCAGACCAGATGCAGACCAGATGTAGACCAGATGTACACCAGATGCAGTCCAGATGCAGACCAGATGCAGACCAGATATAGACCAGATGTAGACCAGATGTAGACCAGATGCAGACCAGATGCAGACCAGATGTAGACCAGATATGGACCAGATGGAGACCAGATGCAGACCAGATGCAGACCACATGTAGACCACATGTAGACCAGATGCAGACCAGATGTAGACTAGATGCAGACCAGATGTAGACCAGATATGGACCAGATGCAGACCAGATGCAGACCACATGTAGACCACATGTAGACCAGATGCAGACAAGATGTAGACCAGAGTCAGACTAGATGCAGACCAGATGCAGACAAGATGCAGACCAGAAATAGACCAGATGTAGACCAGATGTAGACCAGATGCAGACCAGATGTAGACCAGATGTAGACCAGATATAGACCAGATGTAGACCAGATGTAGACCAGATGCAGACCAGATATAGACCAGATGTAGACCAGATGCAGACAAGATGCAGACCAGATGTAGACCAGATGTACACCAGATGCAGACCAGATGTAGACCAGATGTAGACCAGATGTAGACCAGATATAGACCAGATGTAGACCAGATGTAGACCAGATGCAGACCAGATGTAGACCAGATGTAGACCAGATATGGACCAGATGGAGACCAGATGTAGACCAGATGCAGACCAGATATAGACCAGATGTAGACCAGATGTAGACCAGATGCAGACCAGATGTAGACCACATGTAGACCAGATATAGACCAGATGTAGACCAGATGTACACCAGATGCAGACCAGATGTAGACCAGATGTAGACCAGATGTAGACCAGATGCAGACCAGATATAGACCAGATGTAGACCAGATGTAGACCAGATGCAGACCAGATGTAGACCAGATGTAGACCAGATATAGACCAGATGTAGACCAGATGTAGACCAGATGCAGACCAGATAAAGACCAGATGCAGACCAGATGCAGACCAGATGAGGACCAGATATAGACCAGATGCAGACCAGATGCAGACCAGATGCAGACAAGATGCAGACCAGATGCAGACCAGATATAGACCAGATGTAGACCAGATGTAGACCAGATGTAGACCAGATGCAGACCAGATATAGACCAGATGTAGACCAGATGCAGACCAGATATAGACCAGATGTAGACCAGATGCAGACCAGATGCAGACCAGATGTACACCAGATGCAGACCAGATGTAGACCAGATGTAGACCAGATGCAGACCAAATATAGACCAGATGTAGACCAGATGCAGACCAGATGCAGACCAGATGTACACCAGATGCAGACCAGATGTAGACCAGATGTAGACCAGATGCAGACCAGATATAGACCAGATGCAGACCAGATGTAGACCAGATGCAGACCAAATATAGACCAGATGTATACCAGATGTATACCAGATGCAGACCAGATATAGACCAGATGTAGACCATATGTAGACCAGATGTAGACCAGATGCAGACCAGATATAGATCAGAAGTAGACCAGATGCAGACCAGATGTAGACCAGATGCAGACCAGATATAGACCAGATGTAGACCAGATGCAGACCAGATATAGACCAGATGTAGACCAGATGCAGACCAGATGTAGACCAGATGTTGACCAGATGCAGACCAGATGCAGACCAGATATAGACCAGATGTAGACCAGATGTAGACCAGATGCAGACCAGATATAGACCAGATGTAGACCAGATGCAGACCAGATGCAGACCAGATGCAGACCAGATGTAGACCAGATGCAGACCAGATGTAGACCAGAGTCAGACCAGATGCAGACCAGATGCAGACCAGATGTTGACCAGATGCAGACCAGATGTAGACCAGGTGTAGACCAGATGCAGACCAGATGCAGACCAGATGTTGACCAGATGTAGACCAGATGTAGACCAGATGCAGACCAGATGCAGACCAGATGTTGACCAGATGTAGACCAGATGCAGACCAGATGCAGACCACATGTAGACCACATGTAGACCAGATGCAGACCAGATGTAGACCAGAGTCAGACTAGATGCAGACCAGATGCAGACAAGATGCAGACCAGATATAGACCAGATGTAGACCAGATGTAGACCAGATGCAGACCAGATGTAGACCAGATGTAGACCAGATATAGACCAGATGTAGACCAGATGTAGACCAGATGCAAACCAGATATAGACCAGATGTAGACCAGATACAGACCAGATGCAGACCAGATGTAGACCAGATGTACACCAGATGCAGACCAGATGTAGACCAGATGTTGACCAGATGTAGACCAGATGCAGACCAGATGCAAACTACATGTAGACCACATGTAGACCAGATGCAGACCAGATGTAGACCAGAGTCAGACTAGATGCAGACCAGATGCAGACAAGATGCAGACTAGAAATAGACCAGATGTAGACCAGATGTAGACCAGATGCAGACCAGATGTAGACCAGATGTAGACCAGATATAGACCAGATGTAGACCAGATGTAGACCAGATGCAGACCAGATATAGACCAGATGTAGACCAGATGCAGACCAGATGCAGACCAGATGTAGACCAGATGTTGACCAGATGCAGACCAGATGTAGACCAGGTGTAGACCAGATGCAGACCAGATGCAGACCAGATGTTGACCAGATTTAGACCAGATGTAGACCAGATGCAGACCAGATGCAGACCAGATGTTGACCAGATGTAGACCAGATGATGACCAGATGCAGACCACATGTATACCACATGTAGACCAGATGCAGACCAGATGTAGACCAGAGTCAGACTAGATGAAGACCAGATGCAGACAAGATGCAGACCAGATATAGACCAGATGTAGACCAGATGTAGACCAGATGCAGACCAGATGTAGACCAGATGTAGACCAGATATAGACCAGATGTAGACCACATGTAGACCAGATGCAAACCAGATATAGACCAGATGTAGACCAGATACAGACCAGATGCAGACCAGATGTAGACCAGATGTACACCAGATGCAGACCAGATGTAGACCAGATGTTGACCAGATGTAGACCAGATGCAGACCAGATGCAAACCACATGTAGACCACATGTAGACCAGATGCAGACCATATGTAGACCATAGTCAGACTAGATGCAGACCAGATGCAGACAAGATGCAGACTAGAAATAGACCAGATGTAGACCAGATGTAGACCAGATGCAGACCAGATGTAGACCAGATGTAGACCAGATGTAGACCAGATATAGACCAGATGTAGACCAGATGTAGACCAGATGCAGACCAGATATAGACCAGATGTAGACCAGATGCAGACCAGATGCAGACCAGATGTAGACCAGATGTACACCAGATGCAGACCAGATGTAGACCAGATGTAGACCAGATGTAGACCAGATGCAGACCAGTTATAGACCAGATGTAGACCAGATGCAGACCAGATGTAGACCAGATGTAGACCAGATATGGACCAGATGGAGACCAGATGTAGACCAGATGCAGACCAGATATAGATCAGATGTAGACCAGATGTAGACCAGATGCAGACCAGATGTAGACCAGATGTAGACCAGATATAGACCAGATGTAGACCAGATGTACACCAGATGCAGACCAGATGTAGACCAGATGTAGACCAGATGTAGACCAGATGCAGACCAGATATAGACCAGATGTAGACCAGATGCAGACCAGATGCAGACCAGATGCAGACAAGAGGCAGACCAGATGCAGACCAGATATAGACCAGATGTAGACCAGATGTAGACCAGATGTAGACCAGATGCAGACCAGATATAGACCAGATGTAGACCAGATGCAGACCAGATATAGACCAGATGTAGACCAGATGCAGACCAGATGTACACCGGATGCAGACCAGATGTAGACCAGATGTAGACCAGATGTAGACCAGATGCAGACCAGATATAGACCAGATGTAGACCAGATGCAGACCAGATGCAGACCAGATGCAGACAAGAGGCAGACCAGATGCAGACCAGATATAGACCAGATGTAGACCAGATGTAGACCAGATGTAGACCAGATGTAGACCAGATGCAGACCAGATATAGATCAGATGTAGACCAGATGCAGACCAGATGTAGACCAGATGCAGACCAGATATAGACCAGATGTAGACCAGATGCAGACCAGATATAGACCAGATGTAGACCAGATGCAGACCAGATGTAGACCAGATGTTGACCAGATGCAGACCAGATGCAGACCCGATATACACCAGATGCAGACCAGATGTAGACCAGATGCAGACCAGATATAGACCAGATGTAGACCAGGTGCAGACCAGATGCAGACCAGATGCAGACCAGATGTAGACCAGATGTAGACCAGATGCAGACCAGATGTAGACCAGAGTCAGACCAGATGCAGACCAGATGCAGACCAGATGTTGACCAGATGCAGACCAGATGTAGACCAGGTGTAGACCAGATGCAGACCAGATGCAGACCAGTTGTTGACCAGATGTAGACCAGATGTAGACCAGATGCAGACCAGATGCAGACCAGATGTTGACCAGATGTAGACCAGATGCAGACCAGATGCAGACCACATGTAGACCACATGTAGACCAGATGCAGACCAGATGTAGACCAGAGTCAGACTAGATGCAGACCAGATGCAGACAAGATGCAGACCAGATATAGACCAGATGTAGACCAGATGTAGACCAGATGTAGACCAGATGCAGACCACATGTAGACCACATGTAGACCAGATGCAGACCAGATGTAGACCAGAGTCAGACTAGATGCAGACCAGATGCAGACAAGATGCAGACCAGATATAGACCAGATGTAGACCAGATATAGACCAGATGTAGACCAGATGTAGACCAGATGCAGACCAGATATAGACCAGATGTAGACCAGATGTAGACCAGATGCAGACCAGATGTAGACCAGATGTACACCAGATGCAGACCAGATGTAGACCAGATGTATACCAGATGTAGACCAGATGCAGACCAGATATAGACCAGATGTAGACCAGATGTAGACCAGATGCAGACCAGATGTAGACCAGATGTAGACCAGATATGGACCAGATGGAGACCAGATGTAGACCAGATGCAGACCAGATATAGACCAGATGTAGACCAGATGTAGACCAGATGCAGACCAGATATAGACCAGATGTAGACCAGATATAGACCAGATGTAGACCAGATGTACACCAGATGCAGACCAGATGTAGACCAGATGTAGACCAGATGCAGACCAGATATAGACCAGATGTAGACCAGATGTAGACCAGATGCAGACCAGATATAGACCAGATGCAGACCAGATGCAGACCAGATGCAGACAAGATGCAGACCAGATGCAGACCAGATATAGACCAGATGTAGACCAGATGTAGACCAGATGTAGACCAGATATAGACAAGATGCAGACCAGATGCACACCAGATGCAGACCAGATGTAGACCAGATGTACACCAGATGCAGACCAGATGTAGACCAGATGTAGACCAGATGCAGACCAGATATAGACCAGATATAGACCAGATGCAGACCAGATGCAGACAATATGCAGACAAGATGCAGACCAGATGCAGACCAGATATAGACCAGATGTAGACCAGATGTAGACCAGATGTAGACCAGATGCAGACCAGATATAGACCAGATGTAGACCAGATGCAGACCAGATGCAGACCAGATGTAGACCAGATGTAGACCAGATGTAGACCAGATGCAGACCAGTTATAGACCAGATGTAGACCAGATGCAGACCAGATGTAGACCAGATGTAGACCAGATATGGACCAGATGGAGACCAGATGTAGACCAGATGCAGACCAGATATAGATCAGATGTAGACCAGATGTAGACCAGATGCAGACCAGATGTAGACCAGATGTAGACCAGATATAGACCAGATGTAGACCAGATGTACACCAGATGCAGACCAGATGTAGACCAGATGTAGACCAGATGTAGACCAGATGCAGACCAGATATAGACCAGATGTAGACCAGATGCAGACCAGATGCAGACCAGATGCAGACAAGAGGCAGACCAGATGCAGACCAGATATAGACCAGATGTAGACCAGATGTAGACCAGATGTAGACCAGATGCAGACCAGATATAGACCAGATGTAGACCAGATGCAGACCAGATATAGACCAGATGTAGACCAGATGCAGACCAGATGTACACCGGATGCAGACCAGATGTAGACCAGATGTAGACCAGATGTAGACCAGATGCAGACCAGATATAGACCAGATGTAGACCAGATGCAGACCAGATGCAGACCAGATGCAGACAAGAGGCAGACCAGATGCAGACCAGATATAGACCAGATGTAGACCAGATGTAGACCAGATGTAGACCAGATGTAGACCAGATGCAGACCAGATATAGATCAGATGTAGACCAGATGCAGACCAGATGTAGACCAGATGCAGACCAGATATAGACCAGATGTAGACCAGATGCAGACCAGATATAGACCAGATGTAGACCAGATGCAGACCAGATGTAGACCAGATGTTGACCAGATGCAGACCAGATGCAGACCCGATATACACCAGATGTAGACCAGATGTAGACCAGATGCAGACCAGATATAGACCAGATTTAGACCAGGTGCAGACCAGATGCAGACCAGATGCAGACCAGATGTAGACCAGATGTAGACCAGATGCAGACCAGATGTAGACCAGAGTCAGACCAGATGCAGACCAGATGCAGACCAGATGTTGACCAGATGCAGACCAGATGTAGACCAGGTGTAGACCAGATGCAGACCAGATGCAGACCAGATGTTGACCAGATGTAGACCAGATGTAGACCAGATGCAGACCAGATGCAGACCAGATGTTGACCAGATGTAGACCAGATGCAGACCAGATGCAGACCACATGTAGACCACATGTAGACCAGATGCAGACCAGATGTAGACCAGAGTCAGACTAGATGCAGACCAGATGCAGACAAGATGCAGACCAGATATAGACCAGATGTAGACCAGATGTAGACCAGATGTAGACCAGATGCAGACCACATGTAGACCACATGTAGACCAGATGCAGACCAGATGTAGACCAGAGTCAGACTAGATGCAGACCAGATGCAGACAAGATGCAGACCAGATATAGACCAGATGTAGACCAGATATAGACCAGATGTAGACCAGATGTAGACCAGATGCAGACCAGATATAGACCAGATGTAGACCAGATGTAGACCAGATGCAGACCAGATGTAGACCAGATGTACACCAGATGCAGACCAGATGTAGACCAGATGTAGACCAGATGTAGACCAGATGCAGACCAGATATAGACCAGATGTAGACCAGATGTAGACCAGATGCAGACCAGATGTAGACCAGATGTAGACCAGATATGGACCAGATGGAGACCAGATGTAGACCAGATGCAGACCAGATATAGACCAGATGTAGACCAGATGTAGACCAGATGCAGACCAGATATAGACCAGATGTAGACCAGATATAGACCAGATGTAGACCAGATGTACACCAGATGCAGACCAGATGTAGACCAGATGTAGACCAGATGCAGACCAGATATAGACCAGATGTAGACCAGATGTAGACCAGATGCAGACCAGATATAGACCAGATGCAGACCAGATGCAGACCAGATGCAGACAAGATGCAGACCAGATGCAGACCAGATATAGACCAGATGTAGACCAGATGTAGACCAGATGTAGACCAGATATAGACAAGATGCAGACCAGATGCACACCAGATGCAGACCAGATGTAGACCAGATGTACACCAGATGCAGACCAGATGTAGACCAGATGTAGACCAGATGCAGACCAGATATAGACCAGATATAGACCAGATGCAGACCAGATGCAGACAATATGCAGACAAGATGCAGACCAGATGCAGACCAGATATAGACCAGATGTAGACCAGATGTAGACCAGATGTAGACCAGATGCAGACCAGATATAGACCAGATGTAGACCAGATGCAGACCAGATGCAGACCAGATGTAGACCAGATGTAGACCAGATGTAGACCAGATGCAGACCAGTTATAGACCAGATGTAGACCAGATGCAGACCAGATGTAGACCAGATGTAGACCAGATATGGACCAGATGGAGACCAGATGTAGACCAGATGCAGACCAGATATAGATCAGATGTAGACCAGATGTAGACCAGATGCAGACCAGATGTAGACCAGATGTAGACCAGATATAGACCAGATGTAGACCAGATGTACACCAGATGCAGACCAGATGTAGACCAGATGTAGACCAGATGTAGACCAGATGCAGACCAGATATAGACCAGATGTAGACCAGATGCAGACCAGATGCGGACCAGATGCAGACAAGAGGCAGACCAGATGCAGACCAGATATAGACCAGATGTAGACCAGATGTAGACCAGATGTAGACCAGATGCAGACCAGATATAGACCAGATGTAGACCAGATGCAGACCAGATATAGACCAGATGTAGACCAGATGCAGACCAGATGTACACCGGATGCAGACCAGATGTAGACCAGATGTAGACCAGATGTAGACCAGATGCAGACCAGATATAGACCAGATGTAGACCAGATGCAGACCAGATGCAGACCAGATGCAGACAAGAGGCAGACCAGATGCAGACCAGATATAGACCAGATGTAGACCAGATGTAGACCAGATGTAGACCAGATGCAGACCAGATATAGATCAGATGTAGACCAGATGCAGACCAGATGTAGACCAGATGCAGACCAGATATAGACCAGATGTAGACCAGATGCAGACCAGATATAGACCAGATGTAGACCAGATGCAGACCAGATGTAGACCAGATGTTGACCAGATGCAGACCAGATGCAGACCCGATATACACCAGATGTAGACCAGATGTAGACCAGATGCAGACCAGATATAGACCAGATGTAGACCAGGTGCAGACCAGATGCAGACCAGATGCAGACCAGATGTAGACCAGATGTAGACCAGATGCAGACCAGATGTAGACCAGAGTCAGACCAGATGCAGACCAGATGCAGACCAGATGTTGACCAGATGCAGACCAGATGTAGACCAGGTGTAGACCAGATGCAGACCAGATGCAGACCAGATGTTGACCAGATGTAGACCAGATGTAGACCAGATGCAGACCAGATGCAGACCAGATGTTGACCAGATGTAGACCAGATGCAGACCAGATGCAGACCACATGTAGACCACATGTAGACCAGATGCAGACCAGATGTAGACCAGAGTCAGACTAGATGCAGACCAGATGCAGACAAGATGCAGACCAGATATAGACCAGATGTAGACCAGATGTAGACCAGATGTAGACCAGATGCAGACCACATGTAGACCACATGTAGACCAGATGCAGACCAGATGTAGACCAGAGTCAGACTAGATGCAGACCAGATGCAGACAAGATGCAGACCAGATATAGACCAGATGTAGACCAGATATAGACCAGATGTAGACCAGATGTAGACCAGATGCAGACCAGATATAGACCAGATGTAGACCAGATGTAGACCAGATGCAGACCAGATGTAGACCAGATGTACACCAGATGCAGACCAGATGTAGACCAGATGTAGACCAGATGTAGACCAGATGCAGACCAGATATAGACCAGATGTAGACCAGATGCAGACCAGATGCAGACCAGATGCAGACAAGAGGCAGACCAGATGCAGACCAGATATAGACCAGATGTAGACCAGATGTAGACCAGATGTAGACCAGATGCAGACCAGATATAGACCAGATGTAGACCAGATGCAGACCAGATATAGACCAGATGTAGACCAGATGCAGACCAGATGTACACCGGATGCAGACCAGATGTAGACCAGATGTAGACCAGATGTAGACCAGATGCAGACCAGATATAGACCAGATGTAGACCAGATGCAGACCAGATGCAGACCAGATGCAGACAAGAGGCAGACCAGATGCAGACCAGATATAGACCAGATGTAGACCAGATGTAGACCAGATGTAGACCAGATGTAGACCAGATGCAGACCAGATATAGATCAGATGTAGACCAGATGCAGACCAGATGTAGACCAGATGCAGACCAGATATAGACCAGATGTAGACCAGATGCAGACCAGATATAGACCAGATGTAGACCAGATGCAGACCAGATGTAGACCAGATGTTGACCAGATGCAGACCAGATGCAGACCCGATATACACCAGATGTAGACCAGATGTAGACCAGATGCAGACCAGATATAGACCAGATGTAGACCAGGTGCAGACCAGATGCAGACCAGATGCAGACCAGATGTAGACCAGATGTAGACCAGATGCAGACCAGATGTAGACCAGAGTCAGACCAGATGCAGACCAGATGCAGACCAGATGTTGACCAGATGCAGACCAGATGTAGACCAGGTGTAGACCAGATGCAGACCAGATGCAGACCAGATGTTGACCAGATGTAGACCAGATGTAGACCAGATGCAGACCAGATGCAGACCAGATGTTGACCAGATGTAGACCAGATGCAGACCAGATGCAGACCACATGTAGACCACATGTAGACCAGATGCAGACCAGATGTAGACCAGAGTCAGACTAGATGCAGACCAGATGCAGACAAGATGCAGACCAGATATAGACCAGATGTAGACCAGATGTAGACCAGATGTAGACCAGATGCAGACCACATGTAGACCACATGTAGACCAGATGCAGACCAGATGTAGACCAGAGTCAGACTAGATGCAGACCAGATGCAGACAAGATGCAGACCAGATATAGACCAGATGTAGACCAGATATAGACCAGATGTAGACCAGATGTAGACCAGATGCAGACCAGATATAGACCAGATGTAGACCAGATGTAGACCAGATGCAGACCAGATGTAGACCAGATGTACACCAGATGCAGACCAGATGTAGACCAGATGTAGACCAGATGTAGACCAGATGCAGACCAGATATAGACCAGATGTAGACCAGATGTAGACCAGATGCAGACCAGATGTAGACCAGATGTAGACCAGATATGGACCAGATGGAGACCAGATGTAGACCAGATGCAGACCAGATATAGACCAGATGTAGACCAGATGTAGACCAGATGCAGACCAGATATAGACCAGATGTAGACCAGATATAGACCAGATGTAGACCAGATGTACACCAGATGCAGACCAGATGTAGACCAGATGTAGACCAGATGCAGACCAGATATAGACCAGATGTAGACCAGATGTAGACCAGATGCAGACCAGATATAGACCAGATGCAGACCAGATGCAGACCAGATGCAGACAAGATGCAGACCAGATGCAGACCAGATATAGACCAGATGTAGACCAGATGTAGACCAGATGTAGACCAGATATAGACAAGATGCAGACCAGATGCACACCAGATGCAGACCAGATGTAGACCAGATGTACACCAGATGCAGACCAGATGTAGACCAGATGTAGACCAGATGCAGACCAGATATAGACCAGATATAGACCAGATGCAGACCAGATGCAGACAATATGCAGACAAGATGCAGACCAGATGCAGACCAGATATAGACCAGATGTAGACCAGATGTAGACCAGATGTAGACCAGATGCAGACCAGATATAGACCAGATGTAGACCAGATGCAGACCAGATATAGACCAGATGTAGACCAGATGCTGACCAGATGCAGACCAGATATACACCAGATGCAGAGCAGATGTAGACCAGATGTAGACCAGATGCAGACCAGATATAGACCAGATGTAGACCAGATGCAGACCAGATGCAGACCAGATGTACACCAGATGCAGACCAGATGTAGACCAGATGTAGACCAGATGTAGACCAGATATAGACCAGATGCAGACCAGATGCAGACCAGATGTAGACCAGATGCAGACCAGATATAGACCAGATGTAGACCAGATGTAGACCAGATGCAGACCAGATATAGACCAGATGTAGACCAGATGTAGACCAGATGCAGACCAGATATAGATCAGATGTAGACCAGATGCAGACCAGATGTAGACCAGATGCAGACCAGATATAGACCAGATGTAGACCAGATGTAGACCAGATGCAGACGAGATATAGACCAGATGTAGACCAGATGCAGACCAGATGTAGACCAGATGTTGACCAGATGCAGACCAGATGTAGACCAGATATAGACCAGATGTAGACCAGATGTAGACCAGATGAAGACCAGATATAGACCAGATGTAGACCAGATGCAGACCAGATGCAGACCAGATATAGACCAGATGCAGACCAGATGTAGACCAGAGTCAGACCAGATGCAGACCAGATGTTGACCAGATGCAGACCAGATGCAGACCAGATGACGACCAGATGCAGACCAGATACAGACCAGATGTTGACCAGATGTAGACCAGATGCAGACCAGATGCAGACCAGATGCAGACCACATGTAGACCAGATGCAGACCAGATGTAGACCAGATGCAGACCAGATGTAGACCAGAGTCAGACTAGATGCAGACCAGATGCAGACCAGATGCAGACCAGATGTAGACCAGATGCAGACCAGATATAGACAAGATGTAGACCAGATGTAGACCAGATGCAGACCAGATGTAGACCAGATGTAGACCAGATGCAGACCAGATGTAGACCAGATGCAGACCAGATGCAGACCAGATGCAGACCAGATGTAGACCAGATGCAGACAAGATGTAGACCAGATGTAGACCAGATGCAGACCAGATGTAGACCAGATGTAGACCAGATGTAGTCCAGATGCAGACCAGATGCAGACCAGATGTAGACCAGATGCAGACCAGATGTAGACCAGAGTCAGTCCAGATGCAGACCAGATGCAGACCAGATGTTGACCAGATGCAGACCAGATGCAGACCAGATGCAGACCAGATGCAGACCAGATGTAGACCAGATGCAGACCAGATGAAGACCAGATGCAGACCAGATGCAGACCAGATGTTGACCAGATGTAGACCAGATGCAGACCAGATGCAGACCAGATGCAGACCAGATGCAGACCACATCTAGACCAGATGCAGACCAGATATAGACCAGATGTAGACCAGATGCAGACCAGATATAGACCAGATGTAGACCAGATGCAGACCAGATGCAGACCAGATGTACACCAGATGCAGACCAGATGGAGACCAGATGTAGACCAGATGCAGACCAGATAGAGACCAGATGTAGACCAGATGCAGACCAGATGCAGACCAGATGTACACCAGATGCAGACCAGATGTAGACCAGATGTAGACCAGATGCAGACCAGATATAGACCAGATGCAGACCAGATGCAGACCAGATGTAGACCAGATGCAGACCAGATATAGACCAGATGTAGACCAGATGTAGACCAGATGCAGACCAGATGCAGACCAGATGTAGACCAGATGTAGACCAGATGTAGACCAGATGCAGACCAGATATAGATCAGATGTGGACCAGATGCCGACCAGATGTAGACCAGATGTTGACCAGATGCAGACCAGATGTAGACCAGATATAGACCAGATGTAGACCAGATGTAGACCAGATGCAGACCAGATATAGACCAGATGTAGACCAGATGCAGACCAGATGCAGACCAGATGTAGACCAGATGCAGACCAGATGTAGACCAGATGAAGACCAGATGCAGACCAGATGCAGACCAGATGTTGACCAGATGCAGACCAGATGCAGACCAGATGAAGACCAGATGCAGACCAGATACAGACCAGATGTTGACCAGATGCAGACCAGATGCAGACCACATGTAGACCAGATGCAGACCAGATGTAGACCAGATGCAGACCAGATGTAGACCAGAGTCAGACTAGATGCAGACCAGATGCAGACCAGATGCAGACCAGATGTAGACCAGATGCAGACCAGATGTAGACCAGAGTCAGACTAGATGCAGACCAGATGCAGACCAGATGCAGACCAGATGTAGACCAGATGTAGACCAGATGCAGACCAGATGTAGACCAGATGTAGACCAGATTCAGACCAGATGTAGACCAGATGTAGACCAGGTGCAGACCAGATGCAGACCAGATGCAGACCAGATGTAGACCAGATGCAGACAAGATGTAGACCAGATGTAGACCAGATGCAGACCAGATGTAGACCAGATGTAGACCAGATGTAGTCCAGATGCAGACCAGATGCAGACCAGATGCAGACCAGATGTAGACCAGATGCAGACCAGATGTAGACCAGAGTCAGTCCAGATGCAGACCAGATGCAGACCAGATGTTGACCAGATGCAGACCAGATGCAGACCAGATGCAGACCAGATGTAGACCAGATGCAGACCAGATGAAGACCAGATGCAGACCAGATGCAGACCAGATGTTGACCAGATGTAGACCAGATGTAGACCAGATGCAGACCAGATGCAGACCACATCTAGACCAGATGCAGACCAGATGTAGACCAGATGCAGACCAGATGTAGACCAGAGTCAGACTAGATGCAGACCAGATGCAGACCAGATGCAGACCAGATGTAGACCAGATGTAGACCAGATGCAGACCAGATATAGACCAGATGTAGACCAGATGCAGACCACATGTAGACCAGATGTAGACCAGATGTAGACCAGAGTCAGACTAGATGCAGACCAGATGCAGACCAGATGCAGACCAGATGTAGACCAGATGTAGACCAGATGTAGACCAGAGTCAGACTAGATGCAGACCAGATGCAGACCAGATATAGACCAGATGTAGACCAGATGCAGACCACATGTAGACCAGATGTAGACCAGATATAGACCAGATGTAGACCAGATGTAGACCAGATGCAGACCAGATATAGACCAGATGTAGACCAGATGCAGACCAGATGCAGACCAGATGTAGACCAGATGCAGACCAGATGTAGACCAGATGTAGACCAGATGCAGACCAGATGTAGACCAGATGTAGACCAGATATAGACCAGATGTAGACCAGATGTACACCAGATGCAGACCAGATGTAAACCAGAGTCAGACTAGATGCAGACCAGATGCAGACAAGATGCAGACCAGAAATAGACCAGATGTAGACCAGATGCAGACCAGATGTAGACCAGATGTAGACCAGATATAGACCAGATGTAGACCAGATGTAGACCAGATGCAGACCAGATATAGACCAGATGTAGACCAGATGCAGACCAGATGCAGACCAGATGTAGACCAGATGTACATCAGATGCAGACCAGATGTAGACCAGATGTAGACCAGATGTAGACCAGATGCATACCAGTTATAGACCAGATGTAGACCAGATGTAGACCAGATGCAGACCAGATGTAGACCAGATGTAGACCAGATATGGACCAGATGTAGACCAGATGTAGACCAGATGCAGACCAGATGTAGACCAGATGTAGACCAGATATAGACCAGATGTAGACCAGATGTAGACCAGATGCAGACCAGATATAGTCCAGATGTAGACCAGATGCAGACCAGATGCAGACCAGATGTAGACCAGATGTAGACCAGATGCAGACCAGATGTAGACCAGATGTAGACCAGATGCAGACCAGATGTAGACCAGATGTAGACCAGATGCAGACCAGATGCAGACCAGATGCAGACCAGATGCAGACAAGATGTAGACCAGATGTAGACCAGATGCAGACCAGATGTAGACCAGATGTAGACCAGATGTAGACCAGATGCAGACCAGATGTAGACCAGAGTCAGTCCAGATGCAGACCAGATGCAGACCAGATGTTGACCAGATGCAGACCAGATGCAGACCAGATGCAGACCAGATGTAGACCAGATGCAGACCAGATGAAGACCAGATGCAGACCAGATGCAGACCAGATGTTGACCAGATGTAGACAAGATGCAGACCAGATGCAGACCAGATGCAGACCACATCTAGACCAGATGCAGACCAGATATAGACCAGATGTAGACCAGATGCAGACCAGATATAGACCAGATGTAGACCAGATGTAGACCAGATGTAGACCAGATGCAGACCAGATATAGACCAGATGTAGACCAGATGCAGACCAGATGCAGACCAGATGTACACCAGATGCAGACCAGATGTAGACCAGATGTAGACCAGATGCAGACCAGATATAGACCAGATGCAGACCAGATGCAGACCAGATGTAGACCAGATGCAGACCAGATATAGACCAGATGTAGACCAGATGTAGACCAGATGCAGACCAGATATAGACCAGATGTAGACCAGATGTAGACCAGATGTAGACCAGATGCAGACCAGATATAGATCAGATTTGGACCAGATGCAGACCAGATGTAGACCAGATGCAGACCAGATATAGACCAGATGTAGACCAGATGTAGACCAGATGCAGACCAGATATAGACCAGATGTAGACCAGATGCAGACCAGATGTAGACCAGATGTTGACCAGATGCAGACCAGATGTAGACCAGGTATAGACCAGATGTAGACCAGATGTAGACCAGATGCAGACCAGATATAGACCAGATGTAGACCAGATGCAGACCAGATGCAGACCAGATGTAGACCAGATGCAGACCAGATGTAGACCAGAGTCAGACCAGATGCAGACCAGATGCAGACCAGATGTTGACCAGATGCAGACCAGATGCAGACCAGATGAAGACCAGATGCAGACCAGATACAGACCAGATGTTGACCAGATGTAGACCAGATGCAGACCAGATGCAGACCAGATGCAGACCAGATGTAGACCAGATGCAGACCAGATGTAGACCAGATGCAGACCAGATGTAGACCAGAGTCAGACTAGATGCAGACCAGATGCAGACCAGATGCAGACCAGATGTAGACCAGATGCAGACCAGATGTAGACCAGAGTCAGACTAGATGCAGACCAGATGCAGACCAGATGCAGACCAGATGTAGACCAGATGTAGACCAGATGCAGACCAGATGTAGACCAGATGTAGACCAGAGTCAGTCCAGATGCAGACCAGATGCAGACCAGATGTTGACCAGATGCAGACCAGATGCAGACCAGATGCAGACCAGATGTAGACCAGATGCAGACCAGATGAAGACCAGATGCAGACCAGATGCAGACCAGATGTAGACCAGATGTCGACCAAATGCAGACCAGATGTAGACCAGATGCAGACCAGATGCAGACCAGATGTATACAAGATGCACACCAGATGCAGACCAGATGTCGACCAAATGCAGACCAGATGTAGATCAGATGCAGACCAGATGTAGACCAGATGTAGACCAGATGCAGACCAGATGCAGACCAGATGTAGACCAGATGTAGACCAAATGCAGACCAGATGTAGACCACCAGATGTAGACCAGATGTCGACCAGATGCAGACAAGATGCAGTACAGATGTAGACAACCTGATGTAGACCAGATGCAGACCTGATGTAGACCAGATGTGGACCAGATGTAGACCAGATGCAGACAAGATGCAGACCAGATGTAGACCAGATGTCGACCAAATGCAGACCAGATGTGGACCAGATGCAGACCAGATGCAGACCAGATGTATACCAGATGCAGACCAGATGTAGACCAGATGCAGACCAGATGCAGACCAGATGTATACCAGATGCACACCAGATGCAGACCAGATGTAGACCAAATGCAGACCAGATGTAGATCAGATTCAGACCAGATGTAGACCAGATGCAGACCAGATGCAGACCAGATGTAGACCAGATGTCGACCAAATGCAGACCAGATGTAGACCAGATGCAGACCACCAGATGTAGACCAGATGTCGACCAGATGCAGACCAGATGCAGTACAGATGTAGACCACCTGATGTAGACCAGATGTAGACCAGATGTAGTCCAGATACAGACCAGATGTAGACCAGATGTAGACCAGATGAAGTCCAGATGCAGACCAGATGCAGACCAGATGCAGACCAGATGTAGACCAGATGCAGACCAAATGTAGACCAGAGTCAGTCCAGATGCAGACCAGATGCAGACCAGATGCAGACCAGATGTAGACCAGATGCAGACCAGATGAAGACCAGATGCAGACCAGATACAGACCAGATGTTGACCAGATGTAGACCAGATGCAGACCAGATGCAGACCAGATGCAGACCAGATGCAGACCACATCTAGACCAGGTGCAGACCAGATGTAGACCAGATGCAGACCAGATGTAGACCAGAGTCAGACTAGATGCAGACCAGATGCAGACCAGATGCAGACCAGATGTAGACCAGATGTAGGCCAGATATAGACCAGATGTAGACCAGATGTAGACCAGATGCAGACCAGATGTAGACCAGATGTAGACCAGATATAGACCAGATGTAGACCAGATGTAGACCAGATGCAGACCAGATATAGACCAGATGTAGACCAGATGCAGACCAGATGCAGACCAGATGTAGACCAGATGCAGACCAGATGTAGACCAGATGTAGACCAGATGCAGACCAGATATAGACCAGATGTAGACCAGATGCAGACCAGATATAGACCAGATGTAGACCAGATGCAGACCAGATGTAGACCAGATGCAGACCAGATGCAGACCAGATGTAGACCAGATGCAGACCAGATGTAGACCAGAAATAGACCAGATGTAGACCAGATCTAGACCAGATGCAGACCAGATGTAGACCAGATGCAGACCAGATGTAGACCAGAGTCAGACTAGATGCAGACCAGATGCAGAACAGATGCAGACCAGATGTAGACCAGATGTAGACCAGATGCAGACCAGATGAAGACCAGATGCAGACCAGATGCAGACCAGATGTAGACCAGATGTCGACCAAATGCAGACCAGATGTAGACCAGATGCAGACCAGATGCAGACCAGATGTATACAAGATGCACACCAGATGCAGACCAGATGTCGACCAAATGCAGACCAGATGTAGATCAGATGCAGACCAGATGTAGACCAGATGTAGACCAGATGCAGACCAGATGCAGACCAGATGTAGACCAGATGTAGACCAAATGCAGACCAGATGTAGACCACCAGATGTAGACCAGATGTCGACCAGATGCAGACAAGATGCAGTACAGATGTAGACAACCTGATGTAGACCAGATGCAGACCTGATGTAGACCAGATGTGGACCAGATGTAGACCAGATGCAGACAAGATGCAGACCAGATGTAGACCAGATGTCGACCAAATGCAGACCAGATGTGGACCAGATGCAGACCAGATGCAGACCAGATGTATACCAGATGCAGACCAGATGTAGACCAGATGCAGACCAGATGCAGACCAGATGTATACCAGATGCACACCAGATGCAGACCAGATGTAGACCAAATGCAGACCAGATGTAGATCAGATTCAGACCAGATGTAGACCAGATGCAGACCAGATGCAGACCAGATGTAGACCAGATGTCGACCAAATGCAGACCAGATGTAGACCAGATGCAGACCACCAGATGTAGACCAGATGTCGACCAGATGCAGACCAGATGCAGTACAGATGTAGACCACCTGATGTAGACCAGATGTAGACCAGATGTAGTCCAGATACAGACCAGATGTAGACCAGATGTAGACCAGATGAAGTCCAGATGCAGACCAGATGCAGACCAGATGCAGACCAGATGTAGACCAGATGCAGACCAAATGTAGACCAGAGTCAGTCCAGATGCAGACCAGATGCAGACCAGATGCAGACCAGATGTAGACCAGATGCAGACCAGATGAAGACCAGATGCAGACCAGATACAGACCAGATGTTGACCAGATGTAGACCAGATGCAGACCAGATGCAGACCAGATGCAGACCAGATGCAGACCACATCTAGACCAGGTGCAGACCAGATGTAGACCAGATGCAGACCAGATGTAGACCAGAGTCAGACTAGATGCTGACCAGATGCAGACCAGATGCAGACCAGATGTAGACCAGATGTAGGCCAGATATAGACCAGATGTAGACCAGATGTAGACCAGATGCAGACCAGATGTAGACCAGATGTAGACCAGATATAGACCAGATGTAGACCAGATGTAGACCAGATGCAGACCAGATATAGACCAGATGTAGACCAGATGCAGACCAGATGCAGACCAGATGTAGACCAGATGCAGACCAGATGTAGACCAGATGTAGACCAGATGCAGACCAGATATAGACCAGATGTAGACCAGATGCAGACCAGATATAGACCAGATGTAGACCAGATGCAGACCAGATGTAGACCAGATGCAGACCAGATGCAGACCAGATGTAGACCAGATGCAGACCAGATGTAGACCAGAAATAGACCAGATGTAGACCAGATCTAGACCAGATGCAGACCAGATGTAGACCAGATGCAGACCAGATGTAGACCAGAGTCAGACTAGATGCAGACCAGATGCAGAACAGATGCAGACCAGATGTAGACCAGATGTAGACCAGATGCAGACCAGATATAGACCAGATGTAGACCAGATGTAGACCAGATGCAGACCAGATATAGACCAGATGTAGACCAGATGCAGACCAGATGCAGACCAGATGTAGACCAGATGCAGACCAGATGTAGACCAGATGTAGACCAGATGCAGACCAGATATAGACCAGATGTAGACCAGATGCAGACCAGATATAGACCAGATGTAGACCAGATGCAGACCAGATGTAGACCAGATGCAGACCAGATGCAGACCAGATGTAGACCAGATGCAGACCAGATGTAGACCAGAAATAGACCAGATGTAGACCAGATCTAGACCAGATGCAGACCAGATGTAGACCAGATGCAGACCAGATGTAGACCAGAGTCAGACTAGATGCAGACCAGATGCAGAACAGATGCAGACCAGATGTAGACCAGATGTAGACCAGATGCAGACCAGATGAAGACCAGATGCAGACCAGATGCAGACCAGATGTAGACCAGATGTCGACCAAATGCAGACCAGATGTAGACCAGATGCAGACCAGATGCAGACCAGATGTATACAAGATGCACACCAGATGCAGACCAGATGTCGACCAAATGCAGACCAGATGTAGATCAGATGCAGACCAGATGTAGACCAGATGTAGACCAGATGCAGACCAGATGCAGACCAGATGTAGACCAGATGTAGACCAAATGCAGACCAGATGTAGACCACCAGATGTAGACCAGATGTCGACCAGATGCAGACAAGATGCAGTACAGATGTAGACAACCTGATGTAGACCAGATGCAGACCTGATGTAGACCAGATGTGGACCAGATGTAGACCAGATGCAGACAAGATGCAGACCAGATGTAGACCAGATGTCGACCAAATGCAGACCAGATGTGGACCAGATGCAGACCAGATGCAGACCAGATGTATACCAGATGCAGACCAGATGTAGACCAGATGCAGACCAGATGCAGACCAGATGTATACCAGATGCACACCAGATGCAGACCAGATGTAGACCAAATGCAGACCAGATGTAGATCAGATTCAGACCAGATGTAGACCAGATGCAGACCAGATGCAGACCAGATGTAGACCAGATGTCGACCAAATGCAGACCAGATGTAGACCAGATGCAGACCACCAGATGTAGACCAGATGTCGACCAGATGCAGACCAGATGCAGTACAGATGTAGACCACCTGATGTAGACCAGATGTAGACCAGATGTAGTCCAGATACAGACCAGATGTAGACCAGATGTAGACCAGATGAAGTCCAGATGCAGACCAGATGCAGACCAGATGCAGACCAGATGTAGACCAGATGCAGACCAAATGTAGACCAGAGTCAGTCCAGATGCAGACCAGATGCAGACCAGATGCAGACCAGATGTAGACCAGATGCAGACCAGATGAAGACCAGATGCAGACCAGATACAGACCAGATGTTGACCAGATGTAGACCAGATGCAGACCAGATGCAGACCAGATGCAGACCAGATGCAGACCACATCTAGACCAGGTGCAGACCAGATGTAGACCAGATGCAGACCAGATGTAGACCAGAGTCAGACTAGATGCAGACCAGATGCAGACCAGATGCAGACCAGATGTAGACCAGATGTAGGCCAGATATAGACCAGATGTAGACCAGATGTAGACCAGATGCAGACCAGATGTAGACCAGATGTAGACCAGATATAGACCAGATGTAGACCAGATGTAGACCAGATGCAGACCAGATATAGACCAGATGTAGACCAGATGCAGACCAGATGCAGACCAGATGTAGACCAGATGCAGACCAGATGTAGACCAGATGTAGACCAGATGCAGACCAGATATAGACCAGATGTAGACCAGATGCAGACCAGATATAGACCAGATGTAGACCAGATGCAGACCAGATGTAGACCAGATGCAGACCAGATGCAGACCAGATGTAGACCAGATGCAGACCAGATGTAGACCAGAAATAGACCAGATGTAGACCAGATCTAGACCAGATGCAGACCAGATGTAGACCAGATGCAGACCAGATGTAGACCAGAGTCAGACTAGATGCAGACCAGATGCAGAACAGATGCAGACCAGATGTAGACCAGATGTAGACCAGATGCAGACCAGATATAGACCAGATGTAGACCAGATGTAGACCAGATCCAGACCAGATGTAGACCAGATGTAGACCAGATATAGACCAGATGTAGACCAGATGTAGACCAGATGCAGACCAGATGTAGACCAGATGCAGACCAGATGCAGACCAGATGTAGACCAGATGTAGACCAGATGCAGACCAGATGTAGACCAGATGCAGACCAGATGCAGACCAGATATAAACCAGATGTAGACCAGATTCAGACCAAAGTCAGATCAGATGCAGACCAGATGCAGACCAGATGTAGACCAGATGCAGACCAGATGTAGACCAGATATAGACCAGATGTAGACCAGATGCAGACCAGATGCAGACCAGATATAAACCAGATGTAGACCAGATGCAGACCAGATGCAGACCAGATGCAGACCAGATGTAGACCAGATGCAGACCAGATGCAGACCAGATTCAGACCAGATGCAGACCAGATGTAGACCAGATGCAGACCCGATGCAGACCAGATGTAGACCAGATGTAGACCAGATGCAGACCCGATGCAGACCAGATGAAGACCAGATGTAGACCAGATGTAGACCAGATGCAGACAAGATGCAGACCAGATACAGACCACCAGATGTAGACCAGATGTCGACCAAATGCAGACCAGATGTAGACCAGATGCAGACCAGATGTAGACCATATGTAGACCAGATGCAGACCAGATGCAGACCACATGTAGACCAGATGCAGACCAGATGTAGACCAGATGCAGACCACATGTAGACCACATGCAGACCAGATGTAGACCAGATGAAGACCAGAGTCAGACCAGATGCAGACCAGATGCAGACCAGATGTAGACCAGATGCAGACCAGATGTAGACCAGATGCAGACCAGATGTAGACCAGATATAGACCAGATGTAGGCCAGATGCAGACCAGATATAACCCAGATGTAGACCAGATGCAGACCAGATGCAGACCAGATGCAGACCAGATGTAGACCAGATGCAGACCAGATGCAGACCAGATGTAGACCAGATGTAGACCAGATGCAGACCAGATGTAGACCAGATGCAGACCTGATGCAGACCCGATGCAGACCAGATGTAGACCAGATGTAGACCATATGCAGACCAGATGCAGACCAGATGTAGACCATATGTAGACCAGATGCAGACCAGATGCAGACCAGATGTAGACCATATGTAGACCAGATGCAGACCAGATGCAGACCACATGTAGACCAGATGCAGACCAGATGTAGACCAGATGCAGACCACATGTAGACCACATGCAGACCAGATGTAGACCAGATGAAGACCAGAGTCAGACCAGATGCAGACCAGATGCAGACCAGATGTAGACCAGATGCAGACCAGATGTAGACCAGATGCAGACCAGATGTAGACCAGATATAGACCAGATGTAGACCAGATGCAGACCAGATATAACCCAGATGTAGACCAGATGCAGACCAGATGCAGACCAGATGCAGACCAGATGTAGACCAGATGCAGACCAGATGCAGACCAGATGTAGACCAGATGTAGACCAGATGCAGACCAGATGTAGACCAGATGCAGACCAGATGCAGACCCGATACAGACCAGATGTAGACCAGATGTAGACCATATGCAGACCAGATGCAGACCAGATGTAGACCAGATGTAGACCAGATGCAGACCAGATGCAGACCACATGTAGACCAGATGCAGACCAGATGTAGAACAGATGCAGACCACATGTAGACCACATGCAGACCAGATGTAGACCAGATGCAGACCAGATGTAGACCAGAGTCAGACCAGATGCAGACCAGATGCAGACCAGATGTAGACCAGATGCAGACCAGATGTAGACCAGATGCAGACCAGATGTAAACCAGATGTAGACCAGATGCAGACCAGATGCAGACCAGATGCAGACCACATGTAGACCAGATGCAGACCAGATGCAGACCACATGTAGACCAGATGCAGACCAGATGTAGACCACCAGATATATACCAGATGTCGACCAAATGCAGACCAGATGTAGACCAGATGCAGACCAGATGTAGACCAGATGCAGACCAGATGTAGACCACCAGATGTAGACCAGATGCAGACCAGATGAAGACCAGATGTAGACCAGATGTAGACCAGATGCAGACCAGATGCAGACCAGATGCAGACCACATGTAGACCATCAGATGTAGACCAGATGTCGACCAAATGCAGACCAGATGTAGACCAGAAGCAGACCAGATGTAGACCAAATGCAGACCAGATGTAGACCAGATGCAGACCAGATAAAGACCACCAGCTGTGGACCAGATGTCGACCAAATGCAGACCAGATGTAGACCAGATGCAGACCAGATGCAGACCAGATGTATACCAGATGCAGACCAGATGCAGACCTGATGTAGACCAGATGTCGACCAGATGCAGACCAGATGTAGACCAGATGCAGACCTGATGTAGACCAGATGTAGACCAGATGTCGACCAGATGTCGACCAGATGCAGACCAGATGTAGACCAGATGCAGACCAGATGCAGTAGAGATGCAGACCAGATGTATACCAGATGTAGACCAGATGCAGACCAGATGTAGACCAGATGTCGACCAGATGTAGACCAGATGCAGTAGAGATGCAGACCAGATGTATACCAGATGCAAACCAGATGCAGACCAGATGTAGACCAGATGTCGACCAGATGCAGACCAGATGTAGACCAGATGCAGACCTGATGCAGACCAGATGTAGACCAGATGTCGACCAGATGCAGACCAGATGTCGACCAGATTCAGACCAGAGTTAAACCAGATGCAGACCAGATGCAGACCACCTGATGTAGACCAGATGTAGACCAGATGTAGACCAGATGCAGACCAGATGCAGACCAGATGTAGACCAGATGCAGACCAGATGCAGACCAGATGTAGACCAGATGCAGACCTGATGTAGACCAGATGCAGACCAGATGTAGACCAGATGTAGACCATATGCAGACCCGATGTAGACCAGATGCAGACCAGATGAAGACCAGATGTAGACCAGATGCAGACCAGATGAAGACCAGATGCAGACCAGATGTAGACCAGATGTCGACCAAATGCAGACCAGATGCAGACCAGATGTACACAAGATGTCGACCAAATGCAGACCAGATGCAGACCAGATGCACACCAGATGTAGACCAGATGCAGACCAGATGCAGACCAGATGTCGACCAAATGCAGACCAGATGCAGACCAGATGTACACAAGATGTCGACCAAATGCAGACCAGATGCAGACCAGATGCACACCAGATGCAGACCAGATGTAGACCAGATGCACACCAGATGCAGACCAGATGTAGACCAGATGCAGACCAGATGCAGACCACCAGATGTAGACCAGATGTCGACCAGATGCAGACCAGATGTAGACCACATGTATACCAGATGCACACCAGATGCAGACCAGATGTAGACCAGATGCAGACCAGAAGCAGACCACCAGATGTAGACCAGATGTCGACCAGATGCAGACCAGATGTAGACCAGACGCAGACCAGATGCAGACCACCAGATGTAGACCAGATGTCGACCAGATGCAGACCAGATGTAGACCAGATGCAGACCAGATGTCGACCAGATTCAGACCAGAGTTAAACCAGATGCAGACCAGATGCAGTACAGATGTAGACCAGATGCAGACCACCTGATTTAGATCCAGATGTAGACCAGATGCAGACCAGATGCAGACCAGATTCAGACCAGATGCAGACCAGATGTAGACCAGATGCAGACCAGGTGTAGACCAGATGCAGACCCGATGCAGACCAGATGTAGACCAGATTCAGACCAGATGCAGACCAGATGTAGACCTGATGCAAACCCGATGCAGACCAGATGTAGACCATATGCAGACCCGATGCAGACCAGATGAAGACCAGATGTAGACCAGATGTAGACCAGAAGCAGACCAGATGCAGACCAGATACAGACCACCAGATGTAGACCAGATGTCGGCCAAATGCAGACCAGATGTAGACCAGATGTATACCAGATGCAGACCACCAGATGTAGACCAGATGTCGACCAGATGCAGACCAGATGTAGACCAGATGCAGACCAGATGCAGACCACCAGATGTAGACCAGATGTCGACCAGATGCAGACCAGATGTAGACCAGATGCAGACCAGATGCAGACCAGATGTAGACCAGATGTAGACCAGATGTCGACCAGATTCAGACCAAAGTTAAACCAGATGCAGACCAGATGCAGTACAGATGTAGACCAGATGCAGACCACCTGATTTAGATCCAGATGTAGACCAGATGCAGACCAGATGCAGACCAGATTCAGACCAGATGCAGACCAGATGTAGACCAGATGCAGACCAGGTGTAGACCAGATGCAGACCCGATGCAGACCAGATGTAAACCAGATTCAGACCAGATGCAGACCAGATGTAGACCTGATGCAGACCCGATGCAGACCAGATGAAGACCAGATACAGACCACCAGATGTAGACCAGATGCAGACCAGATGTAGACCAGATGCAGACCAGATGTAGACCAGATGCAGACCAGATGCAGACCAGATGCAGACCAGATGAAGACCAGATTCAGACAGATGTAGACCAGATGCAGACCAGATGCAGACCAGATGCAGACCAGATGTAGACCAGATGCAGACCAGATGTAGACCAGATACAGACCACCAGATGTAGACCAGATGCAGACCAGATGTAGACCAGATGCAGACCAGATGTAGACCAGATGCAGACCAGATGCAGACCAGATGTAGACCAGATTCAGACCAGATGTAGACCAGATGCAGACCACCAGGTGTAGACCAGATACAGACCACCAGATGTAGACCAGATGCAGACCAGATGTAGACCAGATGCAGACCAGATGTAGACCAGATGCAGACCAGATGTAGACAAGATGCAGACCAGATGCAGACCAGATGCAGACCAGATATAGACCGAATGCAGACCAGATGTTGATTACATGTAGACCAGATGTATACCAGATGCAGACCAGATGTAGACCAGATGCAGACCAGATGTAGACCAGATGCATACCAAATGCAGACCAGATGTAGACCAGATGCAGACCAGATGTAGACCAGATGCAGACCAGATGTAGACCAGATGCATACCAGATGCAGACCAGATGTAGACCAGATGCAGACCAGATGTTGACCAGATGTAGACCAGATGTAGACAAGATGCAGACCAGATGCAGACCAGATGCAGACCAGATGTAGACCAGATACAGACCACCAGATGTAGACCAGATGTAGAACAGATGTAGACCAGATACAGACCACCAGATGTAGACCAGATGTAGACCAGATGCAGACCAGATGTAGACCAGATTTAGACCGGATGCAGACAATATGTAGACCAGATGCAGACCAGACGTTGACCAGATGTAGACCAGATGTAGACCAGATGTAGACCAGATGCAGACCAGATGTTGACCAGATGTAGACCAGATGTAGACCAGATTTAGACCAGATGCAGACAATATGTAGACCAGATACAGACCAGATGTTGACCAGATGTAGACCAGATGTAGACCAGATGCATACCAGATGTAGACCAGATGCAGACCAGATGTAGACCAGATGCAGACCAGATGCAGACCAGATGCAGACCAGATTCAGACCAGATGTAGACCAGATGCAGACCAGATGCAGACCAGATGCAGACCAGGTGCAGACCAGATGTAGACCAGATGTAGACCAGATGTAGACCAGATGCAGACCAGATGTAGACCAGATGTACACAAGATGCAGACCAGATGTAGACCAGATTCAGACCAGATGCAGACCAGATGTAGACCAGATGCAGACCAGATGTAGACCAGATGAATACCAGATGTGGACCAGATGTAGACCAGATGTAGACCAGATGCAGACCAGATGTAGACAAGATTCAGACCAGATGCAGACCAGATGCAGACCAGATATAGACCGAATGCAGACCAGATGTTGATTACATGTAGACCAGATGTAGACCAGATGTAGACCAGATGCATACCAGATGCAGACCAGATGTAGACCAGATGCAGACCAGATGCAGACCAGATGCATACCAGATGCAGACCAGATGCAGACCAGATATAGACCGAATGCAGACCAGATGTTGATTACATGTAGACCAGATGCATACCAGATGCAGACCAGATGTAGACCAGATGCAGACCAGATGTAGACCAGATGCATACCAGATGCAGACCAGATGTAGACCAGATGTAGACCAGATGCAGACCAGATGTAGACAAGATGCAGACCAGATGCAGACCAGATGTAGACCAGATGTAGACCAGATGCAGACCAGATGCAGACCAGATGTAGACCAGATTCAGACCAGATGAAGACCAGATGTAGACCAGATGTAGACCAGATGCAGACCAGATGTAGACCAGATGCAGACCAGATGCAGAACAGATGTAGACCAGATGCAGACCAGATGTAGACCAGATACAGACCACCAGATGTAGACCAGATGCAGACCAGATGCAGACCAGATGTAGACCAGATGCAGACCAGATGCAGACCAGATGTAGACCAGATGCAGACGAGATGCAGACCAGATGTAGACCAGATGCACACCAGATGTTGACCAGATGTAGACCAGATGTAGACCAGATGCAGACCAGATGTTGACCAGATGTAGACCAGATGTAGACCAGATGCAGACCAGATGCAGACCAGATGTAGACCAGATGTAGACCAGATGCAGACCAGATGTAGACCAGATGCAGACCAGATGTAGACCAGATACAGACCACCAGATGTAGACCAGATGCAGACCAGATGTAGACCAGATGCAGACCAGATGTAGACCAGATGCAGACCAGATGCAGACCAGATGCAGACCAGATGTAGACCAGATTCAGACAGATGTAGACCAGATGCAGACCAGATGCAGACCAGATGCAGACCAGATGTAGACCAGATGTAGACCAGATGCAGACCAGATGTAGACCAGATACAGACCACCAGATGTAGACCAGATGCAGACCAGATGTAGACCAGATGCAGACCAGATGTAGACCAGATTCAGACCAGATGTAGACCAGATGTAGACCAGATTCAGACAGATGTAGACCAGATGCAGACCACCAGGTGTAGACCAGATACAGACCACCAGATGTAGACCAGATGCAGACCAGATGTAGATCAGATGCAGACCAGATGTAGACCAGATGCAGACCAGATGTAGACAAGATGCAGACCAGATGCAGACCAGATGCAGACCAGATATAGACCGAATGCAGACCAGATGTTGATTACATGTAGAACAGATGTATACCAGATGCAGACCAGATGTAGACCAGATGCAGACCAAATGTAGACCAGATGCATACCAGATGCAGACCTGATGTAGACCAGATGCAGACCAGATGTAGACCAGATGCAGACCAGATGTAGACCAGATGCATACCAGATGCAGACCAGATGTAGACCAGATGCAGACCAGATGTAGACCAGATGCATACCAGATGCAGACCAGATGTAGACCAGATACAGACCAGATGCAGACCAGATGTAGACAAGATGCAGACCAGATGCAGACCAGATGCAGACTAGATGTAGACCAGATACAGACCACCAGATGTAGACCAGATGTAGAACAGATGTAGACCAGATACAGACCACCAGATGTAGACCAGATGTAGACCAGATGCAGACCAGATGTAGACCAGATTTAGACCAGATGCAGACAATATGTAGACCAGATGCAGACCAGACGTTGACCAGATGTAGACCAGATGTAGACCAGATGTAGACCAGATGCAGACCAGATGTTGACCAGATGTAGACCAGATGTAGACCAGATTTAGACCAGATGCAGACAATATGTAGACCAGATACAGACCAGATGTTGACCAGATGTAGACCAGATGTAGACCAGATGCATACCAGATGTAGACCAGAGGCAGACCAGATGTAGACCAGATGCAGACCAGATGCAGACCAGATGCAGACCAGATTCAGACCAGATGTAGACCAGATGCAGACCAGATGCAGACCAGGTGCAGACCAGATGTAGACCAGATGTAGACCAGATGCAGACCAGATGTAGACCAGATGTACACAAGATGCAGACCAGATGTAGACCAGATTCAGACCAGATGCAGACCAGATGTAGACCAGATGCAGACCAGATGTAGACCAGATGAATACCAGATGTTGACCAGATGCAGACCAGATGTAGACCAGATGCAGACCAGATGTAGACCAGATGAATACCAGATGTTGACCAGATGTAGACCAGATGTAGACCAGATGAATACCAGATGTAGACAAGATTCAGACCAGATGCAGACCAGATGCAGACCAGATATAGACCGAATGCAGACCAGATGTTGATTACATGTAGACCAGATGTATACCAGATGCAGACCAGATGTAGACCAGATGCAGACCAGATGTAGACCAGATGCATACCAGATGCAGACCAGATGTAGACCAGATGCAGACCAGATGTAGACCAGATGCATACCAGATGCAGACCAGATGTAGACCAGATGTAGACCAGATGCAGACCAGATGTAGACAAGATGCAGACCAGATGCAGACCAGATGTAGACCAGATGTAGACCAGATGCAGACCAGATGTAGACCAGATTCAGACCAGATGAAGACCAGATGTAGACCAGATGTAGACCAGATGCAGACCAGATGTAGACCAGATGCAGACCAGATGCAGAACAGATGTAGACCAGATGCAGACCAGATGTAGACCAGATGTAGACCTGATGCAGACCAGATGTTGACCAGATGTAGACCAGATGTAGACCAGATGCAGACCAGGTGTAGACCAGATGCAGACCAGATGCAGACCAGATGTAGACAAGATGCAGACCAGATGCAGACCAGATGCAGACCAGATGTAGACCAGATGTAGACAAGATGCAGACCAGATGCAGACCAGATGTAGACCAGATGCAGACCAGATGCAGACCAGATTTAGACCAGATTCAGACCAGACGCAGACCAGATGTAGACCAGATGCAGACCAGATGTAGACCAGATGAATACCAGATGTTGACCAGATGTAGACCAGATGTAGACCAGATGCAGACCAGATGTAGACCAGATGTAGACCGAATGCAGACCAGATGTTGATTAGATGTAGACCAGATGTAGACCAGATGCAGACCAGATGTAGACCAGATGCAGACCAGATGTAGACCAGATGCATACCAGATGCAGACCAGATGTAGACCAGATGTAGACCAGATGCAGACCAGATGTAGACAAGATGCAGACCAGATGCAGACCAGATGTAGACCAGATGTAGACCAGATGCAGACCAGATGCAGACCAGATGTAGACCAGATTCAGACCAGATGAAGACCAGATGTAGACCAGATGTAGACCAGATGCAGACCAGATGTAGACCAGATGTAGACCAGATGCAGACCAGATGTAGACCAGATACAGACCACCAGATGTAGACCAGATGCAGACCAGATGTAGACCAGATGCAGACCAGATGTAGACCAGATGCAGACCAGATGCAGACCAGATGTAGACCAGATTCAGACAGATGTAGACCAGATGCAGACCACCAGGTGTAGACCAGATACAGACCACCAGATGTTGACCAGATGCAGACCACATGTAGACCAGATGCAGACCAGATGTAGACCAGATGCAGACCAGATGTAGACAAGATGCAGACCAGATGCAGACCAGATGCAGACCAGATATAGACCGAATGCAGACCAGATGTTGATTACATGTAGACCAGATGTATACCAGATGCAGACCAGATGTAGACCAGATGCAGACCAGATGTAGACCAGATGCATACCAGATGCAGACCAGATGTAGACCAGATGCAGACCAGATGTAGACCAGATGCAGACCAGATGTAGACCAGATGCATACCAGATGCAGACCAGATGTAGACCAGATGCAGACCAGATGTAGACCAGATGCATACCAGATGCAGACCAGATGTAGACCAGATGTAGACCAGATGCAGACCAGATGTAGACAAGATGCAGACCAGATGCAGACCAGATGTAGACCAGATGTAGACCTGATGCAGACCAGATGCAGACCAGATGTAGACCAGATTCAGACCAGATGAAGACCAGATGTAGACCAGATGCAGACCAGATGCAGACCAGATGCAGACCAGATGCAGAACAGATGTAGACCAGATGCAGACCAGATGTAGACCAGATACAGACCACCAGATGTAGACCAGATGCAGACCAGATGTAGACCAGATGCAGACCAGATGTAGACCAGATGCAGACCAGATGCAGACCAGATGCAGACCAGATGAAGACCAGATTCAGACAGATGTAGACCAGATGCAGACCAGATGCAGACCAGATGCAGACCAGATGTAGACCAGATGTAGACCAGATGCAGACCAGATGTAGACCAGATACAGACCACCAGATGTAGACCAGATGCAGACCAGATGTAGACCAGATGCAGACCAGATGTAGACCAGATGCAGACCAGATGCAGACCAGATGTAGACCAGATTCAGACAGATGTAGACCAGATGCAGACCACCAGGTGTAGACCAGATACAGACCACCAGATGTAGACCAGATGCAGACCAGATGTAGACCAGATGCAGACCAGATGTAGACCAGATGCAGACCAGATATAGACAAGATGCAGACCAGATGCAGACCAGATGCAGACCAGATATAGACCGAATGCAGACCAGATGTTGATTACATGTAGACCAGATGTATACCAGATGCAGACCAGATGTAGACCAGATGCAGACCAGATGTAGACCAGATGCATACCAGATGCAGACCAGATGTAGACCAGATGCAGACCAGATGTAGACCAGATGCAGACCAGATGTAGACCAGATGCATACCAGATGCAGACCAGATGTAGACCAGATGCAGACCAGATGTAGACCAGATGCATACCAGATGCAGACCAGATGTAGACCAGATACAGACCAGATGCAGACCAGATGTAGACAAGATGCAGACCAGATGCAGACCAGATGCAGACCAGATGTTGACCAGATACAGACCACCAGATGTAGACCAGATGTAGAACAGATGTAGACCAGATACAGACCACCAGATGTAGACCAGATGTAGACCAGATGCAGACCAGATGTAGACCAGATTTAGACCAGACGCAGACAATATGTAGACCAGATGCAGACCAGACGTTGACCAGATGTAGACCAGATGTAGACCAGATGTAGACCAGATGCAGACCAGATGTTGACCAGATGTAGACCAGATGTAGACCAGATTTAGACCAGATGCAGACAATATGTATACCAGATACAGACCAGATGTTGACCAGATGTAGACCAGATGTAGACCAGATGCATACCAGATGTAGACCAGATGTAGACCAGATGTAGACCAGATGCAGACCAGATGCAGACCAGATGCAGACCAGATTCAGACCAGATGTAGACCAGATGTAGACCAGATGCAGACCAGATGCAGACCAGGTGCAGACCAGATGTAGACCAGATGTAGACCAGATGTAGACCAGATGCAGACCAGATGTAGACCAGATGTACACAAGATGCAGACCAGATGTAGACCAGATTCAGACCAGATGCAGACCAGATGTAGACCAGATGCAGACCAGATGTAGACCAGATGAATACCAGATGTTGACCAGATGTAGACCAGATGTAGACAAGATTCAGACCAGATGCAGACCAGATGCAGACCAGATGTAGACAAGATTCAGACCAGATGCAGACCAGATGCAGACCAGATATAGACCGAATGCAGACCAGATGTTGATTACATGTAGACCAGATGTATACCAGATGCAGACCAGATGTAGACCAGATGCAGACCAGATGTAGACCAGATGCATACCAGATGCAGACCAGATGTAGACCAGATGCAGACCAGATGTAGACCAGATGCATACCAGATGCAGACCAGATGTAGACCAGATGTAGACCAGATGCAGACCAGATGTAGACAAGATGCAGACCAGATGAAGACCAGATATAGACCAGATGTAGACCAGATGCAGACCAGATGCAGACCAGATGTAGACCAGATTCAGACCAGATGAAGACCAGATGTAGACCAGATGTAGACCAGATGCAGACCAGATGTAGACCAGATGCAGACCAGATGCAGAACAGATGTAGACCAGATGCAGACCAGATGTAGACCAGATACAGACCACCAGATGTAGACCAGATGCAGACCAGATGCAGACCAGATGTAGACCAGATGCAGACCAGAAGCAGACCAGATGTAGACCAGATGCAGACCAGATGCAGACCAGATGTAGACCAGATGCACACCAGATGTTGACCAGATGTAGACCAGATGTAGACCAGATGCAGACCAGATGTTGACCAGATGTAGACCAGATGTAGACCAGATGCAGACCAGATGCAGACCAGATGTAGACCAGATGTAGACCAGATGCAGACCAGATGTAGACCAGATGCAGACCAGATGAAGACCAGATGTAGACCAGATGTAGACCAGATGCAGACCAGATGTAGACCAGATGCAGACCAGATGCAGAACAGATGTAGACCAGATGCAGACCAGATGTAGACCAGATACAGACCACCAGATGTAGACCAGATGCAGACCAGATGCAGACCAGATGTAGACCAGATGCAGACCAGATGCAGACCAGATGTAGACCAGATGCAGACCAGATGCAGACCAGATGTAGACCAGATGCACACCAGATGTTGACCAGATGTAGACCAGATGTAGACCAGATGCAGACCAGATGTTGACCAGATGTAGACCAGATGTAGACCAGATGCAGACCAGATGCAGACCAGATGTAGACCAGATGTAGACCAGATGCAGACCAGATGTAGACCAGATGCAGACCAGATGTAGACCAGATACAGACCACCAGATGTAGACCAGATGCAGACCAGATGTAGACCAGATGCAGACCAGATGTAGACCAGATGCAGACCAGATGCAGACCAGATGCAGACCAGATGTAGACCAGATTCAGACAGATGTAGACCAGATGCAGACCAGATGCAGACCAGATGCAGACCAGATGTAGACCAGATGTAGACCAGATGCAGACCAGATGTAGACCAGATACAGACCACCAGATGTAGACCAGATGCAGACCAGATGTAGACCAGATGCAGACCAGATGTAGACCAGATTCAGACCAGATGTAGACCAGATGTAGACCAGATTCAGACAGATGTAGACCAGATGCAGACCACCAGGTGTAGACCAGATACAGACCACCAGATGTAGACCAGATGCAGACCAGATGTAGACCAGATGCAGACCAGATGTAGACCAGATGCAGACCAGATGTAGACAAGATGCAGACCAGATGCAGACCAGATGCAGACCAGATATAGACCGAATGCAGACCAGATGTTGATTACATGTAGACCAGATGTATACCAGATGCAGACCAGATGTAGACCAGATGCAGACCAAATGTAGACCAGATGCATACCAGATGCAGACCTGATGTAGACCAGATGCAGACCAGATGTAGACCAGATGCAGACCAGATGTAGACCAGATGCATACCAGATGCAGACCAGATGTAGACCAGATGCAGACCAGATGTAGACCAGATGCATACCAGATGCAGACCAGATGTAGACCAGATGTAGACCAGATGCAGACCAGATGTAGACCAGATGCAGACCAGATGCAGAACAGATGTAGACCAGATGCAGACCAGATGTAGACCAGATACACACCACCAGATGTAGACCAGATGCAGACCAGATGCAGACCAGATGTAGACCAGATGCAGACCAGATGCAGACCAGATGTAGACCAGATGCAGACCAGATGCAGACCAGATGTAGACCAGATGCACACCAGATGTTGACCAGATGTAGACCAGATGTAGACCAGATGCAGACCAGATGTTGACCAGATGTAGACCAGATTTAGACCAGATGCAGACCAGATGCAGACCAGATGTAGACCAGATGTAGACCAGATGCAGACCAGATGTAGACCAGATGCAGACCAGATGTAGACCAGATACAGACCACCAGATGTAGACCAGATGCAGACCAGATGTAGACCAGATGCAGACCAGATGTAGACCAGATGCAGACCAGATGCAGACCAGATGCAGACCAGATGTAGACCAGATTCAGACAGATGTAGACCAGATGCAGACCAGATGCAGACCAGATGCAGACCAGATGTAGACCAGATGTAGACCAGATGCAGACCAGATGTAGACCAGATACAGACCACCAGATGTAGACCAGATGCAGACCAGATGTAGACCAGATGCAGACCAGATGTAGACCAGATTCAGACCAGATGTAGACCAGATGTAGACCAGATTCAGACAGATGTAGACCAGATGCAGACCACCAGGTGTAGACCAGATACAGACCACCAGATGTAGACCAGATGCAGACCAGATGTAGACCAGATGCAGACCAGATGTAGACCAGATGCAGACCAGATGTAGACAAGATGCAGACCAGATGCAGACCAGATGCAGACCAGATATAGACCGAATGCAGACCAGATGTTGATTACATGTAGACCAGATGTATACCAGATGCAGACCAGATGTAGACCAGATGCAGACCAAATGTAGACCAGATGCATACCAGATGCAGACCTGATGCAGACCAGATGTAGACAAGATTCAGACCAGATGCAGACCAGATGCAGACCAGATATAGACCGAATGCAGACCAGATGTTGATTACATGTAGACCAGATGTATACCAGATGCAGACCAGATGTAGACCAGATGCAGACCAGATGTAGACCAGATGCATACCAGATGCAGACCAGATGTAGACCAGATGCAGACCAGATGTAGACCAGATGCATACCAGATGCAGACCAGATGTAGACCAGATGTAGACCAGATGCAGACCAGATGTAGACAAGATGCAGACCAGATGAAGACCAGATATAGACCAGATGTAGACCAGATGCAGACCAGATGCAGACCAGATGTAGACCAGATTCAGACCAGATGAAGACCAGATGTAGACCAGATGTAGACCAGATGCAGACCAGATGTAGACCAGATGCAGACCAGATGCAGAACAGATGTAGACCAGATGCAGACCAGATGTAGACCAGATACAGACCACCAGATGTAGACCAGATGCAGACCAGATGCAGACCAGATGTAGACCAGATGCAGACCAGAAGCAGACCAGATGTAGACCAGATGCAGACCAGATGCAGACCAGATGTAGACCAGATGCACACCAGATGTTGACCAGATGTAGACCAGATGTAGACCAGATGCAGACCAGATGTTGACCAGATGTAGACCAGATGTAGACCAGATGCAGACCAGATGCAGACCAGATGTAGACCAGATGTAGACCAGATGCAGACCAGATGTAGACCAGATGCAGACCAGATGAAGACCAGATGTAGACCAGATGTAGACCAGATGCAGACCAGATGTAGACCAGATGCAGACCAGATGCAGAACAGATGCAGACCAGATGCAGACCAGATGTAGACCAGATACAGACCACCAGATGTAGACCAGATGCAGACCAGATGCAGACCAGATGTAGACCAGATGCAGACCAGATGCAGACCAGATGTAGACCAGATGCAGTCCAGATGCAGACCAGATGTAGACAAGATGCACACCAGATGTTGACCAGATGTAGACCAGATGCAGACCAGATGTTGACCAGATGTAGACCAGATGTAGACCAGATGCAGACCAGATGCAGACCAGATGTAGACCAGATGTAGACCAGATGCAGACCAGATGTAGACCAGATGCAGACCAGATGTAGACCAGATACAGACCACCAGATGTAGACCAGATGCAGACCAGATGTAGACCAGATGCAGACCAGATGTAGACCAGATGCAGACCAGATGCAGACCAGATGCAGACCAGATGTAGACCAGATTCAGACAGATGTAGACCAGATGCAGACCAGATGCAGACCAGATGCAGACCAGATGTAGACCAGATGTAGACCAGATGCAGACCAGATGTAGACCAGATGCAGACCAGATGTAGACCAGATGCAGACCAGATGCAGACCAGATGCAGACCAGATGTAGACCAGATTCAGACAGATGTAGACCAGATGCAGACCAGATGCAGACCAGATGCAGACCAGATGTAGACCAGATGTAGACCAGATGCAGACCAGATGTAGACCAGATACAGACCACCAGATGTAGACCAGATGCAGACCAGATGTAGACCAGATGCAGACCAGATGTAGACCAGATTCAGACCAGATGTAGACCAGATGTAGACCAGATTCAGACAGATGTAGACCAGATGCAGACCACCAGGTGTAGACCAGATACAGACCACCAGATGTAGACCAGATGCAGACCAGATGTAGACCAGATGCAGACCAGATGTAGACCAGATGCAGACCAGATGTAGACAAGATGCAGACCAGATGCAGACCAGATGCAGACCAGATATAGACCGAATGCAGACCAGATGTTGATTACATGTAGACCAGATGTATACCAGATGCAGACCAGATGTAGACCAGATGCAGACCAAATGTAGACCAGATGCATACCAGATGCAGACCTGATGTAGACCAGATGCAGACCAGATGTAGACCAGATGCAGACCAGATGTAGACCAGATGCATACCAGATGCAGACCAGATGTAGACCAGATGCAGACCAGATGTAGACCAGATGCATACCAGATGCAGACCAGATGTAGACCAGATGTAGACCAGATGCAGACCAGATGTAGACCAGATGCAGACCAGATGCAGAACAGATGTAGACCAGATGCAGACCAGATGTAGACCAGATACAGACCACCAGATGTAGACCAGATGCAGACCAGATGCAGACCAGATGTAGACCAGATGCAGACCAGATGCAGACCAGATGTAGACCAGATGCAGACCAGATGCAGACCAGATGTAGACCAGATGCACACCAGATGTTGACCAGATGTAGACCAGATGTAGACCAGATGCAGACCAGATGTTGACCAGATGTAGACCAGATTTAGACCAGATGCAGACCAGATGCAGACCAGATGTAGACCAGATGTAGACCATATGCAGACCAGATGTAGACCAGATGCAGACCAGATGTAGACCAGATACAGACCACCAGATGTAGACCAGATGCAGACCAGATGTAGACCAGATGCAGACCAGATGTAGACCAGATGCAGACCAGATGCAGACCAGATGCAGACCAGATGTAGACCAGATTCAGACAGATGTAGACCAGATGCAGACCAGATGCAGACCAGATGCAGACCAGATGTAGACCAGATGTAGACCAGATGCAGACCAGATGTAGACCAGATACAGACCACCAGATGTAGACCAGATGCAGACCAGATGTAGACCAGATGCAGACCAGATGTAGACCAGATTCAGACCAGATGTAGACCAGATGTAGACCAGATTCAGACAGATGTAGACCAGATGCAGACCACCAGGTGTAGACCAGATACAGACCACCAGATGTAGACCAGATGCAGACCAGATGTAGACCAGATGCAGACCAGATGTAGACCAGATGCAGACCAGATGTAGACAAGATGCAGACCAGATGCAGACCAGATATAGACCGAATGCAGACCAGATGTTGATTACATGTAGACCAGATGTATACCAGATGCAGACCAGATGTAGACCAGATGCAGACCAAATGTAGACCAGATGCATACCAGATGCAGACCTGATGCAGACCAGATGTAGACAAGATTCAGACCAGATGCAGACCAGATGCAGACCAGATATAGACCGAATGCAGACCAGATGTTGATTACATGTAGACCAGATGTATACCAGATGCAGACCAGATGTAGACCAGATGCAGACCAGATGTAGACCAGATGCATACCAGATGCAGACCAGATGTAGACCAGATGCAGACCAGATGTAGACCAGATGCATACCAGATGCAGACCAGATGTAGACCAGATGTAGACCAGATGCAGACCAGATGTAGACAAGATGCAGACCAGATGAAGACCAGATATAGACCAGATGTAGACCAGATGCAGACCAGATGCAGACCAGATGTAGACCAGATTCAGACCAGATGAAGACCAGATGTAGACCAGATGTAGACCAGATGCAGACCAGATGTAGACCAGATGCAGACCAGATGCAGAACAGATGTAGACCAGATGCAGACCAGATGTAGACCAGATACAGACCACCAGATGTAGACCAGATGCAGACCAGATGTAGACCAGATGCAGACCAGATGTAGACCAGATGCAGACCAGATGCAGACCAGATGCAGACCAGATGTAGACCAGATTCAGACAGATGTAGACCAGATGCAGACCAGATGCAGACCAGATGCAGACCAGATGTAGACCAGATGTAGACCAGATGCAGACCAGATGTAGACCAGATACAGACCACCAGATGTAGACCAGATGCAGACCAGATGTAGACCAGATGCAGACCAGATGTAGACCAGATTCAGACCAGATGTAGACCAGATGTAGACCAGATTCAGACAGATGTAGACCAGATGCAGACCACCAGGTGTAGACCAGATACAGACCACCAGATGTAGACCAGATGCAGACCAGATGTAGACCAGATGCAGACCAGATGTAGACCAGATGCAGACCAGATGTAGACAAGATGCAGACCAGATGCAGACCAGATATAGACCGAATGCAGACCAGATGTTGATTACATGTAGACCAGATGTATACCAGATGCAGACCAGATGTAGACCAGATGCAGACCAAATGTAGACCAGATGCATACCAGATGCAGACCTGATGCAGACCAGATGTAGACAAGATTCAGACCAGATGCAGACCAGATGCAGACCAGATATAGACCGAATGCAGACCAGATGTTGATTACATGTAGACCAGATGTATACCAGATGCAGACCAGATGTAGACCAGATGCAGACCAGATGTAGACCAGATGCATACCAGATGCAGACCAGATGTAGACCAGATGCAGACCAGATGTAGACCAGATGCATACCAGATGCAGACCAGATGTAGACCAGATGTAGACCAGATGCAGACCAGATGTAGACAAGATGCAGACCAGATGAAGACCAGATATAGACCAGATGTAGACCAGATGCAGACCAGATGCAGACCAGATGTAGACCAGATTCAGACCAGATGAAGACCAGATGTAGACCAGATGTAGACCAGATGCAGACCAGATGTAGACCAGATGCAGACCAGATGCAGAACAGATGTAGACCAGATGCAGACCAGATGTAGACCAGATACAGACCACCAGATGTAGACCAGATGCAGACCAGATGCAGACCAGATGTAGACCAGATGCAGACCAGAAGCAGACCAGATGTAGACCAGATGCAGACCAGATGCAGACCAGATGTAGACCAGATGCACACCAGATGTTGACCAGATGTAGACCAGATGTAGACCAGATGCAGACCAGATGTTGACCAGATGTAGACCAGATGTAGACCAGATGCAGACCAGATGCAGACCAGATGTAGACCAGATGTAGACCAGATGCAGACCAGATGTAGACCAGATGCAGACCAGATGAAGACCAGATGTAGACCAGATGTAGACCAGATGCAGACCAGATGTAGACCAGATGCAGACCAGATGCAGAACAGATGCAGACCAGATGCAGACCAGATGTAGACCAGATACAGACCACCAGATGTAGACCAGATGCAGACCAGATGCAGACCAGATGTAGACCAGATGCAGACCAGATGCAGACCAGATGTAGACCAGATGCAGACCAGATGCAGACCAGATGTAGACCAGATGCACACCAGATGTTGACCAGATGTAGACCAGATGTAGACCAGATGCAGACCAGATGTTGACCAGATGTAGACCAGATGTAGACCAGATGCAGACCAGATGCAGACCAGATGTAGACCAGATGTAGACCAGATGCAGACCAGATGTAGACCAGATGCAGACCAGATGTAGACCAGATACAGACCACCAGATGTAGACCAGATGCAGACCAGATGTAGACCAGATGCAGACCAGATGTAGACCAGATGCAGACCAGATGCAGACCAGATGCAGACCAGATGTAGACCAGATTCAGACAGATGTAGACCAGATGCAGACCAGATGCAGACCAGATGCAGACCAGATGTAGACCAGATGTAGACCAGATGCAGACCAGATGTAGACCAGATACAGACCACCAGATGTAGACCAGATGCAGACCAGATGTAGACCAGATGCAGACCAGATGTAGACCAGATTCAGACCAGATGTAGACCAGATGTAGACCAGATTCAGACAGATGTAGACCAGATGCAGACCACCAGGTGTAGACCAGATACAGACCACCAGATGTAGACCAGATGCAGACCAGATGTAGACCAGATGCAGACCAGATGTAGACCAGATGCAGACCAGATGTAGACAAGATGCAGACCAGATGCAGACCAGATGCAGACCAGATATAGACCGAATGCAGACCAGATGTTGATTACATGTAGACCAGATGTATACCAGATGCAGACCAGATGTAGACCAGATGCAGACCAAATGTAGACCAGATGCATACCAGATGCAGACCTGATGTAGACCAGATGCAGACCAGATGTAGACCAGATGCAGACCAGATGTAGACCAGATGCATACCAGATGCAGACCAGATGTAGACCAGATGCAGACCAGATGTAGACCAGATGCATACCAGATGCAGACCAGATGTAGACCAGATGTAGACCAGATGCAGACCAGATGTAGACCAGATGCAGACCAGATGCAGAACAGATGTAGACCAGATGCAGACCAGATGTAGACCAGATACAGACCACCAGATGTAGACCAGATGCAGACCAGATGCAGACCAGATGTAGACCAGATGCAGACCAGATGCAGACCAGATGTAGACCAGATGCAGACCAGATGCAGACCAGATGTAGACCAGATGCACACCAGATGTTGACCAGATGTAGACCAGATGTAGACCAGATGCAGACCAGATGTTGACCAGATGTAGACCAGATTTAGACCAGATGCAGACCAGATGCAGACCAGATGTAGACCAGATGTAGACCAGATGCAGACCAGATGTAGACCAGATGCAGACCAGATGTAGACCAGATACAGACCACCAGATGTAGACCAGATGCAGACCAGATGTAGACCAGATGCAGACCAGATGTAGACCAGATGCAGACCAGATGCAGACCAGATGCAGACCAGATGTAGACCAGATTCAGACAGATGTAGACCAGATGCAGACCAGATGCAGACCAGATGCAGACCAGATGTAGACCAGATGTAGACCAGATTCAGACCAGATGTAGACCAGATACAGACCACCAGATGTAGACCAGATGCAGACCAGATGTAGACCAGATGCAGACCAGATGTAGACCAGATTCAGACCAGATGTAGACCAGATGTAGACCAGATTCAGACAGATGTAGACCAGATGCAGACCACCAGGTGTAGACCAGATACAGACCACCAGATGTAGACCAGATGCAGACCAGATGTAGACCAGATGCAGACCAGATGTAGACCAGATGCAGACCAGATGTAGACAAGATGCAGACCAGATGCAGACCAGATGCAGACCAGATATAGACCGAATGCAGACCAGATGTTGATTACATGTAGACCAGATGTATACCAGATGCAGACCAGATGTAGACCAGATGCAGACCAAATGTAGACCAGATGCATACCAGATGCAGACCAGATGCAGACCAGATGCAGACCAGATGTAGACCAGATGCATACCAGATGCAGACCAGATGTAGACCAGATACAGACCAGATGCAGACCAGATGTAGACAAGATGCAGACCAGATGCAGACCAGATGCAGACTAGATGTAGACCAGATACAGACCACCAGATGTAGACCAGATGTAGAACAGATGTAGACCAGATACAGACCACCAGATGTAGACCAGATGTAGACCAGATGCAGACCAGATGTAGACCAGATTTAGACCAGATGCAGACAATATGTAGACCAGATGCAGACCAGACGTTGACCAGATGTAGACCAGATGTAGACCAGATGTAGACCAGATGCAGACCAGATGTTGACCAGATGTAGACCAGATGTAGACCAGATTTAGACCAGATGCAGACAATATGTAGACCAGATACAGACCAGATGTTGACCAGATGTAGACCAGATGTAGACCAGATGCATAGCAGATGTAGACCAGAGGCAGACCAGATGTAGACCAGATGCAGACCAGATGCAGACCAGATGCAGACCAGATTCAGACCAGATGTAGACCAGATGCAGACCAGATGCAGACCAGGTGCAGACCAGATGTAGACCAGATGTAGACCAGATGCAGACCAGATGTAGACCAGATGTACACAAGATGCAGACCAGATGTAGACCAGATTCAGACCAGATGCAGACCAGATGTAGACCAGATGCAGACCAGATGTAGACCAGATGAATACCAGATGTTGACCAGATGTAGACCAGATGTAGACCAGATGCAGACCAGATGTAGACAAGATTCAGACCAGATGCAGACCAGATGCAGACCAGATATAGACCGAATGCAGACCAGATGTTGATTACATGTAGACCAGATGTATACCAGATGCAGACCAGATGTAGACCAGATGCAGACCAGATGTAGACCAGATGCATACCAGATGCAGACCAGATGTAGACCAGATGCAGACCAGATGAAGACCAGATGTAGACCAGATGTAGACCAGATGCAGACCAGATGTAGACCAGATGCAGACCAGATGCAGAACAGATGTAGACCAGATGCAGACCAGATGTAGACCAGATGTAGACCTGATGCAGACCAGATGTTGACCAGATGTAGACCAGATGTAGACCAGATGCAGACCAGGTGTAGACCAGATGCAGACCAGATGCAGACCAGATGTAGACAAGATGCAGACCAGATGCAGACCAGATGCAGACCAGATGTAGACCAGATGTAGACAAGATGCAGACCAGATGCAGACCAGATGTAGACCAGATGCAGACCAGATGCAGACCAGATTTAGACCAGATTCAGACCAGACGCAGACCAGATGTAGACCAGATGCAGACCAGATGTAGACCAGATGAATACCAGATGTTGACCAGATGTAGACCAGATGTAGACCAGATGCAGACCAGATGTAGACAAGATGCAGACCAGATGCAGACCAGATGTAGACCAGATGTAGACCGAATGCAGACCAGATGTTGATTAGATGTAGACCAGATGTAGACCAGATGCAGACCAGATGTAGACCAGATGCAGACCAGATGTAGACCAGATGCATACCAGATGCAGACCAGATGTAGACCAGATGTAGACCAGATGCTGACCAGATGTAGACAAGATGCAGACCAGATGCAGACCAGATGTAGACCAGATGTAGACCAGATGCAGACCAGATGCAGACCAGATGTAGACCAGATTCAGACCAGATGAAGACCAGATGTAGACCAGATGTAGACCAGATGCAGACCAGATGTAGACCAGATGTAGACCAGATGCAGACCAGATGTAGACCAGATACAGACCACCAGATGTAGACCAGATGCAGACCAGATGTAGACCAGATGCAGACCAGATGTAGACCAGATGCAGACCAGATGCAGACCAGATGTAGACCAGATTCAGACAGATGTAGACCAGATGCATACCACCAGGTGTAGACCAGATACAGACCACCAGATGTAGACCAGATGCAGACCACATGTAGACCAGATGCAGACCAGATGTAGACCAGATGCAGACCAGATGTAGACAAGATGCAGACCAGATGCAGACCAGATGCAGACCAGATATAGACCGAATGCAGACCAGATGTTGATTACATGTAGACCAGATGTATACCAGATGCAGACCAGATGTAGACCAGATGCAGACCAAATGTAGACCAGATGCATACCAGATGCAGACCTGATGTAGACCAGATGCAGACCAGATGTAGACCAGATGCAGACCAGATGTAGACCAGATGCATACCAGATGCAGACCAGATGTAGACCAGATGCAGACCAGATGTAGACCAGATGCATACCAGATGCAGACCAGATGTAGACCAGATACAGACCAGATGCAGACCAGATGTAGACAAGATGCAGACCAGATGCAGACCAGATGCAGACTAGATGTAGACCAGATACAGACCACCAGATGTAGACCAGATGTAGAACAGATGGAGACCAGATACAGACCACCAGATGTAGACCAGATGTAGACCAGATGCAGACCAGATGTAGACCAGATTTAGACCAGATGCAGACAATATGTAGACCAGATGCAGACCAGACGTTGACCAGATGTAGACCAGATGTAGACCAGATGCAGACCAGATGTTGACCAGATGTAGACCAGATGTAGACCAGATTTAGACCAGATGCAGACAATATGTAGACCAGATACAGACCAGATGTTGACCAGATGTAGACCAGATGTAGACCAGATGCATACCAGATGTAGACCAGAGGCAGACCAGATGTAGACCAGATGCAGACCAGATGCAGACCAGATGCAGACCAGATTCAGACCAGATGTAGACCAGATGCAGACCAGATGCAGACCAGGTGCAGACCAGATGTAGACCAGATGTAGACCAGATGCAGACCAGATGTAGACCAGATGTACACAAGATGCAGACCAGATGTAGACCAGATTCAGACCAGATGCAGACCAGATGTAGACCAGATGCAGACCAGATGTAGACCAGATGAATACCAGATGCAGACCAGATGTAGACAAGATTCAGACCAGATGCAGACCAGATGCAGACCAGATATAGACCGAATGCAGACCAGATGTTGATTACATGTAGACCAGATGTATACCAGATGCAGACCAGATGTAGACCAGATGCAGACCAGATGTAGACCAGATGCATACCAGATGCAGACCAGATGTAGACCAGATGCAGACCAGATGTAGACCAGATGCATACCAGATGCAGACCAGATGTAGACCAGATGTAGACCAGATGCAGACCAGATGTAGACAAGATGCAGACCAGATGCAGACCAGATGTAGACCAGATGTAGACCAGATGCAGACCAGATGTAGACCAGATTCAGACCAGATGAAGACCAGGTGTAGACCAGATGCAGACCAGATGCAGACCAGATGTAGACAAGATGCAGACCAGATGCAGACCAGATGCAGACCAGATGTAGACCAGATGTAGACAAGATGCAGACCAGATGCAGACCAGATGTAGACCAGATGCAGACCAGATGCAGACCAGATTTAGACCAGATTCAGACCAGACGCAGACCAGATGTAGACCAGATGCAGACCAGATGTAGACCAGATGAATACCAGATGTTGACCAGATGTAGACCAGATGTAGACCAGATGCAGACCAGATGTAGACAAGATGCAGACCAGATGCAGACCAGATGTAGACCAGATGTAGACCGAATGCAGACCAGATGTTGATTAGATGTAGACCAGATGTAGACCAGATGCAGACCAGATGTGGACCAGATGCAGACCAGATGTAGACCAGATGCATACCAGATGCAGACCAGATGTAGACCAGATGTAGACCAGATGCAGACCAGATGTAGACAAGATGCAGACCAGATGCAGACCAGATGTAGACCAGATGTAGACCAGATGCAGACCAGATGCAGACCAGATGTAGACCAGATTCAGACCAGATGAAGACCAGATGTAGACCAGATGTAGACCAGATGCAGACCAGATGTAGACCAGATGTAGACCAGATGCAGACCAGATGTAGACCAGATACAGACCACCAGATGTAGACCAGATGCAGACCAGATGTAGACCAGATGCAGACCAGATGTAGACCAGATGCAGACCAGATGCAGACCAGATGTAGACCAGATTCAGACAGATGTAGACCAGATGCATACCACCAGGTGTAGACCAGATACAGACCACCAGATGTAGACCAGATGCAGACCACATGTAGACCAGATGCAGACCAGATGTAGACCAGATGCAGACCAGATGTAGACAAGATGCAGACCAGATGCAGACCAGATGCAGACCAGATATAGACCGAATGCAGACCAGATGTTGATTACATGTAGACCAGATGTATACCAGATGCAGACCAGATGTAGACCAGATGCAGACCAAATGTAGACCAGATGCATACCAGATGCAGACCTGATGTAGACCAGATGCAGACCAGATGTAGACCAGATGCAGACCAGATGTAGACCAGATGCATACCAGATGCAGACCAGATGTAGACCAGATACAGACCAGATGCAGACCAGATGTAGACAAGATGCAGACCAGATGCAGACCAGATGCAGACTAGATGTAGACCAGATACAGACCACCAGATGTAGACCAGATGTAGAACAGATGGAGACCAGATACAGACCACCAGATGTAGACCAGATGTAGACCAGATGCAGACCAGATGTAGACCAGATTTAGACCAGATGCAGACAATATGTAGACCAGATGCAGACCAGACGTTGAGCAGATGTAGACCAGATGTAGACCAGATGTAGACCAGATGCAGACCAGATGTTGACCAGATGTAGACCAGATGTAGACCAGATTTAGACCAGATGCAGACAATATGTAGACCAGATACAGACCAGATGTTGACCAGATGTAGACCAGATGTAGACCAGATGCATACCAGATGTAGACCAGAGGCAGACCAGATGTAGACCAGATGCAGACCAGATGCAGACCAGATGCAGACCAGATTCAGACCAGATGTAGACCAGATGCAGACCAGATGCAGACCAGGTGCAGACCAGATGTAGACCAGATGTAGACCAGATGCAGACCAGATGTAGACCAGATGTACACAAGATGCAGACCAGATGTAGACCAGATTCAGACCAGATGCAGACCAGATGTAGACCAGATGCAGACCAGATGTAGACCAGATGAATACCAGATGCAGACCAGATGTAGACAAGATTCAGACCAGATGCAGACCAGATGCAGACCAGATATAGACCGAATTCAGACCAGATGTTGATTACATGTAGACCAGATGTATACCAGATGCAGACCAGATGTAGACCAGATGCAGACCAGATGTAGACCAGATGTAGACCTGATGCAGACCAGATGTTGACCAGATGTAGACCAGATGTAGACCAGATGCAGACCAGGTGTAGACCAGATGCAGACCAGATGCAGACCAGATGTAGACAAGATGCAGACCAGATGCAGACCAGATGCAGACCAGATGTAGACCAGATGTAGACAAGATGCAGACCAGATGCAGACCAGATGTAGACCAGATGCAGACCAGATGCAGACCAGATTTAGACCAGATTCAGACCAGACGCAGACCAGATGTAGACCAGATGCAGACCAGATGTAGACCAGATGAATACCAGATGTTGACCAGATGTAGACCAGATGTAGACCAGATGCAGACCAGATGTAGACAAGATGCAGACCAGATGCAGACCAGATGTAGACCAGATGTAGACCGAATGCAGACCAGATGTTGATTAGATGTAGACCAGATGTAGACCAGATGCAGACCAGATGTAGACCAGATGCAGACCAGATGTAGACCAGATGCATACCAGATGCAGACCAGATGTAGACCAGATGTAGACCAGATGCAGACCAGATGTAGACAAGATGCACACCAGATGCAGACCAGATGTAGACCAGATGTAGACCAGATGTAGACCAGATGCAGACCAGATGCAGACCAGATGTAGACCAGATTCAGACCAGATGAAGACCAGATGTAGACCAGATGTAGACCAGATGCAGACCAGATGTAGACCAGATGTAGACCAGATGCAGACCAGATGTAGACCAGATACAGACCACCAGATGTAGACCAGATGCAGACCAGATGTAGACCAGATGCAGACCAGATGTAGACCAGATGCAGACCAGATGCAGACCAGATGTAGACCAGATTCAGACAGATGTAGACCAGATGCAGACCACCAGGTGTAGACCAGATACAGACCACCAGATGTAGACCAGATGCAGACCACATGTAGACCAGATGCAGACCAGATGTAGACCAGCTGCAGACCAGATGTAGACAAGATGCAGACCAGATGCAGACCAGATGCAGACCAGATATAGACCGAATGCAGACCAGATGTTGATTACATGTAGACCAGATGTATACCAGATGCAGACCAGATGTAGACCAGATGCAGACCAGATGTAGACCAGATGCATACCAGATGCAGACCAGATGTAGACCAGATGCAGACCAGATGTAGACCAGATGCAGACCAGATGTAGACCAGATGCATACCAGATGCAGACCAGATGTAGACCAGATGCAGACCAGATGTAGACCAGATGCATACCAGATGCAGACCAGATGTAGACCAGATGTAGACCAGATGCAGACCAGATGTAGACAAGATGCAGACCAGATGCAGACCAGATGTAGACCAGATGTAGACCAGATGCAGACCAGATGCAGACCAGATGTAGACCAGATTCAGACCAGATGAAGACCAGATGTAGACCAGATGTAGACCAGATGCAGACCAGATGCAGACCAGATGCAGACCAGATGCAGAACAGATGTAGACCAGATGCAGACCAGATGTAGACCAGATACAGACCACCAGATGTAGACCAGATGCAGACCAGATGTAGACCAGATGCAGACCAGATGTAGACCAGATGCAGACCAGATGCAGACCAGATGCAGACCAGATGAAGACCAGATTCAGACAGATGTAGACCAGATGCAGACCAGATGCAGACCAGATGCAGACCAGATGTAGACCAGATGTAGACCAGATGCAGACCAGATGTAGACCAGATACAGACCACCAGATGTAGACCAGATGCAGACCAGATGTAGACCAGATGCAGACCAGATGTAGACCAGATGCAGACCAGATGCAGACCAGATGTAGACCAGATTCAGACAGATGTAGACCAGATGCAGACCACCAGGTGTAGACCAGATACAGACCACCAGATGTAGACCAGATGCAGACCAGATGTAGACCAGATGCAGACCAGATGTAGACCAGATGCAGACCAGATATAGACAAGATGCAGACCAGATGCAGACCAGATGCAGACCAGATATAGACCGAATGCAGACCAGATGTTGATTACATGTAGACCAGATGTATACCAGATGCAGACCAGATGTAGACCAGATGCAGACCAGATGTAGACCAGATGCATACCAGATGCAGACCAGATGTAGACCAGATGCAGACCAGATGTAGACCAGATGCAGACCAGATGTAGACCAGATGCATACCAGATGCAGACCAGATGTAGACAAGATGCAGACCAGATGTAGACCAGATGCATACCAGATGCAGACCAGATGTAGACCAGATACAGACCAGATGCAGACCAGATGTAGACAAGATGCAGACCAGATGCAGACCAGATGCAGACCAGATGTAGACCAGATACAGACCACCAGATGTAGACCAGATGTAGAACAGATGTAGACCAGATACAGACCACCAGATGTAGACCAGATGTAGACCAGATGCAGACCAGATGTAGACCAGATTTAGACCAGACGCAGACAATATGTAGACCAGATGCAGACCAGACGTTGACCAGATGTAGACCAGATGTAGACCAGATGTAGACCAGATGCAGACCAGATGTTGACCAGATGTAGACCAGATGTAGACCAGATTTAGACCAGATGCAGACAATATGTAGACCAGATACAGACCAGATGTTGACCAGATGTAGACCAGATGTAGACCAGATGCATACCAGATGTAGACCAGATGCAGACCAGATGTAGACCAGATGCAGACCAGATGCAGACCAGATGCAGACCAGATTCAGACCAGATGTAGACCAGACGTAGACCAGATGCAGACCAGATGCAGACCAGGTGCAGACCAGATGTAGACCAGATGTAGACCAGATGTAGACCAGATGCAGACCAGATGTAGACCAGATGTACACAAGATGCAGACCAGATGTAGACCAGATTCAGACCAGATGCAGACCAGATGTAGACCAGATGCAGACCAGATGTAGACCAGATGAATACCAGATGTTGACCAGATGTAGACCAGATGTAGACAAGATTCAGACCAGATGCAGACCAGATGCAGACCAGATGTAGACAAGATTCAGACCAGATGCAGACCAGATGCAGACCAGATATAGACCGAATGCAGACCAGATGTTGATTACATGTAGACCAGATGTATACCAGATGCAGACCAGATGTAGACCAGATGCAGACCAGATGTAGACCAGATGCATACCAGATGCAGACCAGATGTAGACCAGATGCAGACCAGATGTAGACCAGATGCATACCAGATGCAGACCAGATGTAGACCAGATGTAGACCAGATGCAGACCAGATGTAGACAAGATGCAGACCAGATGAAGACCAGATGTAGACCAGATGTAGACCAGATGCAGACCAGATGCAGACCAGATGTAGACCAGATTCAGACCAGATGAAGACCAGATGTAGACCAGATGTAGACCAGATGCAGACCAGATGTAGACCAGATGCAGACCAGATGCAGAACAGATGTAGACCAGATGCAGACCAGATGTAGACCAGATACAGACCACCAGATGTAGACCAGATGCAGACCAGATGCAGACCAGATGTAGACCAGATGCAGACCAGAAGCAGACCAGATGTAGACCAGATGCAGACCAGATGCAGACCAGATGTAGACCAGATGCACACCAGATGTTGACCAGATGTAGACCAGATGTAGACCAGATGCAGACCAGATGTTGACCAGATGTAGACCAGATGTAGACCAGATGGAGACCAGATGCAGACCAGATGTAGACCAGATGTAGACCAGATGCAGACCAGATGTAGACCAGATGCAGACCAGATGTTGTCCAGATGTAGACCAGATGTAGACCTGATGCAGACCAGATGTTGACCAGATGCAGACCAGGTGTAGACCAGATGCAGACCAGATGCAGACCAGATGTAGACAAGATGCAGACCAGATGCAGACCAGATGCAGACCAGATGTAGACCAGATGTAGACAAGATGCAGACCAGATGCAGACCAGATGTTGACCAGATGTAGACCAGATGTAGACATGATTTAGACCAGATGCAGACAATATGTAGACCAGATACAGACCAGATCTTGACCAGATGTAGACCAGATGTAGACCAGATGCATACCAGATGTAGACCAGATGCAGACCAGATGTAGACCAGATGCAGACCAGATGCAGACCAGATTCAGACCAGATGTAGACCAGATGTAGACCAGATGCAGACCAGATGTAGACCAGATGCAGACCAGATGTTGACCAGATGTAGACCAGATGTAGACCAGATGCAGACCAGGTGTAGACCAGATTCAGACCAGACGCAGACCAGATGTAGACCAGATGCAGACCAGATGTAGACCAGATGAATACCAGATGTTGACCAGATGTAGACCAGATGTAGACCAGATGCAGACCAGATGTAGACAAGATGCAGACCAGATGCAGACCAGATATAGACCGAATGCAGACCAGATGTTGATTACATGTAGACCAGATGTATACCAGATGCAGACCAGATGTAGACCAGATGCAGACCAGATGTAGACCAGATGCATACCAGATGCAGACCAGATGTAGACCAGATGCAGACCAGATGTAGACCAGATGCAGACCAGATATAGACCAGATGCAGACCAGATGTAGACCAGATGCAGACCAGATGTAGACCAGATGCATACCAGATGCAGACCAGATGTAGACCAGATGTAGACCAGATGCAGACCAGATGTAGACAAGATGCAGACCAGATGCAGACCAGATGTAGACCAGATGTAGACCAGATGCAGACCAGATGCAGACCAGATGTAGACCAGATTCAGACCAGATGAAGACCAGATGTAGACCAGATGTAGACCAGATGCAGACCAGATGCAGACCAGATGCAGACCAGATGCAGAACAGATGTAGACCAGATGCAGACCAGATGTAGACCAGATACAGACCACCAGATGTAGACCAGATGCAGACCAGATGTAGACCAGATGCAGACCAGATGTAGACCAGATGCAGACCAGATGCAGACCAGATGAAGACCAGATTCAGACAGATGTAGACCAGATGCAGACCAGATGCAGACCAGATGCAGACCAGATGTAGACCAGATGTAGACCAGATCCAGACCAGATGTAGACCAGATACAGACCACCAGATGTAGACCAGATGCAGACCAGATGTAGACCAGATGCAGACCAGATGTAGACCAGATGCAGACCAGATGCAGACCAGATGTAGACCAGATTCAGACAGATGTAGACCAGATGCAGACCACCAGGTGTAGACCAGATACAGACCACCAGATGTAGACCAGATGCAGACCAGATGTAGACCAGATGCAGACCAGATGTAGACCAGATGCAGACCAGATGTAGACAAGATGCAGACCAGATGCAGACCAGATGCAGACCAGATATAGACCGAATGCAGACCAGATGTTGATTACATGTAGACCAGATGTATACCAGATGCAGACCAGATGTAGACCAGATGCAGACCAGATGTAGACCAGATGCCTACCAGATGCAGACCAGATGTAGACCAGATGCAGACCAGATGTAGACCAGATGCAGACCAGATGTAGACCAGATGCATACCAGATGCAGACCAGATGTAGACCAGATGCAGACCAGATGTAGACCAGATGCATACCAGATGCAGACCAGATGTAGACCAGATACAGACCAGATGCAGACCAGATGTAGACAAGATGCAGACCAGATGCAGACCAGATGCAGACCAGATGTAGACCAGATACAGACCACCAGATGTAGACCAGATGTAGAACAGATGTAGACCAGATACAGACCACCAGATGTAGACCAGATGTAGACCAGATGCAGACCAGATGTAGACCAGATTTAGACCAGATGCAGACAATATGTAGACCAGATGCAGACCAGACGTTGACCAGATGTAGACCAGATGTAGACCAGATGTAGACCAGATGCAGACCAGATGTTGACCAGATGTAGACCAGATGTAGACCAGATTTAGACCAGATGCAGACAATATGTAGACCAGATACAGACCAGATGTTGACCAGATGTAGACCAGATGTAGACCAGATGCATACCAGATGTAGACCAGATGCAGACCAGATGTAGACCAGATGCAGACCAGATGCAGACCAGATGCAGACCAGATTCAGACCAGATGTAGACCAGATGTAGACCAGATGCAGACCAGATGCAGACCAGGTGCAGACCAGATGTAGACCAGATGTAGACCAGATGTAGACCAGATGCAGACCAGATGTAGACCAGATGTACACAAGATGCAGACCAGATGTAGACCAGATTCAGACCAGATGCAGACCAGATGTAGACCAGATGCAGACCAGATGTAGACCAGATGCAGACCAGATGTTGACCAGATGTAGACCAGATGTAGACCAGATGCAGACCAGATGTAGACAAGATTCAGACCAGATGCAGACCAGATGCAGACCAGATATAGACCGAATGCAGACCAGATGTTGATTACATGTAGACCAGATGTATACCAGATGCAGACCAGATGTAGACCAGATGCAGACCAGATGTAGACCAGATGCATACCAGATGCAGACCAGATGTAGACCAGATGCAGACCAGATGTAGACCAGATGCATACCAGATGCAGACCAGATGTAGACCAGATGTAGACCAGATGCAGACCAGATGTAGAAAAGATGCAGACCAGATGCAGACCAGATGTAGACCAGATGTAGACCAGATGCAGACCAGATGCAGACCAGATGTAGACCAGATTCAGACCAGATGAAGACCAGATGTAGACCAGATGTAGACCAGATGCAGACCAGATGTAGACCAGATGCAGACCAGATGCAGAACAGATGTAGACCAGATGCAGACCAGATGTAGACCAGATACAGACCACCAGATGTATACCAGATGCAGACCAGATGCAGACCAGATGTAGACCAGATGCAGACCAGATGCAGACCAGATGTAGACCAGATGCAGACCAGATGCAGACCAGATGTAGACCAGATGCACACCAGATGTTGACCAGATGTAGACCAGATGTAGACCAGATGCAGACCAGATGTTGACCAGATGTAGACCAGATGTAGACCAGATGCAGACCAGATGCAGACCAGATGTAGACCAGATGTAGACCAGATGCAGACCAGATGTAGACCAGATGCAGACCAGATGTTGTCCAGATGTAGACCAGATGTAGACCTGATGCAGACCAGATGTTGACCAGATGTAGACCAGATGTAGACCAGATGAAGACCAGGTGTAGACCAGATGCAGACCAGATGCAGACCAGATGTAGACAAGATGCAGACCAGATGCAGACCAGATGCAGACCAGATGTAGACCAGATGTAGACAAGATGCAGACCAGATGCAGACCAGATGTTGACCAGATGTAGACCAGATGTAGACCAGATTTAGACCAGATGCAGACAATATGTAGACCAGATACAGACCAGATCTTGACCAGATGTAGACCAGATGTAGACCAGATGCATACCAGATGTAGACCAGATGCAGACCAGATGCAGACCAGATGCAGACCAGATGCAGACCAGATTCAGACCAGATGTAGACCAGATGTAGACCAGATGCAGACCAGATGTAGACCAGATGCAGACCAGGTGCAGACCAGATGTAGACCAGATGTACACAAGATGCAGACCAGATGCAGACCAGATGTAGACCAGATGCAGACCAGATGCAGACCAGATGTAGACCAGATTCAGACCAGACGCAGACCAGATGTAGACCAGATGCAGACCAGATGTAGACCAGATGAATACCAGATGTTGACCAGATGTAGACCAGATGTAGACCAGATGCAGACCAGATGTAGACAAGATGCAGACCAGATGCAGACCAGATATAGACCGAATGCAGACCAGATGTTGATTACATGTAGACCAGATGTATACCAGATGCAGACCAGATGTAGACCAGATGCAGACCAGATGTAGACCAGATGCATACCAGATGCAGACCAGATGTAGACCAGATGCAGACCAGATGTAGACCAGATGCATACCAGATGCAGACCAGATGTAGACCAGATGTAGACCAGATGCAGACCAGATGTAGACAAGATGCAGACCAGATGCAGACCAGATGTAGACCAGATGTAGACCAGATGCAGACCAGATGCAGACCAGATGTAGACCAGATTCAGACCAGATGAAGACCAGATGTAGACCAGATGCAGACCAGATGTAGACCAGATACAGACCACCAGATGTAGACCAGATGCAGACCAGATGTAGACCAGATGCAGACCAGATGTAGACCAGATGCAGACCAGATGCAGACCAGATGCAGACCAGATGTAGACCAGATTCAGACAGATGTAGACCAGATGCAGACCACCAGGTGTAGACCAGATGCAGACCAGATGTAGACCAGATGCAGACCAGATGCAGACCAGATGCATACCAGATGTAGACCAGATGCAGACCAGATGCAGACCAGATTCAGACCAGATTCAGACCAGATGCAGACCAGATGTAGACCAGATATAGACCAGATGCAGACCAGATGTAGACCAGATGCAGACCAGATGTAGACCAGATGTAGACCAGATGCAGACCAGATGCAGACCAGATGTAGACCAGATGCACACCAGATGTTGACCAGATGTAGACCAGATGTAGACCAGATGCAGACCAGATGTTGACCAGATGTAGACCAGATGTAGACCAGATGCAGACCAGATGCAGACCAGATGTAGACCAGATGCAGACCAGATGTAGACCAGATGCAGACCAGATGCAGTCCAGATGCAGACCAGATGTAGACCTGATGCAGACCAGATGTTGACCAGATGTAGACCAGATTCAGACCAGATGCAGACCAGGTGTAGACCAGATGCAGACCAGATGCAGACCAGATGTAGACAAGATGCAGACCAGATGCAGACCAGATGCAGACCAGATGTAGACCAGATGTAGACAAGATGCAGACCAGATGCAGACCAGATGTAGACCAGATGCAGACCAGATGCAGACCAGATGTAGACCAGATTCAGACCAGACGCAGACCAGATGTAGACCAGATGCAGACCAGATGTAGACCAGATGAATACCAGATGTTGACCAGATGTAGACCAGATGTAGACCAGATGCAGACCAGATGTAGACAAGATGCAGACCAGATGCAGACCAGATGTAGACCAGATGTAGACCGAATGCAGACCAGATGTTGATTAGATGTAGACCAGATGTAGACCAGATGTAGACCAGATGCAGACCAGATGTAGACCAGATGCATACCAGATGCAGACCAGATGTAGACCAGATGTAGACCAGATGTAGACCAGATGCAGACCAGATGTAGACAAGATGCAGACCAGATGCAGACCAGATGTAGACCAGATGTAGACCAGATGCAGACCAGATGCAGACCAGATGTAGACCAGATTCAGACCAGATGAAGACCAGATGTAGACCAGATGTAGACCAGATGCAGACCAGATGTAGACCAGATGTAGACCAGATGCAGACCAGATGTAGACCAGATACAGACCACCAGATGTAGACCAGATGCAGACCAGATGTAGACCAGATGCAGACCAGATGTAGACCAGATGCAGACCAGATGCATACCAGATGTAGACCAGATTCAGACAGATGTAGACCAGATGCAGACCACCAGGTGTAGACCAGATACAGACCACCAGATGTAGACCAGATGCAGACCAGATGTAGACCAGATGCAGACCAGATGTAGACCAGATGCAGACCAGATGTAGACAAGATGCAGACCAGATGCAGACCAGATGCAGACCAGATATAGACCGAATGCAGACCAGATGTTGATTACATGAAGACCAGATGTAGACCAGATGTAGACCAGATGCAGACCAGATGTAGACCAGATGTAGACCAGATGCAGACCAGATGTAGACCAGATACAGACCACCAGATGTAGACCAGATGCAGACCAGATGTAGACCAGATGTATACCAGATGCAGACCAGATGTAGACCAGATGCAGACCAGATGTAGACCAGATGCATACCAGATGCAGACCAGATGTAGACCAGATGCAGACCAGATGTAGACCTGATGCAGACCAGATGTAGACCAGATGCATACCAGATGCAGACCAGATGTAGACCAGATGCAGACCAGATGTAGACCAGATGCATACCAGATGCAGACCAGATGTAGACCAGATGTAGACCAGATGCAGACCAGATGTAGACAAGATGCAGACCAGATGCAGACCAGATGTAGACCAGATGTAGACCAGATGCAGACCAGATGCAGACCAGATGTAGACCAGATTCAGACCAGATGCAGACCAGATGCAGACCAGATGCAGACCAGATGCAGAACAGATGTAGACCAGATGCAGACCAGATGTAGACCAGATACAGACCACCAGATGTAGACCAGATGCAGACCAGATGTAGACCAGATGCAGACCAGATGTAGACCAGATGCAGACCAGATGCAGACCAGATGCAGACCAGATGTAGACCAGATTCAGACAGATGTAGACCAGATGCAGACCAGATGCAGACCAGATTCAGACCAGATTCAGACCAGATGCAGACCAGATGTAGACCAGATATAGACCAGATGCAGACCAGATGTAGACCAGATGCAGACCAGATGTAGACCAGATGTAGACCAGATGCAGACCAGATGCAGACCAGATGTAGACCAGATGCACACCAGATGTTGACCAGATGTAGACCAGATGTAGACCAGATGCAGACCAGATGTTGGCCAGATGTAGACCAGATGTAGACCAGATGCAGACCAGATGCAGACCAGATGTAGACCAGATGTAGACCAGATGCAGACCAGATGTAGACCAGATGCAGACCAGATGTTGTCCAGATGTAGACCAGATATAGACCTGATGCAGACCAGATGTTGACCAGATGTAGACCAGATGTAGACCAGATGCAGACCAGGTGTAGACCAGATGCAGACCAGATGCAGACCAGATGTAGACAAGATGCAGACCAGATGCAGACCAGATGCAGACCAGATGTAGACCAGATGTAGACAAGATGCAGACCAGATGCTGACCAGATGTAGACCAGATGCAGACCAGATGCAGACCAGATGTAGACCAGATTCAGACCAGATGCAGACCAGATGTAGACCAGATGCAGACCAGATGTAGACCAGATGAATACCAGATGTTGACCAGATGTAGACCAGATGTAGACCAGATGCAGACCAGATGTAGACCAGATGCAGACCAGATGTAGACCAGATGTAGACCGAATGCAGACCAGATGTTGATTACATGTAGACCAGATGTAGACCAGATGCAGACCAGATGTAGACCAGATGCAGACCAGATGTAGACCAGATGCATACCAGATGCAGACCAGATGTAGACCAGATGTAGACCAGATGCAGACCAGATGTAGACCAAATGCAGACCAGATGTTGATTAAATGTAGACCAGATGTAGACCAGATGCAGACCAGATGTAGACCAGATGCAGACCAGATGTAGACCAGATGCATACCAGATGCATACCAGATGTAGACCATATGTAGACCAGATGCAGACCAGATGTAGACAAGATGCAGACCAGATGCAGACCAGATGTAGACCAGATGCAGACCAGATGCAGACCAGATGCAGACCATATGTAGACCAGATTCAGACCAGATGAAGACCAGATGTAGACCAGATGTAGACCAGATGCAGACCAGATGTAGACCAGATGTAGACCAGATGCAGACCAGATGTAGACCAGATGCAGACCAGATGTTGACCAGATGTAGACCAGATGTAGACCAGATGTTGACCAGTTGTAGACCAGATGTAGACCAGATGCAGACCAGGTGTAGACCAGATGCAGACCAGATGCAGACCAGATGTAGACAAGATGCAGACCAGATGCAGACCAGATGCAGACCAGATGTAGACCAGATGTAGACAAGATGCAGACCAGATGCTGACCAGATGTAGACCAGATGCAGACCAGATGCAGACCAGATGTAGACCAGATTCAGACCAGATGCAGACCAGATGTAGACCAGATGCAGACCAGATGTAGACCAGATGAATACCAGATGTTGACCAGATGTAGACCAGATGTAGACCAGATGCAGACCAGATGTAGACAAGATGCAGACCAGATGCAGACCAGATGTAGACCAGATGTAGACCGAATGCAGACAAGATGTTGATTACATGTAGACCAGATGTAGACCAGATGCAGACCAGATGTAGACCAGATGCAGACCAGATGTAGACCAGATGCATACCAGATGCAGACCAGATGTAGACCAGATGTAGACCAGATGCAGACCAGATGTAGACCGAATGCAGACCAGATGTTGATTAAATGTAGACCAGATGTAGACCAGATGCAGACCAGATGTAGACCAGATGCAGACCAGATGTAGACCAGATGCATACCAGATGCATACCAGATGTAGACCATATGTAGACCAGATGCAGACCAGATGTAGACAAGATGCAGACCAGATGCAGACCAGATGTAGACCAGATGTAGACCAGATGCAGACCAGATGCAGACCATATGTAGACCAGATTCAGACCAGATGAAGACCAGATGTAGACCAGATGTAGACCAGATGCAGACCAGATGTAGACCAGATGTAGACCAGATGCAGACCAGATGTAGACCAGATGCAGACCAGATGTTGACCAGATGTAGACCAGATGTAGACCAGATGCAGACCAGATGTAGACCAGATGTAGACCAGATGTAGACCAGATGCAGACCAGATGCAGACCAGATGTAGACCAGATACAGACCACCAGATGTAGACCAGATGCAGACCAGATGTAGACCAGATGCAGACCAGATGTAGACCAGATGCAGACCAGATGCAGACCAGATGTAGACCAGATTCAGACAGATGTAGACCAGATGCAGACCACCAGGTGTAGACCAGATGCAGACCAGATGTAGACCAGATGCAGACCAGATGCAGACCAGATGCAGACCAGATGTAGACCAGATGCAGACCAGATGCAGACCAGATGTAGACCAGATATAGACCAGATGCAGACCAGATGTAGACCAGATGCAGACCAGATGTAGACCAGATGTAGACCAGATGCAGACCAGATGCAGACCAGATGTAGACCAGATGCACACCAGATGTTGACCAGATGTTGACCAGATGTAGACCAGATGCAGACCAGATGTTGACCAGATGTAGACCAGATGTAGACCAGATGCAGACCAGATGCAGACCAGATGTAGACCAGATGTAGACGAGATGCAGACCAGATGTAGACCAGATGTAGACCAGATGTTGACCAGATGTAGACCAGATGTAAACCTGATGCAGACCAGATGTAGACCAGATGTAGACCAGATGTAGACCAGATGCAGACCAGGTGTAGACCAGATGCAGACCAGATGCAGACCAGATGTAGACAAGATGCAGACCAGATGCAGACCAGATGTAGACCAGATGTTTACAAGATGTAGACCAGATGTAGACCAGATCTAGTCCAGATGTAGACCTGATGAAGACCAGATGTAGACCAGATGCTGACCAGATGTAGACCAGATGCAGACCAGATGCAGACCAGATGTAGACCAGATTCAGACCAGATGCAGACCACCTGATGTAGACCAGATGCAGACCAGATGTAGACCAGATGCAGACCAGATGTAGACTAGATGCAGACCAGATGCAGACCAGATGTAGACCAGATGTAGACCGAATGCAGACCAGATGTTGACCAGATGTAGACCAGATTCAGACCAGATGCAGACCACCAGATGCAGACCAGATGTAGACCTGATGTAGACCAGATGCAGACCAGATGTAGACCAGATGTAGACCAGATGCAGACCAGATGTAGACAAGATGCAGACCAGATGCAGACCAGATGTAGACCAGATGCAGACCAGATGCAGACCAGATGTAGACCAGATTCAGACCAGATGCAGACCAGATGTAGACCAGATACAGACCAGATGTTGACCAGATGTACACCAGATGTACACCAGATGCAGACCAGATGTAGACCAGATGCAGACCAGATGTAGACCAGATGCAGTCCAGATGCAGACCAGATGCAGACCAGATTCAGACCAGATGCAGACCAGATGTAGACCAGATGTAGACCAGATGCAGACCAGATGTAGACCAGACGCAGACCAGATGCAGACTAGATCTAGACCAGATGCAGACCATATGCAGACCAGATGCAGACCAGATGTAGACCAGATGCAGACCAGATATAGACCAGATGCAGACCAGATGCAGACCAGATGTAGACAAGATGCAGACCAGATGTAGACCAGATGCAGACCAGATGCAGACCAGATGTAGACCAGATTCAGACAGATGTAGACCAGATGCAGACCAACAGATGTAGACCAGATGTTGACCAGATGTAGAACAGATGAAGACCTGATGAAGACCTGATGCAGACCAGATGCAGACCAGATGTAGACCTGAGGTAGACCAGATGCAGACCAGGTGTAGACCAGATGCAGACCAGATGTAGACAAGATGCAGACCAGATGCAGACCAGATGTAGACCAGATGTTGACCAGATGTAGACCAGATGTAGACCAGATCTAGACCAGATGTAGACCTGATGCAGACCAGATGTAGACCAGATGTAGACCAGATGCAGACCAGATGCAGACCAGATGCAGACCAGATTCAGACCAGATGCAGACCACCAGATGTAGACCAGATGTCGACCATATGCTGACCTGATGTAGACCAGATGTAGACCAGATGCAGAACACAGTTAGACCAGATGTAGACCAGATACAGACCACCAGAAGTACACCAGATGCAGACCAGATACAGACCAGATGTAGACCAGATGAAGACCAGATGCAGACCAGATTCAGACCAGATGCAGACCAGATGTAGACCAGATGTAGACCAGATGCAGACCAGATGTAGACCAGATGCAGACCAGATGCAGACCAGATGCAGACCAGATATAGACCAGATGCAGACCAGATGCAGACCAGATGTAGACCAGATGCAGACCAGATGTAGACCAGATGTAGACCAGATTCAGACAGATGTAGACCAGATGCAGACCACCAGATGTAGACCAGATGCAGACCAGATGTAGACCAGATGCAGACCAGATGCAGACCAGATGCAGACCAGATGTAGACCAGATTCAGACCAGATGCAGACCAGATGTAGACCAGATGCAGACCAGATGTAGACCAGATGCAGACCAGATGCAGACCAGATGCAGACCAGATGCAGACCAGATGTAGACCAGATGTAGACCAGATGTTGACCAGATGTAGACCAGATGTAGACCTGATGCAGACCAGATGCAGACCAGATGTAGACCTGAGGTAGACCTGATGCAGACCAGGTGTAGACCAGATGCAGACCAGATGCAGACCAGATGTAGACAAGATGCAGACCAGATGCAGACCAGATGTAGACCAGATGTTTACCAGATGTAGACCAGATGTAGACCAGATCTAGACCAGATGTAGACCTGATGCAGACCAGATGTAGACCAGCTTTTGACCAGATGTAGACCAGATGCAGACCAGATGCAGACCAGATGCAGACCAGATTCAGACCAGATGCAGAACACCAGATGTAGACCAGATGTCGACCGTATGCTGACCTGATGTAGACCAGATGCAGAACAGAGTTAGACCAGATGTAGACCAGATGTAGACCAGATACAGACCACCAGATGTAGACCAGATGCAGACCAGATGTAGACCAGATGCAGACCAGATGCAGACCAGATGTAGACCAGATGCAGACCAGATGCAGACCAGATGTAGACCAGATTCAGACCAGATGCAGACCAGATGTAGACCAGATGCAGACCAGATGCAGACCAGATGTAGACCAGATGCAGACCAGATGCAGACCAGATGTAGACCAGATGCAGACCAGATGCAGACCAGATGTAGACAAGATGCAGACCAGATGCAGACCAGATGTAGACCAGATGCAGACCAGATGTTGACCAGATATAGACCAGATGTTGACCAGATGCAGACCAGATGTTGACCAGATGTAGACCAGATGTAGACCAGATGCAGACCAGATGCAGACCAGATGTAGACAAGATGTAGACCAGATGCAGACCAGATGTAGACCAGATGCAGACCAGATGTTGACCAGATGTAGACCAGATGTAGACCAGATGCAGACCAGATGTAGACAAGATGCAGACCAGATGCAGACCAGATGTAGACCAGATGCAGACCAGATGCAGACCAGATGTAGACCAGATTCAGACCAGATGCAGACCAGATGTTGACCAGATGTAGACCAGATGCAGACCAGATGTAGACCAGATTCAGACCAGATGCAGACCAGATGTTGACCAGATGTAGACCAGATTTAGACCAGATGCAGACAAGATGTAGACCAGATGCAGACCAGATGTTGACCCGATGTAGACCAGATGTAGACCAGATACAGACCAGATGTTGACCAGATGTAGACCAGATGTACACCAGATGCAGACCAGATGTAGACCAGATGCAGACCAGATGTAGACCAGATGCACACCAGATGCAGACCAGATGCAGACAAGATTCAGACCAGATGCAGACCAGATGTAGACCAGATGTAGACCAGATGCAGACCAGATGTAGACCAGATGCAGACCAGATGTAGACCAGATGTAGACCAGATGCAGACCAGATGCAGACCAGATGTAGACCAGATGCAGACCAGATATAGACCAGATGCAGACCAGATGCAGACCAGATGTAGACCAGATGCAGACCAGATGTAGACCAGATGCAGACCAGATGTAGACCAGATGCAGACCAGATGCAGACCAGATGTAGACCAGATTCAGACAGATGTAGACCAGATGCAGACCACCAGATGTAGACCAGATGCAGACCAGATGTAGACCAGATGCAGAACAGATGAAGACCAGATGCAGACCAGATGTAGACCAGATGCAGACCAGATGTAGACCAGATGCATACCAGATGTAGACCAGATATAGACCAGATGCAGACCAGATGTAGACCAGATGTAGACCAGATGCAGACCAGATGCAGACCAGATGCAGACCAGATGTAGACCAGATGTAGACCAGATGCAGACCAGATGTTGACCAGATGCAGACCAGATGTAGACCAGATGCAGACCAGATGCAGACCAGATGTAGACCAGATGTAGACCAGATGCAGACCAGATGTAGACCAGATGCAGACCAGATGTTGACCAGATGTAGAACAGATGTAGACCTGAAGCAGACCAGATGTTGACCAGATGTAGACCAGATGTAGACCAGATGCAGACCAGGTGTAGACCAGATGCAGACCAGATGTAGACAAGATGCAGACCAGATGCAGACCAGATGTAGACCAGATGTTTACCAGATGTTGACCAGATGTAGACCAGATGTAGACCTGATGCAGACCAGATGTAGACCAGCTGTTGACCAGATGTAGACCAGATGCAGACCAGATGCAGACCAGATTCAGACCAGATGGAGACCACCAGATGTAGACCAGATGTCGACCATATGCTGACCTGATGTAGACCAGATGTAGACCAGATGCAGAACAGAGTTAGACCAGATGTAGACCAGATGTAGACCAGATGCAGACCAGATGTAGACTAGATGCAGACCAGATGCAGACCAGATGTAGACCAGATGTAGACCGAATGCAGACCAGATGTTGACCAGATGTAGACCAGATGTAGACCAGATGCAGACCAGATGCAGACCAGATGTAGGCCAGATGCAGACCAGATGCAGACCAGATGCAGACCAGATGTAGACCAGATCTAGACCAGATTCAGACCAGATGAAGACAAGATGTAGACCAGATGTAGACCAGATGCAGACCAGATGTAGACCAGATGCAGACCAGATGCAGAACAGATGTAGACCAGATGTAGACCAGATGCAGACCAGGTGTAGACCAGATGCAGACCAGATGTAGACAAGATGCAGACCAGATGCAGACCAGATGTAGACCAGATGTTTACCAGATGTAGACCAGATGTAGACCAGATCTAGACCAGATGTAGACCTGATGCAGACCAGATGTAGACCAGATGCAGACCAGATGTAGACCAGATGCAGACCAGATGTTGACCAGATGTAGACCAGATGTAGACCTGATGCAGACCAGATGTTGACCAGATGTAGACCAGATGTAGACCAGATGCAGACCAGGTGTAGACCAGATGCAGACCAGATGCAGACCAGATGTAGTCCAGATGTTTACCAGATGCAGACCAGATGTAGACCAGATGCAGACCAGATGTTGACCAGATATAGACCAGATGTTGACCAGATGCAGACCAGATGTTGACCAGATGTAGACCAGATGTAGACCAGATGCAGACCAGATGCAGACCAGATGTAGACCAGATGTAGAACAGATGCAGACCAGATGTAGACCAGATGCAGACCAGATGTTGACCAGATGTAGACCAGATGTAGACCAGATGCAGACCAGATGTAGACAAGATGCAGACCAGATGCAGACCAGATGTAGACCAGATGCAGACCAGATGCAGACCAGATGTAGACCAGATTCAGACCAGATGCAGACCAGATGTTGACCAGATGTAGACCAGATGCAGACCAGATGTAGACCAGATTCAGACCAGATGCAGACCAGATGTTGACCAGATGTAGACCAGATTTAGACCAGATGCAGACAAGATGTAGACCAGATGCAGACCAGATGTTGACCCGATGTAGACCAGATGTAGACCAGATACAGACCAGATGTTGACCAGATGTAGACCAGATGTACACCAGATGCAGACCAGATGTAGACCAGATGCAGACCAGATGTAGACCAGATGCACACCAGATGCAGACCAGATGCAGACAAGATTCAGACCAGATGCAGACCAGATGTAGACCAGATGTAGACCAGATGCAGACCAGATGTAGACCAGATGCAGACCAGATGCAGACCAGATGTAGACCAGATGCAGACCAGATGCAGACCAGATGTAGACCAGATGCAGACCAGATATAGACCAGATGCAGACCAGATGCAGACCAGATGTAGACCAGATGCAGACCAGATGTAGACCAGATGCAGACCAGATGTAGACCAGATGCAGACCAGATGCAGACCAGATGTAGACCAGATTCAGACAGATGTAGACCAGATGCAGACCACCAGATGTAGACCAGATGCAGACCAGATGTAGACCAGATGCAGAACAGATGAAGACCAGATGCAGACCAGATGTAGACCAGATGCAGACCAGATGTAGACCAGATGCATACCAGATGTAGACCAGATATAGACCAGATGCAGACCAGATGTAGACCAGATGTAGACCAGATGCAGACCAGATGCAGACCAGATGCAGACCAGATGTAGACCAGATGTAGACCAGATGCAGACCAGATGTTGACCAGATGCAGACCAGATGCAGACCAGATGCAGACCAGATGTAGACCAGATGTTTACCAGATGTTGACCAGATGTAGACCAGATGTAGACCTGATGCAGACCAGATGTAGACCAGCTGTTGACCAGATGTAGACCAGATGCAGACCAGATGCAGACCAGATTCAGACCAGATGGAGACCACCAGATGTAGACCAGATGTCGACCATATGCTGACCTGATGTAGACCAGATGTAGACCAGATGCAGAACAGAGTTAGACCAGATGTAGACCAGATGTAGACCAGATGCAGACCAGATGTAGACTAGATGCAGACCAGATGCAGACCAGATGTAGACCAGATGTAGACCGAATGCAGACCAGATGTTGACCAGATGTAGACCAGATGTAGACCAGATGCAGACCAGATGCAGACCAGATGTAGGCCAGATGCAGACCAGATGCAGACCAGATGCAGACCAGATGTAGACCAGATCTAGACCAGATTCAGACCAGATGAAGACAAGATGTAGACCAGATGTAGACCAGATGCAGACCAGATGTAGACCAGATGCAGACCAGATGCAGAACAGATGTAGACCAGATGTAGACCAGATGCAGACCAGGTGTAGACCAGATGCAGACCAGATGTAGACAAGATGCAGACCAGATGCAGACCAGATGTAGACCAGATGTTTACCAGATGTAGACCAGATGTAGACCAGATCTAGACCAGATGTAGACCTGATGCAGACCAGATGTAGACCAGATGCAGACCAGATGTAGACCAGATGCAGACCAGATGTTGACCAGATGTAGACCAGATGTAGACCTGATGCAGACCAGATGTTGACCAGATGTAGACCAGATGTAGACCAGATGCAGACCAGGTGTAGACCAGATGCAGACCAGATGCAGACCAGATGTAGTCCAGATGTTTACCAGATGTAGACCAGATGTAGACCAGATCTAGACCAGATGTAGACCTGATGCAGACCAGATGTAGACCAGATGCAGACCAGATGCAGACCAGATGCAGACCAGATTCAGACCAGATGCAGACCACCAGATGCAGACCAGATGTAGACCAGATGTAGACCAGATGCAGACCAGATGTAGACCAGATGCAGACCAGATTCAGACCAGATGCAGACCAGATGTACACCAGATGCAGACCAGATGTAGACCAGATGCAGACCAGATGTAGACCAGATGTAGACCAGATGCAGACCAGATGCAGACCAGATGCAGACCAGATGCAGACCAGATTGAGACCAGATGCAGACCAGATGTTGACCAGATGTAGACCAGATGTAGACCAGATGCAGACCAGATGCAGACCAGATGTAGACCAGATGTAGACCAGATGCAGACCAGATGTAGACCAGATGCAGACCAGATGTTGACCAGATGTAGAACAGATGTAGACCAGATGCAGACCAGATGTTGACCAGATGTAGACCAGATGTAGACCAGATGCAGACCAGGTGTAGACCAGATGCAGACCAGATGCAGACCAGATGTAGACAAGATGCAGACCAGATGCAGACCAGATGTAGACCAGATGTTTACCAGATGCAGACCAGATGTAGACCAGATGTAGACCAGATGCAGACCAGATGTAGACCAGATATAGACCAGATGCAGACCAGATGTAGACCAGATGTAGACCAGATGTAGACCAGATGCAGACCAGATGCAGACCAGATGCAGACCAGATGTAGACCAGATGTAGACCAGATGCAGACCAGATGTTGACCAGATGTAGACCAGATGTAGACCAGATGCAGACCAGATGCAGACCAGATGTAGACCAGATGTAGACCAGATGCAGACCAGATGTAGACCAGATGCAGACCAGATGTTGACCAGATGTAGAACAGATGTAGACCTGATGCAGACCAGATGTTGACCAGATGTAGACCAGATGTAGACCAGATGCAGACCAGGTGTAGACCAGATGCAGACCAGATGCAGACCAGATGCAGACAAGATGCAGACCAGATGCAGACCAGATGTAGACCAGATGTTTACCAGATGTAGACCAGATGTAGACCAGATGTAGACCTGATGCAGACCAGATGTAGACCAGCTGTTGACCAGATGTAGACCAGATGCAGACCAGATGCAGACCAGATTCAGACCAGATGCAGACCACCAGATGTAGACCAGATGTCGACCATATGCTGACCTGATGTAGACCAGATGTAGACCAGATGCAGAACAGAGTTAGACCAGATGTAGACCAGATGTAGACCAGATGCAGACCAGATGTAGACTAGATGCAGACCAGATGCAGACCAGATGTAGACCAGATGTAGACCGAATGCAGACCAGATGTTGACCAGATGTAGACCAGATGTAGACCAGATGCAGACCAGATGCAGACCAGATGAAAACCAGATGCAGACCAGATGCAGACCAGATGCAGACCAGATGTAGACCAGATCTAGACCAGATTCAGACCTGATGCAGACCAGATGTTGACCAGATGTAGACCAGATGTAGACCAGATGCAGACCAGGTGTAGACCAGATGCAGACCAGATGCAGACCAGATGTAGACAAGATGTAGACCAGACGTTTACCAGATGCAGACCAGATGTAGACCAGATGTAGACCAGATGCAGACCAGATGTAGACCAGATGTTTACCAGATGCAGACCAGATGTAGACCAGATGTAGACCAGATGCAGACCAGATGTGGACCAGATATAGACCAGATGCAGACCAGATGTAGACCAGATGTAGACCAGATGTAGACCAGATGCAGACCAGATGCAGACCAGATGCAGACCAGATGTAGACCAGATGTAGACCAGATGCAGACCAGATGTTGACCAGATGTAGACCAGATGTAGACCACATGCAGACCAGATGCAGACCAGATGTAGACCAGATGTAGACCAGATGCAGACCAGATGTAGACCAGATGCAGACCAGATGTTGACCAGATGTAGAACAGATGTAGACCTGATGCAGACCAGATGTTGACCAGATGTAGACCAGATGTAGACCAGATGCAGACCAGGTGTAGACCAGATGCAGACCAGATGCAGACCAGATGCAGACAAGATGCAGACCAGATGCAGACCAGATGTAGACCAGATGTTTACCAGATGTAGACCAGATGTAGACCAGATGTAGACCTGATGCAGACCAGATGTAGACCAGCTGTTGACCAGATGTAGACCAGATGCAGACCAGATGCAGACCAGATTCAGACCAGATGCAGACCACCAGATGTAGACCAGATGTCGACCATATGCTGACCTGATGTAGACCAGATGTAGACCAGATTCAGACCAGATGAAGACAAGATGTAGACCAGATGTAGACCAGATGCAGACCAGATGTAGACCAGATGCAGACCAGATGCAGAACAGATGTAGACCAGATGTAGACCAGATGGAGACCAGGTGTAGACCAGATGCAGACCAGATGCAGACCAGATGTAGACAAGATGCAGACCAGATGCAGACCAGATGTAGACCAGATGTTTACCAGATGTAGACCAGATGTAGACCAGATCTAGACCAGATGTAGACCTGATGCAGACCAGATGTAGACCAGATGCAGACCAGATGTAGACCAGATGCAGACCAGATGTTGACCAGATGTAGACCAGATGTAGACCTGATGCAGACCAGATGTTGACCAGATGTAGACCAGATGTAGACCAGATGCAGACCAGGTGTAGACCAGATGCAGACCAGATGCAGACCAGATGTAGTCCAGATGTTTACCAGATGTAGACCAGATGTAGACCAGATCTAGACCAGATGTAGACCAGATGCAGACCAGATGCAGACCAGATGCAGACCAGATGCAGACCAGATTCAGACCAGATGCAGACCACCAGATGCAGACCAGATGTTGACCAGATGTAGACCAGATGCAGACCAGATGTAGACCAGATGCAGACCAGATTCAGACCAGATGCAGACCAGATGTACACCAGATGCAGACCAGATGTAGACCAGATGCAGACCAGATGTAGACCAGATGCAGACCAGATGCAGACCAGATGCAGACCAGATTCAGACCAGATGCAGACCAGATGTAGACCAGATGTAGACCAGATGCAGACCAGATGTAGACCAGATGCAGACCAGATGCAGACCAGATGTAGACCAGATGCAGACCAGATATAGACCAGATGCAGACCAGATGTAGACCAGATGTAGACCAGATGCAGACCAGATGTAGACCAGATGTACACCAGATGCAGACCAGATGTAGACCAGATGCAGACCAGATTCAGACCAGATGTACACCAGATGCAGAACAGATGTAGACCAGATGTTTACCAGATGTAGACCAGATGTAGACCAGATGTAGACTAGATGCAGACCAGATGCAGACCAGATGTAGACCAGATGTAGACCGAATGCAGACCAGATGCAGACCAGATGTAGACCAGATGCAGACCGGATGTAGACCAGATGTAGACCAGATGCAGACCAGATGCAGACCAGATGTACACCAGATGCAGACCAGATGTAGACCAGATGCAGACCAGATGTAGACCAGATGTAGTCCAGATGCAGACCTGATGCAGACCAGATGCAGACCAGATTGAGACCAGATGCAGACCAGATGTTGACCAGATGTAGACCAGATGTAGACCAGATGCAGACCAGATGCAGACCAGATGTAGACCAGATGTAGACCAGATGCAGACCAGATGTAGACCAGATGCAGACCAGATGTTGACCAGATGTAGAACAGATGTAGACCTGATGCAGACCAGATGTTGACCAGATGTAGACCAGATATAGACCAGATGCAGACCAGATGCAGACCAGATGTAGACAAGATGCAGACCAGATGCACACCAGATGTAGACCAGATGTTTACCAGATGCAGACCAGATGTAGACCAGATGTAGACCAGATGCAGACCAGATGTAGACCAGATATAGACCAGATGCAGACCAGATGTAGACCAGATGTAGACCAGATGCAGACCAGATGCAGACCAGATGCAGACCAGATGTAGACCAGATGTAGACCAGATGCAGACCAGATGTTGACCAGATGTAGACCAGATGTAGACCAGATGCAGACCAGATGTAGACCAGATGTAGACCAGATGCAGACCAGATGTAGACCAGATGCAGACCAGATGTTGACCAGATGTAGAACAGATGTAGACCTGATGCAGACCAGATGTTGACCAGATGTAGACCAGATGTAGACCAGATGCAGACCAGGTGTAGACCAGATGCAGACCAGATGCAGACCAGATGTAGACAAGATGCAGACCAGATGCAGACCAGATGTAGACCAGATGTTTACCAGATGTAGACCAGATGTAGACCAGATGTAGACCTGATGCAGACCAGATGTAGACCAGCTGTTGACCAGATGTAGACCAGATGCAGACCAGATGCAGACCAGATTCAGACCAGATGCAGACCACCAGATGTAGACCAGATGTAGACCATATGCTGACCTGATGTAGACCAGATGTAGACCAGATGCAGAACAGAGTTAGACCAGATGTAGACCAGATGTAGACCAGATGCAGACCAGATGTAGACTAGATGCAGACCAGATGCAGACCAGATGTAGACCAGATGTAGACCGAATGCAGACCAGATGTTGACCAGATGTAGACCAGATGTAGACCAGATGCAGACCAGATGCAGACCAGATGTAGACCAGATGCAGACCAGATGCAGACCAGATGCAGACCAGATGTAGACCAGATCTAGACCAGATTCAGACCAGATGAAGACAAGATGTAGACCAGATGTAGACCAGATGCAGACCAGATGTAGACCAGATGCAGACCAGATGCAGAACAGATGTAGACCAGATGTAGACCAGATGCAGACCAGGTGTAGACCAGATGCAGACCAGATGTAGACAAGATGCAGACCAGATGCAGACCAGATGTAGACCAGATGTTTACCAGATGTAGACCAGATGTAGACCAGATCTAGACCAGATGTAGACCTGATGCAGACCAGATGTAGACCAGATGCAGACCAGATGTAGACCAGATGCAGACCAGATGTTGACCAGATGTAGACCAGATGTAGACCTGATGCAGACCAGATGTTGACCAGATGTAGACCAGATGTAGACCAGATGCAGACCAGGTGTAGACCAGATGCAGACCAGATGCAGACCAGATGTAGTCCAGATGTTTACCAGATGTAGACCAGATGTAGACCAGATCTAGACCAGATGTAGACCTGATGCAGACCAGATGTAGACCAGATGCAGACCAGATGCAGACCAGATGCAGACCAGATTCAGACCAGATGCAGACCACCAGATGCAGACCAGATGTAGACCAGATGTAGACCAGATGCAGACCAGATGTAGACCAGATGCAGACCAGATTCAGACCAGATGCAGACCAGATGTACACCAGATGCAGACCAGATGTAGACCAGATGCAGACCAGATGCAGACCAGATGCAGACCAGATTCAGACCAGATGCAGACCAGATGTAGACCAGATGTAGACCAGATGCAGACCAGATGTAGACCAGATGCAGACCAGATGCAGACTAGATGTAGACCAGATGCAGACCAGATATAGACCAGATGCAGACCAGATGTAGACCAGATGTAGACCAGATGCAGACCAGATGTAGACCAGATGTACACCAGATGCAGACCAGATGTAGACCAGATTCAGACCAGATTCAGACCAGATGTACACCAGATGCAGACCAGATGCAGACCAGATTCAGACCAGATGCAGACCAGATATAGACCAGATGCAGACCAGATGCAGACCAGATGTAGACAAGATGCAGTCCAGATGTAGACCAGATGCAGACCAGATGCAGACCAGATGTAGACCAGATTCAGACAGATGTAGACCAGATGCAGACCACCAGATGTAGACCAGATGCAGACCAGATGCAGACCAGATGCAGACCAGATGCAGACCAGATGTAGACCAGATGCAGACCGGATGTAGACCAGATGTAGACCAGATGCAGACCAGATGCAGACCAGATGTTGACCAGATGTAGACCAGATGTAGACCAGATGCAGACCAGATGGTGACCAGATGTAGACCAGATGTAGACCAGATGCAGACCAGATGAAGACCAGATGTAGACCAGATGCAGACCAGATGTAGACCAGATGCAGACCAGATGTTGACCAGATGTAGAACAGATGTAGACCAGATGCAGACCAGATGTTGACCAGATGTAGACCTGATGTAGACCCGATGCAGACCAGGTGTAGACCAGATGCAGACCAGATGCAGACCAGATGTAGACAGGATGCAGACCAGATGCAGACCAGATGTAGACCAGATGTTTACCAGATGTAGACCAGATGTAGACCAGATCTAGACCAGATGCAGACCTGATGCAGACCAGATGTCGACCATATGCTGACCTGATGTAGACCAGATGTAGACCAGATGCAGAACAGGATTAGACCAGATGTAGACCAGATACAGACCACCAGATGTAGACCAGATGCAGACCAGATGCAGACCAGATGCAGACCAGATGCAGACCAGATGTAGACCAGATGCAGACCAGATGCAGACCAGATGTAGACCAGATTCAGACCAGATGCAGACCAGATGTAGACCAGATGCAGACCAGATGCAGACCAGATGTAGACCAGATGCAGACCAGATGCAGACCAGATGCAGATCAGATCCAGACCAGATGCAGACCAGATGTAGACCAGAATCAGACCAGATGTAGACCAGATGCAGACCAGATGCAGACCAGATGCAGACCAGATGTAGACCAGATGCAGACCAGATGCAGACCAGATGCAGACCAGATGTAGACCAGATGCAGACCAGATGCAGACCAGATGTAGACCAGATGTAGACCAGATGCAGACCAGATGCAGACCAGATGAAGACCAGATGTAGACCAGAGGTAGACCAGATGCAGACCAGATGTAGACCAGATGCAGACCAGATGCAGAACAGATGTAGACCAGATGTAGACCAGATGCAGACCAGGTGTAGACCAGATGCAGACCAGATGCAGACCAGATGTAGACAAGATGCAGACCAGATGCAGACCAGATGTAGACCAGATGTTTACCAGATGTAGACCAGATGCAGACCAGATGCAGACCAGATGTAGACCAGATGCAGACCAGATGTAGACCAGATGCAGACCAGATGCAGACCAGATGTAGACCAGATGTAGACCAGATGCTGACCAGATGTAGACCAGATGCAGACCAGATGTTGACCAGATGTAGAACAGATGTAGACCTGATGCAGACCAGATGTTGACCAGATGTAGACCAGATGTAGACCAGATGCAGACCAGATGCAGACCAGATGTAGACCAGATGTAGACCAGATGCAGACCAGATGTAGACCAGATGCAGACCAGATGTTGACCAGATGTAGAACAGATGCAGACCAGATGCAGACCAGATGTAGACCAGATGCAGACCAGATGTAGACCAGATGTAGACCAGATGCAGACCAGATGTAGACCAGATGCAGACCAGATGCAGACCAGATGTAGACCAGATGTAGACCAGATGCAGACCAGATTCAGACCAGATGAAGACCAGATGTAGACCAGATGTAGACCAGATGCAGACCAGATGTAGACCAGATGCAGACCAGATGCAGAACAGATGTAGACCAGATGTAGACCAGATGCAGACCAGGTGTAGACCAGATGCAGACCAGATGCAGACCAGATGTAGACAAGATGCAGACCAGATGCAGACCAGATGTAGACCAGATGTTTACCAGATGTAGACCAGATGCAGACCAGATGCAGACCAGATGCAGACCAGATGTAGACCAGATGCAGACCAGATGTAGACCAGATGCAGACCAGATGCAGAACAGATGTAGACCAGATGTAGACCAGATGCAGACCAGGTGTAGACCAGATGCAGACCAGATGAGGACCAGATGTAGACAAGATGCAGACCAGATGCAGACCAGATGTAGACCAGATGTTTACCAGATGTAGACCAGATGCAGACCAGATGCAGACCAGATGTAGACCAGATGCAGACCAGATGTAGACCAGATGCAGACCAGATGCAGACCAGATGTAGACCAGATGTAGACCAGATGCTGACCAGATGTAGACCAGATGCAGACCAGATGTTGACCAGATGTAGACCAGATGTAGACCAGATGCAGACCAGATGCAGACCAGATGTAGACCAGATGTAGACCAGATGCAGACCAGATGTAGACCAGATGCAGACCAGATGTTGACCAGATGTAGAACAGATGCAGACCAGATGCAGACCAGATGTAGACCAGATGCAGACCAGATGTAGACCAGATGTAGACCAGATGCAGACCAGATGTAGACCAGATGCAGACCAGATGCAGACCAGATGTAGACCAGATGTAGACCAGATGCAGACCAGATTCAGACCAGATGAAGACCAGATGTAGACCAGATGTAGACCAGATGCAGACCAGATGTAGACCAGATGCAGACCAGATGCAGAACAGATGTAGACCAGATGTAGACCAGATGCAGACCAGGTGTAGACCAGATGCAGACCAGATGTAGACAAGATGCAGACCAGATGCAGACCAGATGTAGACCAGATGTTTACCAGATGTAGACCAGATGCAGACCAGATGCAGACCAGATGCAGACCAGATGTAGACCAGATGCAGACCAGATGTAGACCAGATGCAGACCAGATGTAGACCAGATGTAGACCAGATGTAGACCAGATGCTGACCAGATGTAGACCAGATGCAGACCAGATGTTGACCAGATGTAGAACAGATGTAGACCTGATGCAGACCAGATGTTGACCAGATGTAGACCAGATATAGACCAGATGCAGACCAGATGTAGACCAGATGTAGACCAGATGCAGACCAGATGCAGACCAGATGCAGACCAGATGTAGACCAGATGTAGACCAGATGCAGACCAGATGTTGACCAGATGTAGACCAGATGTAGACCAGATGCAGACCAGATGCAGACCAGATGTAGACCAGATGTAGACCAGATGCAGACCAGATGTAGACCAGATGCAGACCAGATGTTGACCAGATGTAGAACAGATGTAGACCTGATGCAGACCAGATGTTGACCAGATGTAGACCAGATGTAGACCAGATGCAGACCAGGTGTAGACCAGATGCAGACCAGATGCAGACCAGATGTAGACAAGATGCAGACCAGATGCAGACCAGATGTAGACCAGATATTTACCAGATGTAGACCAGATGTAGACCAGATGTAGACCTGATGCAGACCAGATGTAGACCAGCTGTTGACCAGATGTAGACCAGATGCAGACCAGATGCAGACCAGATTCAGACCAGATGCAGACCACCAGATGTAGACCAGTTGTCGACCATATGCTGACCTGATGTAGACCAGATGTAGACCAGATGCAGAACAGAGTTAGACCAGATGTAGACCAGATGTAGACCAGATGCAGACCAGATGTAGACTAGATGCAGACCAGATGCAGACCAGATGTAGACCAGATGTAGACCGAATGCAGACCAGATGTTGACCAGATGTAGACCAGATGTAGACCAGATGCAGACCAGATGCAGACCAGATGTAGACCAGATGCAGACCAGATGCAGACCAGATGCAGACCAGATGTAGACCAGATCTAGACCAGATTCAGACCAGATGAAGACAAGATGTAGACCAGATGTAGACCAGATGCAGACCAGATGTAGACCAGATGCAGACCAGATGCAGAACAGATGTAGACCAGATGTAGACCAGATGCAGACCAGGTGTAGACCAGATGCAGACCAGATGCAGACCAGATGTAGACAAGATGCAGACCAGATGCAGACCAGATGTAGACCAGATGTTTACCAGATGTAGACCAGATGTAGACCAGATCTAGACCAGATGTAGACCTGATGCAGACCAGATGTAGACCAGATGCAGACCAGATGTAGACCAGATGCAGACCAGATGTTGACCAGATGTAGACCAGATGTAGACCAGATGCAGACCAGGTGTAGACCAGATGTAGACCAGATGCAGACCAGATGTTGACCAGATGTAGACCAGATGTAGACCAGATGCAGACCAGGTGTAGACCAGATGCAGACCAGATGCAGACCAGATGTTTACCAGATGTAGACCAGATGTAGACCAGATCTAGACCAGATGTAGACCTGATGCAGACCAGATGTAGACCAGATGCAGACCAGATGCAGACCAGATTCAGACCAGATGCAGACCACCAGATGCAGACCAGATGTAGACCAGATGTAGACCAGATGCAGACCAGATGTAGACCAGATGCAGACCAGATTCAGACCAGATGCAGACCAGATGTACACCAGATGCAGACCAGATGTAGACCAGATGCAGACCAGATGTAGACCAGATGCAGACCAGATGCAGACCAGATGCAGACCAGATTCAGACCAGATGCAGACCAGATGTAGACCAGATGTAGACCAGATGCAGACCAGATGTAGACCAGATGCAGACCAGATGCAGACTAGATGTAGACCAGATGCAGACCAGATATAGACCAGATGAAGACAAAATGTAGACCAGATGTAGACAAGATGCAGACCAGATGTAGACCAGATGTACACCAGATGCAGACCAGATGTAGACCAGATTCAGACCAGATTCAGACCAGATGTACACCAGATGCAGACCAGATGCAGACCAGATTCAGACCAGATGCAGACCAGATATAGACCAGATGCAGACCAGATGCAGACCAGATGTAGACAAGATGCAGTCCAGATGTAGACCAGATGCAGACCAGATGCAGACCAGATGTAGACCAGATTCAGACAGATGTAGACCAGATGCAGACCACCAGATGTAGACCAGATGCAGACCAGATGCAGACCAGATGCAGACCAGATGCAGACCAGATGTAGACCAGATGCAGACCGGATGTAGACCAGATGTAGACCAGATGCAGACCAGATGCAGACCAGATGTTGACCAGATGTAGACCAGATGTAGACCAGATGCAGACCAGATGTTGACCAGATGTAGACCAGATGTAGACCAGATGCAGACCAGATGTAGACCAGATGTAGACCAGATGCAGACCAGATGTAGACCAGATGCAGACCAGATGTTGACCAGATGTAGAACAGATGTAGACCAGATGCAGACCAGATGTTGACCAGATGTAGACCTGATGTAGACCAGATGCAGACCAGGTGTAGACCAGATGCAGACCAGATGCAGACCAGATGTAGACAAGATGCAGACCAGATGCAGACCAGATGTAGACCAGATGTTTACCAGATGTAGACCAGATGTAGACCAGATCTAGACCAGATGTAGACCTGATGCAGACCAGATGTCGACCATATGCTGACCTGATGTAGACCAGATGTAGACCAGATGCAGAACAGATGTTGACCAGATGTAGACCAGATGTAGACCAGATGCAGACCAGGTGTAGACCAGATGCAGACCAGATGTAGTCCAGATGTTTACCAGATGTAGACCAGATGTAGACCAGATCTAGACCAGATGTAGACCTGATGCAGACCAGATGTAGACCAGATGCAGACCAGATGCAGACCAGATTCAGACCAGATGCAGACCACCAGATGCAGACCAGATGTAGACCAGATGTAGACCAGATGCAGACCAGATGTAGACCAGATGCAGACCAGATTCAGACCAGATGCAGACCAGATGTACACCAGATGCAGACCAGATGTAGACCAGATGCAGACCAGATGTAGACCAGATGCAGACCAGATGCAGACCAGATGCAGACCAGATTCAGACTAGATGCAGACCAGATGTAGACCAGATGTAGACCAGATGCAGACCAGATGTAGACCAGATGCAGACCAGATGCAGACTAGATGTAGACCAGATGCAGACCAGATATAGACCAGATGCAGACCAGATGTAGACCAGATGTAGACCAGATGCAGACCAGATGTAGACCAGATGTACACCAGATGCAGACCAGATGTAGACCAGATTCAGACCAGATTCAGACCAGATGTACACCAGATGCAGACCAGATGCAGACCAGATTCAGACCAGATGCAGACCAGATATAGACCAGATGCAGACCAGATGCAGACCAGATGTAGACAAGATGCAGTCCAGATGTAGACCAGATGCAGACCAGATGCAGACCAGATGTAGACCAGATTCAGACAGATGTAGACCAGATGCAGACCACCAGATGTAGACCAGATGCAGACCAGATGCAGACCAGATGCAGACCAGATGCAGACCAGATGTAGACCAGATGCAGACCGGATGTAGACCAGATGTAGACCAGATGCAGACCAGATGCAGACCAGATGTTGACCAGATGTAGACCAGATGTAGACCAGATGCAGACCAGATGTTGACCAGATGTAGACCAGATGTAGACCAGATGCAGACCAGATGTAGACCAGATGTAGACCAGATGCAGACCAGATGTAGACCATATGCAGACCAGATGTTGACCAGATGTAGAACAGATGTAGACCAGATGCAGACCAGATGTTGACCAGATGTAGACCTGATGTAGACCAGATGCAGACCAGGTGTAGACCAGATGCAGACCAGATGCAGACCAGATGTAGACAAGATGCAGACCAGATGCAGACCAGATGTAGACCAGATGTTTACCAGATGTAGACCAGATGTAGACCAGATCTAGACCAGATGTAGACCTGATGCAGACCAGATGTCGACCATATGCTGACCTGATGTAGACCAGATGTAGACCAGATGCAGAACAGAGTTAGACCAGATGTAGACCAGATGTAGACCAGATGTAGACCAGATACAGACCACCAGATGTAGACCAGATGCAGACCAGATGTAGACCAGATGCAGACCAGATGCAGACCAGATGTAGACCAGATGCAGACCAGATGCAGACCAGATGTAGACCAGATTCAGACCAGATGCAGACCAGATGTAGACCAGATGCAGACCAGATGCAGACCAGATGTAGACCAGATGCAGACCAGATGCAGACCAGATGTAGACCAGATGCAGACCAGATGCAGACCAGATGTAGACCAGATGCAGACCAGATGCAGACCAGATATAGACCAGATGTTGACCAGATGCAGACCAGATGTTGACCAGATGTAGACCAGATGTAGACCAGATGCAGACCAGATGCAGACCAGATGTAGACCAGATGTAGACCAGATGCAGACCAGATGTAGACCAGATGCAGACCAGATGTTGACCAGATGTAGACCAGTTGTAGACCAGATGCAGACCAGATGTAGACAAGATGCAGACCAGATGCAGACCAGATGTAGACCAGATGCAGACCAGATGTAGACCAGATGTAGACCAGATTCAGACCAGATGCAGACCAGATGTAGACCAGATGTAGACCAGATGCAGACCAGATGTAGACCAGATTCAGACCAGATGCAGACCAGATGTTGACCAGATGTAGACCAGATTTAGACCAGATGCAGACAAGATGTAGACCAGATGCAGACCAGATGTTGACCAGATGTAGACCAGATGTAGACCAGATACAGACCAGATGTTGACCAGATGTAGACCAGATGTACACCAGATGCAGACCAGATGTAGACCAGATGCAGACCAGATGCAGACCAGATGTAGACAAGATGCAGACCAGATGCAGACCAGATGTAGACGAGATCTAGACCAGATTCAGACCAGATGAAGACCAGATGTAGACCAGATGTAGACCAGATGCAGACCAGATGTAGACCAGATGCAGACCAGATGCAGAACAGATGTAGACCAGATGTAGACCAGATGCAGACCAGGTGTAGACCAGATGCAGACCAGATGCAGACCAGATGTAGACAAGATGCAGACCAGATGCAGACCAGATGTAGACCAGATGTTTACCAGATGCAGAACAGATGTAGACCAGATGTAGACCAGATGCAGACCAGGTGTAGACCAGATGCAGACCAGATGCAGACCAGATGTAGACAAGATGCAGACCAGATGCAGACCAGATGTAGACCAGATGTTTACCAGATGTAGACCAGATGTAGACCAGATCTAGACCAGATGTAGACCTGATGCAGACCAGATGTAGACCAGATGCAGACCAGATGTAGACCAGATGCAGACCAGATGTTGACCAGATGTAGACCAGATGTAGACCTGATGCAGACCAGATGTTGACCAGATGTAGACCAGATGTAGACCAGATGCAGACCAGGTGTAGACCAGATGCAGACCAGATGCAGACCAGATGTAGTCCAGATGTTTACCAGATGTAGACCAGATGTAGACCAGATCTAGACCAGATGTAGACCTGATGCAGACCAGATGTAGACCAGATGCAGACCAGATGCAGACCAGATTCAGACCAGATGCAGACCACCAGATGCAGACCAGATGTTGACCAGATGTAGACCAGATGCAGACCAGATGTAGACCAGATGCAGACCAGATTCAGACCAGATGCAGACCAGATGTAGACCAGATGCAGACCAGATGTAGACCAGATGCAGACCAGATGCAGACCAGATGCAGACCAGATTCAGACCAGATGCAGACCAGATGTAGACCAGATGTAGACCAGATGCAGACCAGATGTAGACCAGATGCAGACCAGATGCAGACTAGATGTAGACCAGATGCAGACCATATGCAGACCAGATGCCGACCAGATATAGACCAGATGCAGACCAGATATAGACCAGATGCAGACCAGATGCAGACCAGATGTAGACAAGATGCAGACCAGATGTAGACCAGATGCAGACCAGATGCAGACCAGATGTAGACCAGATTCAGACAGATGTAGACCAGATGCAGACCACCAGATGTAGACCAGATGCAGACCAGATGTAGACCAGATGCAGACCAGATGCAGACCAGATGCAGGCCAGATGTAGACCAGATGCAGACCAGATATAGACCAGATGCAGACCAGATGAAGACCAGATGTAGACAAGATGCAGACCAGATGTAGACCAGATGCAGACCAGATGCAGACCAGATGTAGACCAGATTCAGACAGATGTAGACCAGATGCAGACCACCAGATGTAGACAAGATGCAGACCAGATGTAGACCAGATGCAGACCAGATGCAGACCAGATGCAGACCAGATGTTGACCAGATGTAGACCAGATGTAGACCAGATGCAGACCAGATGTTGACCAGATGTAGACCAGATGTAGACCAGATGCAGACCAGATGCAGACCAGATGTAGACCAGATGCAGACCAGATGTAGTCCAGATGCAGACCAGATGTTGACCAGATGTAGAACAGATGTAGACCAGATTCAGACCAGATGTTGACCAGATGTAGACCTGATGTACACCAGATGCAGACCAGATGTTGACCAGATGTAGACCTGATGTACACCAGATGCAGACCAGATGTAGACCAGATGTAGACAAGATGCAGACCAGATGCAGACCAGATGTAGACCAGATGTTTACCAGATGTAGACCAGATGTAGACCAGATCTAGACCAGATGTAGACCAGATGCAGACCAGATGTCGACCATATGCTAACCTGATGTAGACCAGATGTAGACCAGATGCAGACCAGAGTTAGACCAGATGTAGACCAGATGTAGACCAGATACAGACCACCAGATGTAGACCAGATGCAGACCAGATGTAGACCAGATGCAGACCAGATGCAGACCAGATGCAGACCAGATGTAGACCAGATGCAGACCAGATGCAGACCAGATGTAGACCAGATATAGACCAGATGTTGACCAGATGTAGACCAGATGTTGACCAGATGTAGACCAGATGTAGACCAGATGCAGACCAGATGCAGACCAGATGTAGACCAGATGTAGACCAGATGCAGACCAGATGTAGACCAGATGCAGACCAGATGTTGACCAGATGTAGACCAGATGTAGACCAGATGCAGACCAGATGTAGACAAGATGCAGACCAGATGCAGACCAGATGTAGACCAGATGCAGACCAGATGCAGACCAGATGTAGACCAGATTCAGACCAGATGCAGACCAGATGTTGACCAGATGAAGACCAGATGCAGACCAGATGCAGACAAGATGTAGACCAGATGCAGACCAGATGTTGACCAGATGTAGACCAGATGTAGACCAGATACAGACCAGATGTTGACCAGATGTAGACCAGATGTAGACCAGATGCAGACCAGATGTAGACAAGATGCAGACCACATGCAGACCAGATGTAGACCAGATGTAGACCAGATGCAGACCAGATGTAGATGAGATTCAGACCAGATGCAGACCAGATGTTGACCAGATGCAGACCAGATGCAGACCAGATGTAGACAAGATGCAGACCAGATGCAGACCAGATGTAGACCAGATGTAGACCAGATGCAGACCAGATGCAGACCAGATGTAGACCAGATTCAGACCAGATGCAGACCAGATGTTGACCAGATGTAGACCAGATTTAGACCAGATGCAGACCAGATGTAGACCAGATGTAGACCAGATGTAGACCAGATGCAGACCAGATGCAGACCAGATGTAGACCAGATGCAGACCAGATGTTGACCAGATGTAGACCAGATGTAGACCAGATGCAGACCAGATGCAGACCAGATGTAGACCAGATGCAGACCAGATGCAGACCAGATTCAGACCAGATGTTGACCAGATGTAGACCTGATGTAGACCAGATGCAGACCAGGTGTAGACCAGATGCAGACCAGATGCAGACCAGATGTAGACAAGATGCAGACCAGATGTAGACCAGATGTTTACCAGATGTAGACCAGATGTAGACCAGATGTATACCTGATGCAGACCAGATGTAGACCAGCTGTTGACCAGATGTAGACCAGATGCAGACCAGATGCAGACCAGATTCAGACCAGATGCAGACCACCAGATGTAGACCAGATGTCGACCATATGCTGACCTGATGTAGACCAGATGTAGACCAGATGCAGAACAGAGTTAGACCAGATGTAGACCAGATGTAGACCAGATGCAGACCAGATGTAGACTAGATGCAGACCAGATGCAGACCAGATGTAGACCAGATGTAGACCGAATGCAGACCAGATGTTGACCAGATGTAGACCAGATGTAGACCAGATGCAGACCAGATGCAGACCAGATGTAGACCAGATGCAGACCAGATGCAGACCAGATGTAGACCAGATCTAGACCAGATTCAGACCGGATGAAGACCAGATGTAGACCAGATGTAGACCAGATGCAGACCAGATCTAGACCAGATGCAGACCAGATGCAGAACAGATATAGACCAGATGTAGACCAGATGCAGACCAGGTGTAGACCAGATGCAGACCAGATGCAGACCAGATGTAGACAAGATGCAGACCAGATGCAGACCAGATGTAGACCAGATGTTTACCAGATGTAGACCAGATGTAGACCAGATCTAGACCAGATGTAGACCTGATGCAGACCAGATGTAGACCAGATGCAGACCAGATGTAGACCAGATGCAGACCAGATGTTGACCAGATGTAGACCAGATGTAGACCTGATGCAGACCAGATGCAGACCAGATGTAGACCAGATGTAGACCAGATGCAGACCAGGTGTAGACCAGATGCAGACCAGATGCAGACCAGATGTAGTCCAGATGTTTACCAGATGTAGACCAGATGTAGACCAGATCTAGACCAGATTTAGACCTGATGCAGACCAGATGTAGACCAGATGCAGACCAGATGCAGACCAGATTCAGACCAGATGCAGACCACCAGATGCAGACCAGATGTAGACCAGATGTAGACCAGATGCAGACCAGATGTAGACCAGATGCAGACCAGATTCAGACCAAATGCAGACCAGATGTTGACCAGATGTAGACCAGATGTTTACCAGATGTAGACCAGATGTAGACCAGATCTAGACCAGATGTAGACCAGATGCAGACCAGATGTAGACAAGATGCAGACCAGATGCAGACCAGATGCAGATCAGATGCAGACCAGATGCAGACCACCAGATGCAGACCAGGTGTAGACCAGATGTAGACCAGATGCAGACCAGATGTAGACCAGATGCAGACCAGATGTTGACCAGATGTAGACCAGATGTAGACCTGATGCAGACCAGATGTAGACCAGATGCAGACCAGATGTAGACCAGATGCAGACCAGATGTAGACCAGATGCAGACCAGATGCAGACCAGATGTAGACCAGATTCAGACCAGATGCAGACCAGATGTAGACCAGATATAGACCAGATGTTGACCAGATGTAGACCAGATGTAGACCAGATGCAGACCAGATGTAGACAAGATGCAGACCACATGCAGACCAGATGTAGACCAGATGTAGACCAGATGCAGACCAGATGCAGACCAGATGTAGATGAGATTCAGACCAGATGCAGACCAGATGTTGACCAGATGTAGACCAGATGCAGACCAGATGTAGACAAGATGCAGACCAGATGCAGACCAGATGTAGACCAGATGTAGACCAGATGCAGACCAGATGCAGACCAGATGTAGACCAGATTCAGACCAGATGCAGACCAGATGTTGACCAGATGTAGACCAGATTTAGACCAGATGCAGACCAGATGTAGACCAGATGTAGACCAGATGTAGACCAGATGCAGACCAGATGCAGACCAGATGTAGACCAGATGCAGACCAGATGTTGACCAGATGTAGACCAGATGTAGACCAGATGCAGACCAGATGCAGACCAGATGTAGACCAGATGTAGACCAGATGCAGACCAGATGCAGACCAGATTCAGACCAGATGTTGACCAGATGTAGACCTGATGTAGACCAGATGCAGACCAGGTGTAGACCAGATGCAGACCAGATGCAGACCAGATGTAGACAAGATGCAGACCAGATGTAGACCAGATGTTTACCAGATGTAGACCAGATGTAGACCAGATGTATACCTGATGCAGACCAGATGTAGACCAGCTGTTGACCAGATGTAGACCAGATGCAGACCAGATGCAGACCAGATTCAGACCAGATGCAGACCACCAGATGTAGACCAGATGTCGACCATATGCTGACCTGATGTAGACCAGATGTAGACCAGATGCAGAACAGAGTTAGACCAGATGTAGACCAGATGTAGACCAGATGCAGACCAGATGTAGACTAGATGCAGACCAGATGCAGACCAGATGTAGACCAGATGTAGACCGAATGCAGACCAGATGTTGACCAGATGTAGACCAGATGTAGACCAGATGCAGACCAGATGCAGACCAGATGTAGACCAGATGCAGACCAGATGCAGACCAGATGTAGACCAGATCTAGACCAGATTCAGACCGGATGAAGACCAGATGTAGACCAGATGTAGACCAGATGCAGACCAGATCTAGACCAGATGCAGACCAGATGCAGAACAGATATAGACCAGATGTAGACCAGATGCAGACCAGGTGTAGACCAGATGCAGACCAGATGCAGACCAGATGTAGACAAGATGCAGACCAGATGCAGACCAGATGTAGACCAGATGTTTACCAGATGTAGACCAGATGTAGACCAGATCTAGACCAGATGTAGACCTGATGCAGACCAGATGTAGACCAGATGCAGACCAGATGTAGACCAGATGCAGACCAGATGTTGACCAGATGTAGACCAGATGTAGACCTGATGCAGACCAGATGCAGACCAGATGTAGACCAGATGTAGACCAGATGCAGACCAGGTGTAGACCAGATGCAGACCAGATGCAGACCAGATGTAGTCCAGATGTTTACCAGATGTAGACCAGATGTAGACCAGATCTAGACCAGATTTAGACCTGATGCAGACCAGATGTAGACCAGATGCAGACCAGATGCAGACCAGATTCAGACCAGATGCAGACCACCAGATGCAGACCAGATGTAGACCAGATGTAGACCAGATGCAGACCAGATGTAGACAAGATGCAGACCAGATTCAGACCAGATGCAGACCAGATGTTGACCAGATGTAGACCAGATGTTTACCAGATGTAGACCAGATGTAGACCAGATCTAGACCAGATGTAGACCAGATGCAGACCAGATGTAGACAAGATGCAGACCAGATGCAGACCAGATGCAGATCAGATGCAGACCAGATGCAGACCACCAGATGCAGACCAGGTGTAGACCAGATGTAGACCAGATGCAGACCAGATGTAGACCAGATGCAGACCAGATGTTGACCAGATGTAGACCAGATGTAGACCTGATGCAGACCAGATGTAGACCAGATGCAGACCAGATGTAGACCAGATGCAGACCAGATGTAGACCAGATGCAGACCAGATGCAGACCAGATGTAGACCAGATTCAGACCAGATGCAGACCAGATGTAGACCAGATATAGACCAGATGCAGACCAGATGTAGACCAGATGTAGACCAGATGCAGACCAGATGCAGACCAGATGTAGACCAGATGCAGACCAGATGTTGACCAGATGTAGACCAGATGTAGACCAGATGCAGACCAGATGCAGACCAGATGTAGACCAGATGCAGACCAGATGCAGACCAGATGCAGACCAGATGTTGACCAGATGTAGAACAGATGTAGACCTGATGCAGACCAGATGTTGACCAGATGTAGACCTGATGTAGACCAGATGCAGACCAGGTGTAGACCAGATGCAGACAAGATGCAGACCAGATGTAGACAAGATGCAGACCAGATGTAGACCAGATGCAGACCAGATGTAGACCAGATGTAGACCAGATGTATACCTGATGCAGACCAGATGTAGACCAGCTGTTGACCAGATGTAGACCAGATGCAGACCAGATGCAGACCAGATTCAGACCAGATGCAGACCACCAGATGTAGACCAGATGTCGACCATATGCTGACCTGATGTAGACCAGATGTAGACCAGATGCAGAACAGAGTTAGACCAGATGTAGACCAGATGTAGACCAGATGCAGACCAGATGTAGACTAGATGCAGACCAGATGCAGACCAGATGTAGACCAGATGTAGACCGAATGCAGATCAGATGTTGACCAGATGTAGACCAGATGTAGACCAGATGCAGACCAGATGCAGACCAGATGTAGACCAGATGCAGACCAGATGCAGACCAGATGTAGACCAGATCTAGACCAGATTCAGACCGGATGAAGACCAGATGTAGACCAGATGTAGACCAGATGCAGACCAGATCGAGACCAGATGCAGACCAGATGCAGAACAGATGTAGACCAGATGTAGACCAGATGCAGACCAGGTGTAGACCAGATGCAGACCAGATGCAGACCAGATGTAGACAAGATGCAGACCAGATGTTTACCAGATGTAGACCAGATGTAGACCAGATCTAGACCAGATGTAGACCTGATGCAGACCAGATGTAGACCAGATGCAGACCAGATGTAGACCAGATGCAGAACAGATGTTGACCAGATGTAGACCAGATGTAGACCTGATGCAGACCAGATGCAGACCAGATGTAGACCAGATGTAGACCAGATGCAGACCAGGTGTAGACCAGATGCAGACCAGATGCAGACCAGATGTTGTCCAGATGTTGACCAGATGTAGACCAGATGTAGACCAGATCTAGACCAGATTTAGACCTGATGCACACCAGATGTAGACCAGATGCAGACCAGATGCAGACCAGATTCAGACCAGATGCAGACCACCAGATGCAGACCAGATGTAGACCAGATGTAGACCAGATGCAGACCAGATGTAGACCAGATGCAGACCAGATTCAGACCAGATGTAGACCAGATGTTGACCAGATGTAGACCAGATGTGTACCAGATGTAGACCAGATGTAGACCAGATCTAGACCAGATGTAGACCTGATGCAGACCAGATGTAGACAAGATGCAGACCAGATGCAGACCAGATGCAGATCAGATGCAGACCAGATGCAGACCACCAGATGCAGACCAGGTGTAGACCAGATGTAGACCAGATGCAGACCAGATATAGACCAGATGCAGACCAGATGTTGACCAGATGTAGACCAGATGTAGACCTGATGCAGACCAGATGTTGACCAGATGTAGACCAGATGCAGACCAGATGCAGACCAGATGTAGACCAGATGCAGACCAGATGTAGACCAGATGCAGACCAGATGTTGTCCAGATGTAGACCAGATGTAGACCTGATGCAGACCAGATGCAGACCAGATGCAGACCAGATGCAGACCACCAGATGCAGACCAGATGTAGACCAGATGTAGACCAGATGCAGACCAGATGTAGACCAGATGCAGACCAGATGTTGACCAGATGTAGACCAGATGTAGACCTGATGCAGACCAGATGTTGACCAGATGTAGACCAGATACAGACCAGATGTTGACCAGATGTAGACCAGATGTAGACCAGATGCAGACCAGATGTAGACCAGATGCAGACCAGATGTAGACCAACTGCAGACCAGATTCAGACCAGATGCAGACCAGATGTAGACCAGATGTAGACCAGATGCAGACCAGATGTAGACCAGATGCAGACCAGATGTAGACCAGATGTAGACCAGATGCAGACCAGATGTAGACCAGATGTAGACAAGATGCAGACCAGATGTAGACCAGATGCAGACAAGATGCAGACCAGATTTAGACCAGATTAAGACAGATGTAGACCAGATGCAGACCACCAGATGTAGACCAGATGCAGACCAGATGTAGACCAGATGCAGACCAGATGAAGACCAGATGCAGACCAGATGTAGACCAGATGCACGCCAGATGTAGACCAGATTCAGACCAGATGCAGACCAGATGTAGACCAGATGCAGACCAGATGCAGACCAGATGCAGACCAGATGCAGACCAGATGTAGACCAGATGCAGACCAGATGCAGACCAGATGTAGACCAGATGCAGACCAGATGTAGACCAGATGCAGACAAGATGCAGACCAGATGTAGACCAGATGCAGACCAGATGCAGACCAGATGTTGACCAGATGTAGACCAGATGTAGACCTGATGCAGACCAGATGCAGACCAGATGCAGACCAGATGCAGACCAGATGTAGACCAGATGCAGACCAGATGCAGACAAGATGCAGACCAGATGTAGACCAGATGCAGACCAGATGCAGACCAGATGTTGACCAGATGTAGACCAGATGTAGACCTGATGCAGACCAGATGTAGACCAGATGCAGACCAGATGCAGACCAGATGTAGACCAGATGCAGACAAGATGCAGACCAGATGTAGACCAGATGCAGACCAGATGCAGACCAGATGTTGACCAGATGTAGACCAGATGTAGACCTGATGCAGACCAGATGCAGACCAGATGCAGACCAGATTCAGACCAGATGCAGACCACCAGATGCAGACCAGATGTAGACCAGATGCAGACCAGATGCAGACCAGATGTTGACCAGATGTAGAACAGATGTAGACCTGATGCAGACCAGATGTTGACCAGATGTAGACCTGATGTAGACCAGATGCAGACCAGGTGTAGACCAGATGCAGACAAGATGCAGACCAGATGTAGACAAGATGCAGACCAGATGTAGACCAGATGCAGACCAGATGTAGACCAGATGTAGACCAGATGTATACCTGATGCAGACCAGATGTAGACCAGCTGTTGACCAGATGTAGACCAGATGCAGACCAGATGCAGACCAGATTCAGACCAGATGCAGACCACCAGATGTAGACCAGATGTCGACCATATGCTGACCTGATGTAGACCAGATGTAGACCAGATGCAGAACAGAGTTAGACCAGATGTAGACCAGATGTAGACCAGATGCAGACCAGATGTAGACTAGATGCAGACCAGATGCAGACCAGATGTAGACCAGATGTAGACCGAATGCAGATCAGATGTTGACCAGATGTAGACCAGATGTAGACCAGATGCAGACCAGATGCAGACCAGATGTAGACCAGATGCAGACCAGATGCAGACCAGATGTAGACCAGATCTAGACCAGATTCAGACCGGATGAAGACCAGATGTAGACCAGATGTAGACCAGATGCAGACCAGATCGAGACCAGATGCAGACCAGATGCAGAACAGATGTAGACCAGATGTAGACCAGATGCAGACCAGGTGTAGACCAGATGCAGACCAGATGCAGACCAGATGTAGACAAGATGCAGACCAGATGTTTACCAGATGTAGACCAGATGTAGACCAGATCTAGACCAGATGTAGACCTGATGCAGACCAGATGTAGACCAGATGCAGACCAGATGTAGACCAGATGCAGAACAGATGTTGACCAGATGTAGACCAGATGTAGACCTGATGCAGACCAGATGCAGACCAGATGTAGACCAGATGTAGACCAGATGCAGACCAGGTGTAGACCAGATGCAGACCAGATGCAGACCAGATGTTGTCCAGATGTTGACCAGATGTAGACCAGATGTAGACCAGATCTAGACCAGATTTAGACCTGATGCACACCAGATGTAGACCAGATGCAGACCAGATGCAGACCAGATTCAGACCAGATGCAGACCACCAGATGCAGACCAGATGTAGACCAGATGTAGACCAGATGCAGACCAGATGTAGACCAGATGCAGACCAGATTCAGACCAGATGTAGACCAGATGTTGACCAGATGTAGACCAGATGTGTACCAGATGTAGACCAGATGTAGACCAGATCTAGACCAGATGTAGACCTGATGCAGACCAGATGTAGACAAGATGCAGACCAGATGCAGACCAGATGCAGATCAGATGCAGACCAGATGCAGACCACCAGATGCAGACCAGGTGTAGACCAGATGTAGACCAGATGCAGACCAGATGTAGACCAGATGCAGACCAGATGTTGACCAGATGTAGACCAGATGTAGACCTGATGCAGACCAGATGTTGACCAGATGTAGACCAGATGCAGACCAGATGCAGACCAGATGTAGACCAGATGCAGACCAGATGTAGACCAGATGCAGACCAGATGTTGTCCAGATGTAGACCAGATGTAGACCTGATGCAGACCAGATGCAGACCAGATGCAGACCAGATGCAGACCACCAGATGCAGACCAGATGTAGACCAGATGTAGACCAGATGCAGACCAGATGTAGACCAGATGCAGACCAGATGTTGACCAGATGTAGACCAGATGTAGACCTGATGCAGACCAGATGTTGACCAGATGTAGACCAGATACAGACCAGATGTTGACCAGATGTAGACCAGATGTAGACCAGATGCAGACCAGATGTAGACCAGATGCAGACCAGATGTAGACCAACTGCAGACCAGATTCAGACCAGATGCAGACCAGATGTAGACCAGATGTAGACCAGATGCAGACCAGATGTAGACCAGATGCAGACCAGATGTAGACCAGATGTAGACCAGATGCAGACCAGATGTAGACCAGATGTAGACAAGATGCAGACCAGATGTAGACCAGATGCAGACAAGATGCAGACCAGATTTAGACCAGATTAAGACAGATGTAGACCAGATGCAGACCACCAGATGTAGACCAGATGCAGACCAGATGTAGACCAGATGCAGACCAGATGAAGACCAGATGCAGACCAGATGTAGACCAGATGCACGCCAGATGTAGACCAGATTCAGACCAGATGCAGACCAGATGTAGACCAGATGCAGACCAGATGCAGACCAGATGCAGACCAGATGCAGACCAGATGTAGACCAGATGCAGACCAGATGCAGACCAGATGTAGACCAGATGCAGACCAGATGTAGACCAGATGCAGACAAGATGCAGACCAGATGTAGACCAGATGCAGACCAGATGCAGACCAGATGTTGACCAGATGTAGACCAGATGTAGACCTGATGCAGACCAGATGCAGACCAGATGCAGACCAGATGCAGACCAGATGTAGACCAGATGCAGACCAGATGCAGACAAGATGCAGACCAGATGTAGACCAGATGCAGACCAGATGCAGACCAGATGTTGACCAGATGTAGACCAGATGTAGACCTGATGCAGACCAGATGTAGACCAGATGCAGACCAGATGCAGACCAGATGTAGACCAGATGCAGACAAGATGCAGACCAGATGTAGACCAGATGCAGACCAGATGCAGACCAGATGTTGACCAGATGTAGACCAGATGTAGACCTGATGCAGACCAGATGCAGACCAGATGCAGACCAGATTCAGACCAGATGCAGACCACCAGATGCAGACCAGATGTAGACCAGATGTAGACCAGATGCAGACCAGATGTAGACCAGATGTAGACCAGATTCAGACCAGATGTAGACCAGATGTAGACCTGATGCAGACCAGATGTTGACCAGATGTAGACCAGATACAGACCAGATGTTGACCAGATGTAGACCAGATGTAGACCAGATGCAGACCAGATGTAGACCAGATGCAGACCAGATGTAGACCAGATGCAGACATGATTCAGACCAGATGCAGACCAGATGTAGACCAGATGTAGACCAGATGCAGACCAGATGTAGACCAGATGCAGACCAGATGCAGACCAGATGTAGACCAGATGTAGACCAGATGAAGACCAGATGTAGACCAGATGTAGACAAGATGCAGACCAGATGTAGACCAGATGCAGACAAGATGCAGACCAGATGTAGACCAGATTCAGACAGATGTAGACCAGATGCAGACCACCAGATGTAGACCAGATGCAGACCAGATGTAGACCAGATGCAGACCAGATGCAGACCAGATGCAGACCAGATGTAGACAAGATGCAGACCAGATGCAGACCAGATGTAGACCAGATGCAGACCAGATGTTGACCAGATGTAGACCAGATGTAGACCTGATGCAGACCAGATGTTGACCAGATGTAGACCAGATGTAGACCAGATGCAGACCAGGTGTAGACCAGATGCAGACCAGATGCAGACCAGATGTAGACAAGATGCAGACCAGATGCAGACCAGATGTAGACCAGATATTTAACAGATGTAGACCAGATGTAGACCAGATGCAGACCAGATGCAGACCAGATGTAGACCAGATGCAGACCAGATGAAGACCAGATGTAGACCAGATTCAGACAAGATGCAGACCAGATGTGGACCAGATGCAGACCAGATGCAGACCAGATGTAGACCCGATGCAGACCAGATGCAGACCAGATGTAGACCAGATGCAGACCAGATGCAGACCAGATGTAGACAAGATGAAGACCAGATGCAGACCAGATGTAGACCAGATGCAGACCAAATGTTGACCAGATGTAGACCAGATGTAGACCAGATGCAGACCAGATGTTGACCAGATGTAGACCAGATGTAGACCAGATGTAGACAAGATGCTGACCAGATGTAGACAAGATGCAGACCAGATGCAGACCAGATCTAGACCAGATGTAGACCTGATGCAGACCAGATGTAGACCAGATGTAGACAAGATGCAGACCAGATGCAGACCAGATGTAGACCAGATGTAGACCAGATCTAGACCAGATGTAGACCTGATGCAGACCAGATGTAGACCAGATGCAGACCAGATGCAGACCAGATGCAGACCAGATTCAGACCAGATGCAGACCAGATGTAGACCAGATGCAGACCAGATGCAGACCAGATGTAGACCAGATGCAGACCAGATGTAGACCAGATGCAGACCAGATGCAGACCAGATGTTGACCAGATGTAGACCAGATGTAGACCAGATGCAGACCAGATGCAGACCAGATGTAGACCAGATGCAGACCAGATGCAGACCAGATGTTGACCAGATGTTGACCAGATGTAGACCAGATGCAGACCAGATGTTGACCAGATTCAGACCAGATGCAGACCAGATGTAGACCAGATGCAGACCAGATGCAGACCAGATGTAGACCAGATTCAGACAGATGTAGACCAGATGCAGACCACCAGATGTAGACCAGATGCAGACCAGATGTAGACCAGATGCAGACCAGATGCAGACCAGATGTAAACCAGATGAAGACCAGATGCAGACCAGATGTAGACCAGATTCAGACCAGATGCAGACCAGATGTAGACCAGATGCAGACCAGATGCAGACCAGATGTTGACCACATGCAGACCAGATGTTGACCAGATGTAGACCAGATACAGACCAGATGTTGACCAGATGTAGACCAGATGTAGACCAGATGCAGACCAGATGTAGACCAGATGCAGACCAGATGTAGACCAGATGCAGACCAGATTCAGACCAGATGCAGACCAGATGTAGACCAGATGTAGACCAGATGCAGACCAGATGTAGACCAGATGCAGACCAGATGCAGACCAGATGTAGACCAGATGTAGACCAGATGAAGACCAGATGTAGACCAGATGTAGACAAGGTGCAGACCAGATGTAGACCAGATGCAGACAAGATGCAGACCAGATGTAGACCAGATTCAGACAGATGTAGACCAGATGCAGACCACCAGATGTAGACCAGATGCAGACCAGATGTAGACCAGATGCAGACCAGATGCAGACCAGATGCAGACCAGATGCAGACCAGATGTAGACAAGATGCAGACCAGATGTAGACCAGATGTAGACCAGATGCAGACCAGATGCAGACCAGATGTAGACCAGATGTAGACCTGATGCAGACCAGATGTTGACCAGATGTAGACCAGATGTAGACCAGATGCAGACCAGATGTAGACAAGATGCAGACCAGATGCAGACCAGATGTTGACCAGATGTAGACCAGATGCAGACCAGATGCAGACCAGATGCAGACCAGATGCAGACCAGATGTAGACAAGATGCAGACCAGATGCAGACCAGATGTAGACCAGATGCAGACCAGATGTTGACCAGATGTAGACCAGATGTAGACCTGATGCAGACCAGATGCAGACCAGATGCAGACCAGATGTAGACCAGATGCAGACCAGGTGTAGACCAGATGCAGACCAGATGCAGACCAGATGTAGACAAGATGCAGACCAGATGCAGACCAGATGTAGACCAGATGTTTAACAGATGTAGACCAGATGTAGACCAGACGCAGACCAGATGCAGACCAGATGTAGACAAGATGCAGACCAGATGTTGACCAGATGTAGACCAGATTCAGACCAGATGCAGACCAGATGTGGACCAGATGCAGACCAGATGTAGACCAGATGCAGACCAGATGCAGACCAGATGTAGACCAGATGCAGACCAGATGCAGACCAGATGTAGACAAGATGCAGACCAGATGCAGACCAGATGTAGACCAGATGCAGACCAAATGTTGACCAGATGTAGACCAGATGTAGACCAGATGCAGACCAGATGTTGACCAGATGTAGACCAGATGTAGACCAGATACAGACCAGATGCAGACCAGATGTAGACCAGATGTAGACCAGATGCAGACCAGATGTAGACCAGATGCAGACCATATGTTGACCAGATGTAGACCAGATGCAGACCAGATGTAGACAAGATGCAGACCAGATGCAGACCAGATGTAGACCAGATGCAGACCAGATGCAGACCAGATGTAGACCAGATTCAGACCAGATGCAGACCAGATGTAGACAAGATGCAGACCAGATGTAGACAAGATGCAGACCAGATGCAGACCAGATGTAGACCAGATGTAGACCAGATCTAGACCAGATGTAGACCTGATGTAGACCAGATGTAGACAAGATGCAGACCAGATGCAGACCAGATGTAGACCAGATCTAGAACAGATGTAGACCTGATGCAGACCAGATGTAGACCAGATGCAGACCAGATGCAGACCAGATGCAGACCAGATTCAGACCAGATGCAGACCAGATGTAGACCAGATGCAGACCAGATGCAGACCAGATGTAGACCAGATGCAGACCAGATGCAGACCAGATGTAGACCAGATGTGGACCAGATGCAGACCAGATGTTGACCAGATGTAGACCAGATGTAGACCAGATGCAGACCAGATGCAGACCAGATGTAGACCAGATGCAGACCAGATGCAGACCAGATGTTGACCAGATGTTGACCAGATGCAGACCAGATGTTGACCAGATGTTGACCAGATGTAGACCAGATGTAGACCAGATGCAGACCAGATGCAGACCAGATGCAGACCAGATGTTGACCAGATTCAGACCAGATGCAGACCAGATGCAGACCAGATGCAGACCAGATGTAGACCAGATGCAGACCAGATGCAGACCAGATGTAGACCAGATGCAGACAAGATGCAGACCAGATTCAGACCAGATGTTGACCAGATGTAGACCAGATGTAGACCAGATGCAGACCAGATGTAGACCAGATGCAGACCAGATGCAGACCAGATGTAGACCAGATGCAGACCAGATGCAGACCAGATGTTGACCAGTTGTTGACCAGATGTAGACCAGATGTAGACCAGATGCAGACCAGATGCAGACCAGATGTAGACCAGATGTTGACCAGATTCAGACCAGATGCAGACCAGATGTAGACCAGATGCAGACCAGATGCAGACCAGATGTAGACCAGATTCAGACAGATGTAGACCAGATGCAGACCACCAGATGTAGACCAGATGCAGACCAGATGTAGACCAGATGCAGACCAGATGCAGACCAGATGTAGACCAGATGAAGACCAGATGCAGACCAGATGTAGACCAGATTCAGACCAGATGCAGACCAGATGTAGACCAGATGCAGACCAGATGCAGACCAGATGTTGACCAGATGCAGACCAGATGCGGACCAGATGTAGACCAGATGCAGACCAGATGTAGACCAGATTCAGACCAGATGCAGACCAGATGTTGACCAGATGTAGACCAGATTTAGACTAGATGCAGACAAGATGTAGACCAGATGCAGACCAGATGTTGACCAGATGTAGACCAGATGTAGACCAGATACAGACCAGATGTTGACCAGATGTAGACCAGATGTACACCAGATGCAGACCAGATGTAGACCAGATGCAGACAAGATGTAGACCAGATGCAGACCAGATGCAGACGAGATTCAAACCAGATGCAGACCAGATGTAGACCAGATGTAGACCAGATGCAGACCAGATGCAGACCAGATTCAGACCAGATGCAGACCACCAGATGCAGACCAGGTGTAGACCAGATGTAGACCAGATGCAGACCAGATGTAGACCAGATGCAGACCAGATGTTGACCAGATGTAGACCAGATGTAGACCTGATGCAGACCAGATGTTGACCAGATGTAGACCAGATGCAGACCAGATGCAGACCAGATGTAGACCAGATGTAGACCAGATGCAGACCAGATGTAGACCAGATGCAGACCAGATGTTGACCAGATGTAGACCAGATGTAGACATGATGCAGACCAGATGCAGACCAGATGTAGACCAGATGCAGACCAGATGTTGGCCAGATGTAGACCAGATTCAGACCAGATGCAGACATGATGTAGACCCGATGTAGACCAGATGTAGACCAGATGCAGACCAGATGTAGACCAGATGCAGACCAGATGTAGACCAGATGTAGACCAGATGCAGACCAGATGTAGACCAGATGCAGACCAGATGTAGACCAGATGTAGACCAGATGCAGACCAGATGTAGACCAGATGTGGACCAGATGCTGACAAGATGCAGACCAGATGTAGACCACATGCAGACAGATGTGGACCAGATGCAGACCAGATGAAGACCAGATGCAGACCAGATGAAGACCAGATGCAGACCAGATGTTGACCAGATGCAGACCAGATGCAGACCAGATGTAGACCAGATTCAGACCAGATGCAGACCAGATGTAGACCAGATGCAGACCAGATGCAGACCAGATGCAGACCAGATGCAGACCAGACGTAGACCAGATGCAGACCAGATGTAGACCAGATGCAGACCAGATGTTGACCAGATGTAGACCAGATAAAGACCAGATGTTGACCAGATGTAGACCAGATGTACACCAGATGCAGACCAGATGTAGACCAGATGCAGACCAGTTGTAGACCAGATGCAGACCAGGTGCAGACCAGATGCAGACCAGATTCAGACCAGATGCAGACCAGATGTAGACCAGATGTAGACCTGATGCAGACCAGATGTTTACCAGATGTAGACCAGATGCAGACCAGATGTTGACCAGATGTAGACCAGATGTAGACCAGATGCAGACCAGATGTAGACCAGATGCAGACCAGATGTAGACCAGATGCAGACCAGATTCAGACCAGATGCAGACCAGATGTAGACCAGATGTAGACCAGATGCAGACCAGATGTGGACCAGATGCAGACCAGATGCAGACCAGATGTAGACCAGATGTAGACCAGATGCAGACCAGATGCAGACCAGATGTAGACAAGATGCAGACCAGATGTAGACCAGATGCAGACAAGATGCAGACCAGATGTAGACCAGATTCAGACAGATGTAGACCAGATGCAGACCACCAGATGCAGACCAGATGCAGACCAGATGTAGACCAGATGCAGACCAGATGTAGACCAGATGCAGACCAGATGTAGACCAGATGTAGACCAGATGCAGACCAGATGTTGACCAGATGTAGACCAGATGCAGACCTGATGCAGACCAGATGTTGACCAGATGTAGACCAGATGTAGACCAGATGCAGACCAGGTGTAGACCAGATGCAGACCAGATGCAGACCAGATGTAGACAAGATGCAGACCAGATGCAGACCAGATGTTGACCAGATGTTTAACAGATGTAGACCAGATGTAGACCAGATGCAGACCAGATGCAGACCAGATGTAGACCAGATGCAGACCAGATGCAGACCAGATGTAGACCAGATTCAGACCAGATGCAGACCAGATGTAGACCAGATGCAGACCAGATGCAGACCAGATGTAGACCAGATGCAGACCAGATGCAGACCAGATGTAGACCAGATGCAGACCAGATGCAGACCAGATGTAGACAAGATGCAGACCAGATGCAGACCAGATGTAGACCAGATGTAGACCAGATGCAGACCTGATGCAGACCAGATGTTGACCAGATGTAGACCAGATGTAGACCAGATGCAGACCAGGTGTAGACCAGATGCAGACCAGATGCAGACCAGATGTAGACAAGATGCAGACCAGATGCAGACCAGATGTTGACCAGATGTTTAACAGATGTAGACCAGATGTAGACCAGATGCAGACCAGATGCAGACCAGATGTAGACCAGATGCAGACCAGATGCAGACCAGATGTAGACCAGATTCAGACCAGATGCAGACCAGATGTAGACCAGATGCAGACCAGATGCAGACCAGATGTAGACCAGATGCAGACCAGATGCAGACCAGATGTAGACCAGATGCAGACCAGATGCAGACCAGATGTAGACAAGATGCAGACCAGATGCAGACCAGATGTAGACCAGATGTAGACCAGATGCAGACCAGATGTTGACCAGATGTAGACCAGATGTAGACCAGATACAGACCAGATGCAGACCAGATGTAGACCAGATGTAGACCAGATGCAGACCAGATGTAGACCAGATGCAGACCAGATGTTGACCAGATGTAGACCAGATGCAGACCAGATGTAGACAAGATGCAGACCAGATGCAGACCAGATGTAGACCAGATGCAGACCAGATGCAGACCAGATGTAGACCAGATGTAGACCAGATGCAGACCAGATGTTGACCAGATGCAGACCAGATTTAGACCAGATGCAGACAAGATGTAGACCAGATGCAGACCGGATGCAGACCAGATGTAGACCAGATGTAGACCAGATACAGACCAGATGTTGACCAGATGTAGACCAGATGTACACCAGATGTAGACCAGATGAAGACAAGATGTAGACCAGATGTAGACCAGATGCAGACCAGATGCAGACCAGATGTAGACCAGATGTAGACCAGATGCAGACCAGATGCAGACCAGATGCAGACCAGATGTAGACCAGATGCAGACCAGATGTAGACCAGATGCAGACCAGATGCAGACCAGATGTAGACCAGATGTAGACCAGATGCTGACCAGATGTAGACCAGATGCAGACCAGATGTTGACCAGATGTAGAACAGATGTAGACCTGATGCAGACCAGATGTTGACCAGATGCAGACCAGATGTAGACCAGATGCAGACCAGATGCAGACCAGATGTAGACCAGATACAGACCACCAGATGTAGACCAGATGTAGAACAGATGTAGACCAGATACATACCACCAGATGTAGACCAGATGTAGACCAGATGCAGACCAGATGTAGACGAGATGCAGACCAGATTTAGACCAGATGCAGACAATATGTAGGCCAGATGCAGACCAGACGTTGACCAGATGTAGACCAGATGTAGACCAGATGCAGACCAGATGTTGACCAGATGAAGACCAGATGTAGACCAGATTTAGACCAGATGCAGACAATATGTAGACCAGATACAGACCAGATGTTGACCAGATGTAGACCAGATGTAGACCAGATGCATACCAGATGTAGACCAGATGCAGACCAGATGTAGACCAGATGCAGACCAGATGCAGACCAGATGCAGACCAGATTCAGACCAGATGTAGACCAGATGTAGACCAGTTGTAGACCATATGTAGATCAGATGCAGACCAGATGTAGACCAGATTCAGACAGATGTAGACCAGATGCAAACCAGATGCAGAACACCAGATGTAGACCAGATGCAGACCAGATGTAGACCAGATGCAGACCAGATGCAGACCAGATGTAGACCAGATGCAGACCAGATGTAGACCAGATGCAGACCACCAGATGTAGACCAGATGCAGACCAGATGTAGACCAGATGCAGACCAGATGTAGACCAGATGCAGACCAGATGTAGACCAGATGCAGACCAGATGTAGACCAGATGCAGACCAGATGCAGACCACCAGATGTAGACCAGATGCATACCAGATGTAGACCAGATGCAGACCAGATGCAGACCAGATGTAGACCAGATTCAGACCAGATGCAGACCAGATGCAGACCAGCTGTAGACCAGATGCAGACCAGATGTAGACCAGATGTAGACAAGATGCAGACCAGATGCAGACCAGATGTAGACCAGATGCAGACCAGATGTTGACCAGATGTAGACCAGATGTAGACCAGATGCAGACCAGATGCAGACCAGATGTAGACCAGATGCAGACCAGATGCAGACCAGATGTTGACCAGATGTAGACCAGATGCAGACCAGATGTTGACCAGATGTAGACCAGATGTAGACCAGATGCAGACCAGATGTAGACCAGATGCAGACCAGATGTAGACCAGATGCAGACCAGATTCAGACCAGATGCAGACCAGATGTAGACCAGATGTAGACCAGATGCAGACCAGATGTGGACCAGATGCAGACCAGATGCAGACCAGATGTAGACCAGATGTAGACCAGATGCAGACCAGATGTAGACAATATGTAGACAAGATGCAGACCAGATGTAGACCAGATGCAGACAAGATGCAGACCAGATGTAGACCAGATTCAGACAGATGTAGACCAGATGCAGACCACCAGATGTAGACCAGATGCAGACCAGATGTAGACCAGATGCAGACCAGATGTAGACCAGATGCAGGCCAGATGTAGACCAGATGCAGACCAGATGCAGACCAGATGTAGACCAGATTCAGACCAGATGCACACCAGATGTAGACCAGATGCAGACCAGATGTTGACCAGATGTAGACCAGATGTAGACCTGATGCAGACCAGATGTTGACCAGATGTAGACCAGATGTAGACCAGATGCAGACCAGGTGTAGACCAGATGCAGACCAGATGCAGACCAGATGTAGACAAGATGCAGACCAGATGCAGACCAGATGTAGACCAGATGTTTAACAGATGTAGACCAGATGTAGACCAGATGCAGACCAGATGCAGACCAGATGTAGACCAGATGCAGACCAGATGCAGACCAGATGTAGACCAGATTCAGACCAGATGCAGACCAGATGTAGACCAGATGCAGACCAGATGCAGACCAGATGTAGACCAGATGCAGACCAGATGCAGACCAGATGTAGACCAGATGCAGACCAGATGCAGACCAGATGTAGACAAGATGCAGACCAGATGCAGACCAGATGTAGACCAGATGCAGACCAGATGCAGACCAGATGTAGACCAGATGTAGACCAGATGCAGACCAGATGTTGACCAGATGTAGACCAGATGTAGACCAGATACAGACCAGATGCAGACCAGATGTAGACCAGATGTAGACCAGATGCAGACCAGATGTAGACCAGATGCAGACCAGATGTTGACCAGATGTAGACCAGATGCAGACCAGATGTAGACAAGATGCAGACCAGATGCAGACCAGATGTAGACCAGATGCAGACCAGATGCAGACCAGATTTAGACCAGATGTAGACCAGATGCAGACCAGATGTTGACCAGATGCAGACCAGATTTAGACCAGATGCAGACAAGATGTAGACCAGATGCAGACCGGATGCAGACCAGATGTAGACCAGATGTAGACCAGATACAGACCAGATGTTGACCAGATGTAGACCAGATGTACACCAGATGCAGACCAGATGTAGACCAGATGCAGACCAGATGTAGACCAGATGCAGACCAGGTGCAGACCAGATGCAGACCAGATTCAGACCAGATGAAGACAAGATGTAGACCAGATGTAGACCAGATGCAGACCAGATGTAGACCAGATGCAGACCAGATGTAGACCAGATGTAGACCAGATGCAGACCAGATGCAGACCAGATGCAGACCAGATGTAGACCAGATGTAGACCAGATGTACACCAGATGCAGACCAGATGCAGACCAGATGTAGACCAGATGTAGACCAGATGCTGACCAGATGTAGACCAGATGCAGACCAGATGTTGACCAGATGTAGAACAGATGTAGACCTGATGCAGACCAGATGTTGACCAGATGTTGACCAGATGTAGACCAGATGCAGACCAGATGCAGACCAGATGTAGACCAGATACAGACCACCAGATGTAGACCAGATGTAGAACAGATGTAGACCAGATACATACCACCAGATGTAGACCAGATGTAGACCAGATGCAGACCAGATGTAGACCAGATGCAGACCAGATGTAGACCAGATGCAGACCAGACGTTGACCAGATGTAGACCAGATGTAGACCAGATGCAGACCAGATGTTGACCAGATGTAGACCAGATGTAGACCAGATGTAGACCAGATGCAGACAATATGTAGACCAGATACAGACCAGATGTTGACCAGATGTAGACCAGATGTAGACCAGATGCATACCAGATGTAGACCAGATGCAGACCAGATGTAGACCAGATGCAGACCAGATGCAGACCAGATGCAGACCAGATTCAGACCAGATGTAGACCAGATGTAGACCAGTTGTAGACCAGATGTAGATCAGATGCAGACCAGATGTAGACCAGATTCAGACAGATGTAGACCAGATGCAGACCAGATGCAGAACACCAGATGTAGACCAGATGCAGACCAGATGTAGACCAGATGTAGACCAGATGCAGACCAGATGTAGACCAGATGCAGACCAGATGTAGACCAGATGCAGACCACCAGATGTAGACCAGATGCAGACCAGATGTAGACCAGATGCAGACCAGATGTAGACCAGATGCAGACCAGATGTAGACCAGATGCAGACCAGATGTAGACCAGATGCAGACCAGATGCAGACCACCAGATGTAGACCAGATGCAGACCAGATGTAGACCAGATGCAGACCAGATGCTGACCAGATGTAGACCAGATTCAGACCAGATGCAGACCAGATGCAGACCAGCTGTAGACCAGATGCAGACCAGATGCAGACCAGATGTAGACCAGATGCAGACCAGATGTTGACCAGATGTAGACCAGATGTAGACCAGATGCAGACCAGATGTTGACCAGATGTAAACAAGATGTAGACCAGATTCAGACCAGATGCAGACCAGATGTAGACCATATGTAGACCAGATTCAGACCAGATGCAGACCAGATGCAGACCAGCTGTAGACCAGATGCAGACCAGATGCAGACCAGATGTAGACCAGATGCAGACCAGATGTAGACCAGATGCAGACCAGATGCAGACCAGATGTAGACCAGATGTAGACCAGATGCTGACCAGATGTAGACCAGATGCAGACCAGATGTTGACCAGATGTAGAACAGATGTAGACCTGATGCAGACCAGATGTTGACCAGATGTAGACCAGATGTAGACCAGATGCAGACCAGATGCAGACCAGATGTAGACCAGATACAGACCACCAGATGTAGACCAGATGTAGAACAGATGTAGACCAGATACAGACCACCAGATGTAGACCAGATGTAGAACAGATGCAGACCAGATGTAGACCAGATTTAGACCAGATGCAGTCAATATGTAGACCAGATGCAGACCAGATGCAGACCAGATGTAGACAAGATGCAGACCAGATGCAGACCAGATGTAGACCAGATGTAGACCAGATGCAGACCAGATGTAGACCAGATGCAGACCAGATGCAGACCAGATGTAGACCAGATGTAGACCAGATGCAGACCAGATGTTGACCAGATGTAGACCAGATGTAGACCAGATACAGACCAGATGCAGACCAGATGTAGACCAGATGTAGACCAGATGCAGACCAGATGTAGACCTGATGCAGACCAGATGTTGACCAGATGTAGACCAGATGCAGACCAGATGTAGACAAGATGCAGACCAGATGCAGACCAGATGTAGACCAGATGCAGACCAGATGCAGACCAGATGTAGACCAGATGTAGACCAGATGCAGACCAGATGTTGACCAGATGCAGACCAGATTTAGACCAGATGCAGACAAGATGTAGACCAGATGCAGACCGGATGCAGACCAGATGTAGACCAGATGTAGACCAGATGTAGACCAGATGTTGACCAGATGTAGACCAGATGTACACCAGATGCAGACCAGATGTAGACCAGATGCAGACCAGATGTAGACCAGATGCAGACCAGGTGCAGACCAGATGCAGACCAGATTCAGACCAGATGAAGACAAGATGTAGACCAGATGTAGACCAGATGCAGACCAGATGTAGACCAGATGCAGACCAGATGCAGACCAGATGTAGACCAGATGCAGACCAGATGCAGACCAGATGCAGACCAGATGTAGACCAGATGCAGACCAGATGTACACCAGATGCAGACCAGATGCAGACCAGATGTAGACCAGATGTAGACCAGATGCTGACCAGATGTAGACCAGATGCAGACCAGATGTTGACCAGATGTAGAACAGATGCAGACCTGATGCAGACCAGATGTTGACCAGATGCAGACCAGATGTAGACCAGATGAAGACCAGATGCAGACCAGATGTAGACCAGATACAGACCACCAGATGTAGACCAGATGTAGAACAGATGTAGACCAGATACATACCACCAGATGTAGACCAGATGTAGACCAGATGCAGACCAGATGTAGACCAGATGCAGACCAGATTTAGACCAGATGCAGACAATATGTAGACCAGATGCAGACCAGACGTTGACCAGATGTAGACCAGATGTAGACCAGATGCAGACCAGATGTTGACCAGATGTAGACCAGATGTAGACCAGATTTAGACCAGATGCAGACAATATGTAGACCAGATACAGACCAGATGTTGACCAGATGTAGACCAGATGTAGACCAGATGCATACCAGATGTAGACCAGATGCAGACCAGATGTAGACCAGATGCAGACCAGATGCAGACCAGATGCAGACCAGATTCAGACCAGATGTAGACCAGATGTAGACCAGTTGTAGACCAGATGTAGATCAGATGCAGACCAGATGTAGACCAGATTCAGACAGATGTAGACCAGATGCAGACCAGATGCAGAACACCAGATGTAGACCAGATGCAGACCAGATGTAGACCAGATGCAGACCAGATGCAGACCAGATGTAGACCAGATGCAGACCAGATGTAGACCAGATGCAGACCACCAGATGTAGACCAGATGCAGACCAGATGTAGACCAGATGCAGACCAGATGTAGACCAGATGCAGACCAGATGTAGACCAGATGCAGACCAGATGTAGACCAGATGCAGACCAGATGCAGACCAGATGTAGACCAGATTCAGACCAGATGCAGACCAGATGCAGACCAGCTGTAGACCAGATGCAGACCAGATGTAGACCAGATGTAGACAAGATGCAGACCAGATGCAGACCAGATGTTGACCAGATGCAGACCAGATGTAGACCAGATGCAGACCAGATGCAGACCAGATGTAGACCAGATGCAGACCAGATGTTGACCAGATGTAGACCAGATGTAGACCAGATGCAGACCAGATGTTGACCAGATGTAAACAAGATGTAGACCACATTCAGACCAGATGCAGACCAGATGTAGTCCATATGTAGACCAGATTCAGACCAGATGCAGACCAGATGCAGACCAGCTGTAGACCAGATGCAGACCAGATGTAGACCAGATGTAGACAAGATGCAGACCAGATGCAGACCAGATGTAGACCAGATGCAGACCAGATGTTGACCAGATGCAGACCAGATGCAGACCAGATGTAGACCAGATGTTGACCAGATGCAGACCAGATGCAGACCAGATGTAGACCAGATGCAGACCAGATGTAGACCAGATGCAGACCAGATGCAGACCAGATGTAGACCAGATGTAGACCAGATGCTGTCCAGATGTAGACCAGATGCAGACCAGATGTTGACCAGATGTAGAACAGATGTAGACCTGATGCAGACCAGATGTTGACCAGATGTAGACCAGATGTAGACCAGATGCAGACCAGATGCAGACCAGATGTAGACCAGATACAGACCACCAGATGTAGACCAGATGTAGAACAGATGTAGACCAGATACAGACCACCAGATGTAGACCAGATGTAGAACAGATGCAGACCAGATGTAGACCAGATGCAGACCAGATGCAGTCAATATGTAGACCAGATGCAGACCAGACGTTGACCAGATGTAGACCAGATGTAGACCAGATGTAGACCAGATGCAGACCAGATGTTGACCAGATGTAGACCAGATGTAGACCAGATTTAGACCAGATGCAGACCAGATTCAGACCAGATGTAGACCAGATGCAGACCAGATGTTGACCAGATGTAGACCAGATGTAGACCAGATTTAGACCAGATGTAGACCAGATACAGACCAGATGTTGACCAGATGTAGACCAGATGTAGACCAGATGCATACCAGATGTAGACCAGATGCAGACCAGATGTAGACCAGATGCAGACCAGATGCAGACCAGATGCAGACCAGATTCAGACCAGATGTAGACCGGATGCAGACCAGATGCAGACCAGATGCAGACCAGATGTAGACCAGATGCAGACCAGATGTAGACCAGATGCAGACCAGATGCAGACCAGATGTAGACAAGATGCAGACCAGTTGTAGACCAGATGTAGACCAGATGCAGACCAGATGTAGACCAGATTCAGACAGATGTAGACCAGATGCAGACCAGATGCAGACCAGATGCAGACCAGATGCAGACCAAGATTCAGACCAGATGTAGACCAGATGTAGACCAGATGCAGACCAGATGCAGACCAGATGCAGACCAGATGTAGACCAGATGCAGACCAGATGTAGACCAGATGCAGACCAGATGCAGACCAGATGTACACAAGATGCAGACCAGTTGTAGACCAGATGTAGAACAGATGCAGACCAGATGTAGACCAGATGTAGACCAGATGCAGACAATATGTAGACCAGATGCAGACCAGACGTTGACCAGATGTAGACCAGATGTAGACCAGATGTAGACCAGATGCAGACCAGATGTTGACCAGATGTAGACCAGATGTAGACCAGATGTAGACCAGATGCAGACAATATGTAGACCAGATACAGACCAGATGTTGACCAGATGTAGACCAGATGTAGACCAGATGCATACCAGATGTAGACCAGATGCAGACCAGATGTAGACCAGATGCAGACCAGATGCAGACCAGATGCAGACCAGATTCAGACCAGATGTAGACCAGATGTAGACCAGATGCAGACCAGATGCAGACCAGATGTTGACCAGATGTAGACCAGATGTTGACCAGATGCAGACCAGATGTTGACCAGATGTAAACAAGATCTAGACCAGATGCAGACCAGATGCAGACCAGATGTAGACCAGATGTAGACCAGATGCAGACCAGATGTAGACCAGATGCAGACCAGATGTAGACCAGATGTAGACAAGATGCAGACCAGATGCAGACCAGATGTAGACCAGATGCAGACCAGATGTTGACCAGATGTAGACCAGATGTAGACCAGATGCAGACCAGATGTTGACCAGATGTAAACAAGATGTAGACCAGATGCAGACCAGATGTAGACCAGATGTAGACCAGATGTAGACCAGATTCAGACCAGATGCAGACCAGATGCAGACCAGCTGTAGACCAGATGCAGACCAGATGTAGACCAGATGTAGACAAGATGCAGACCAGATGCAGACCAGATGTAGACCAGATGCAGACCAGATGTTGACCAGATGTAGACCAGATGTAGACCAGATGCAGACCAGATGTTGACCAGATGTAAACAAGATGTAGACCAGATGCAGACCAGATGCAGACCAGATGTAGACCAGATGCAGACCAGATGCAGACCAGATGTAGACCAGATGCAGACCAAATGTTGACCAGATGTAGAACAGATGTAGACCTGATGCAGACCAGATGGTGACCACATGTAGACCAGATGTAGACCAGATGCAGACCAGGTGTAGACCAGATGCCGACCAGATGTAGACCAGATGCAGACCAGATGTTGACCAGATGCAGACCAGATGTAGACCAGATGTTTACCAGATGTAGACCAGATCTAGACCAGATGTAGACCTGATGCAGACCAGATGTAGACCAGATGCAGACCAGATGTAGACCTGATGCAGACCAGATGTTGACCTGATGCAGACCAGATGTAGACCAGATGCACACCAGATGCAGACCAGATGAATACCAGATGTAGACCAGATGCAGACCAGATGTAGACCAGATGCAGACCAGGTGTAGACCAGATGCAGACCAGATGCAGACCAGATGTAGACAAGATGCAGACCAGATGTAGACCAGATACAGACCACCAGATGTAGACCAGATGTAGAACAGATGTAGACCAGATACAGACCACCAGATGTAGACCAGATGTAGAACAGATGCAGACCAGATGTAGACCAGATTTAGACCAGATGCAGACAATATGTAGACCAGATGCAGACCAGACGTTGACCAGATGTAGACCAGATGTAGACCAGATGTAGACCAGATGCAGACCAGATGTTGACCAGATGTAGACCAGATGTAGACCAGATTTAGACCAGATGCAGACAATATGTAGACCAGATACAGACCAGATGTTGACCAGATGTAGACCAGATGTAGACCTGATGCAGACCAGATGTAGACCAGATGCAGACCAGATGTAGACCTGATGCAGACCAGATGTTGACCTGATGCAGACCAGATGTAGACCTGATGCAGACCAGATGTTGACCTGATGCAGACCAGATGTAGACCAGATGCACACCAGGTGTAGACCAGATGCAGACCAGATGCAGACCAGATGTAGACCAGATGCAGACCAGATGTTGACCAGATGTAGACCAGATGTAGACCTGATGCAGACCAGATGTTGACCAGATGCAGACCAGATGTAGACCTGATGCAGACCAGATGTTGACCTGATGCAGACCAGATGTAGACCAGATGCACACCAGGTGTAGACCAGATGCAGACCAGATGCAGACCAGATGTAGACCAGATGCAGACCAGATGTACACCAGATGCAGACCTGATGCAGACCAGATGTAGACCAGATGTAGACCAGATGCTGACCAGATGTAGACCAGATGCAGACCAGATGTTGACCAGATGTAGAACAGATGCAGACCTGATGCAGACCAGATGTTGACCAGATGCAGACCAGATGTAGACCAGATGCAGACCAGATGCAGACCAGATGTAGACCAGATACAGACCACCAGATGTAGACCAGATGTAGAACAGATGTAGACCAGATACATACCACCAGATGTAGACCAGATGTAGACCAGATGCAGACCAGATGTAGACCAGATGCAGACCAGATTTAGACCAGATGCAGACAATATGTAGACCAGATGCAGACCAGACGTTGACCAGATGTAGACCAGATGTAGACCAGATGCAGACCAGATGTTGACCAGATGTAGACCAGATGTAGACCAGATTTAGACCAGATGCAGACAATATGTAGACCAGATACAGACCAGATGTTGACCAGATGTAGACCAGATGTAGACCAGATGCATACCAGATGTAGACCAGATGCAGACCAGATGTAGACCAGATGCAGACCAGATGCAGACCAGATGCAGACCAGATTCAGACCAGATGTAGACCAGATGTAGACCAGTTGTAGACCAGATGTAGATCAGATGCAGACCAGATGTAGACCAGATTCAGACAGATGTAGACCAGATGCAGACCAGATGCAGAACACCAGATGTAGACCAGATGCAGACCAGATGTAGACCAGATGCAGACCAGATGCAGACCAGATGCAGACCAGATGTAGACCAGATGCAGACCAGATGTAGACCAGATGCAGACCAGATGTAGACCAGATGCAGACCAGATGTAGACCAGATGCAGACCAGATGCAGACCACCAGATGTAGACCAGATGCAGACCAGATGTAGACCAGATGCAGACCAGATGCAGACCAGATGTAGACCAGATGCAGACCAGATGCAGACCAGATGCAGACCAGCTGTAGACCAGATGCAGACCAGATGTAGACCAGATGCAGACAAGATGCAGACCAGATGCAGACCAGATGTAGACCAGATGCAGACCAGATGTTGACCAGATGTAGACCAGATGTAGACCAGATGCAGACCAGATGCAGACCAGATGCAGACCAGATGCAGACCAGATGTAGACCAGATGTAGACCAGATGTAGACCAGATGCAGACCAGATGTTGACCAGATGTAAACAAGATGTAGACCAGATTCAGACCAGATGCAGACCAGATGTAGTCCATATGTAGACCAGATTCAGACCAGATGCAGACCAGATGCAGACCAGCTGTAGACCAGATGCAGACCAGATGTAGACCAGATGTAGACCAGATGTAGACCAGATGCAGACCAGATGCAGACCAGATGTAGACCAGATACAGACCACCAGATGTAGACCAGATGTAGAACAGATGTAGACCAGATACAGACCACCAGATGTAGACCAGATGTAGAACAGATGCAGACCAGATGTAGACCAGATTTAGACCAGATGCAGTCAATATGTAGACCAGATGCAGACCAGACGTTGACCAGATGTAGACCAGATGTAGACCAGATGTAGACCAGATGTAGACCAGATGCAGACCAGGTGTAGACCAGATGCCGACCAGATGTAGACCAGATGCAGACCAGATGTTGACCAGATGCAGACCAGATGTAGACCAGATGTTTACCAGATGTAGACCAGATCTAGACCAGATGTAGACCAGATGCAGACCAGATGTAGACCAGATGCAGACCAGATGTAGACCTGATGCAGACCAGATGTTGACCTGATGCAGACCAGATGTAGACCAGATGCACACCAGATGCAGACCAGATGAATACAAGATGTAGACCAGATGCAGACCAGATGTAGACCAGATGCAGACCAGGTGTAGACCAGATGCAGACCAGATGCAGACCAGATGTAGACAAGATGCAGACCAGATGTAGACCAGATACAGACCACCAGATGTAGACCAGATGTAGAACAGATGTAGACCAGATACAGACCACCAGATGTAGACCAGATGTAGAACAGATGCAGACCAGATGTAGACCAGATTTAGACCAGATGCAGACAATATGTAGACCAGATGCAGACCAGACGTTGACCAGATGTAGACCAGATGTAGACCAGATGTAGACCAGATGCAGACCAGATGTTGACCAGATGTAGACCAGATGTAGACCAGATTTAGACCAGATGCAGACAATATGTAGACCAGATACAGACCAGATGTTGACCAGATGTAGACCAGATGTAGACCTGATGCAGACCAGATGTAGACCAGATGCAGACCAGATGTAGACCTGATGCAGACCAGATGTTGACCTGATGCAGACCAGATGTAGACCTGATGCAGACCAGATGTTGACCTGATGCAGACCAGATGTAGACCAGATGCACACCAGGTGTAGACCAGATGCAGACCAGATGCAGACCAGATGTAGACCAGATGCAGACCAGATGTAGACCAGATGCAGACCAGATGCAGACCAGATGTAGACAAGATGCAGACCAGTTGTAGACCAGATGTAGACCAGATGCAGACCAGATGTAGACCAGATTCAGACAGATGTAGACCAGATGCAGACCAGATGCAGACCAGATGCAGACCAAGATTCAGACCAGATGCAGACCAGATGCAGACCAGATGTACACAAGATGCAGACCAGTTGTAGACCAGATGTAGAACAGATGCAGACCAGATGTAGACCAGATGTAGACCAGATGCAGACAATATGTAGACCAGATGCAGACCAGACGTTGACCAGATGTAGACCAGATGTAGACCAGATGCAGACCAGATGTTGACCAGATGTAGACCAGATGTAGACCAGATGTAGACCAGATGCAGACAATATGTAGACCAGATACAGACCAGATGTTGACCAGATGTAGACCAGATGTAGACCAGATGCATACCAGATGTAGACCAGATGCAGACCAGATGTAGACCAGATGCAGACCAGATGCAGACCAGATGCAGACCAGATTCAGACCAGATGTAGACCAGATGTAGACCAGATGCAGACCAGATGCAGACCAGATGTTGACCAGATGTAGACCAGATGTTGACCAGATGCAGACCAGATGTTGACCAGATGTAAACAAGATGTAGACCAGATGCAGACCAGATGCAGACCAGATGTAGACCAGATGTAGACCAGATGCAGACCAGATGTAGACCAGATGCAGACCAGATGTGGACCAGATGTAGACAAGATGCAGACCAGATGCAGACCAGATGTAGACCAGATGCAGACCAGATGTTGACCAGATGTAGACCAGATGTAGACCAGATGCAGACCAGATGTTGACCAGATGTAAACAAGATGTAGACCAGATGCAGACCAGATGTAGACCAGATGTAGACCAGATGTAGACCAGATTCAGACCAGATGCAGACCAGATGCAGACCAGCTGTAGACCAGATGCAGACCAGATGTAGACCAGATGTAGACAAGATGCAGACCAGATGCAGACCAGATGTAGACCAGATGCAGACCAGATGTTGACCAGATGTAGACCAGATGTAGACCAGATGCAGACCAGATGTTGACCAGATGTAAACAAGATGTAGACCAGATGCAGACCAGATGCAGACCAGATGTAGACCAGATGCAGACCAGATGCAGACCAGATGTAGACCAGATGCAGACCAAATGTTGACCAGATGTAGAACAGATGTAGACCTGATGCAGACCAGATGGTGACCACATGTAGACCAGATGTAGACCAGATGCAGACCAGGTGTAGACCAGATGCCGACCAGATGTAGACCAGATGCAGACCAGATGTTGACCAGATGCAGACCAGATGTAGACCAGATGTTTACCAGATGTAGACCAGATGCAGACCAGATGTAGACCTGATGCAGACCAGATGTAGACCAGATGCAGACCAGATGTAGACCTGATGCAGACCAGATGTTGACCTGATGCAGACCAGATGTAGACCAGATGCACACCAGATGCAGACCAGATGAATACAAGATGTAGACCAGATGCAGACCAGATGTAGACCAGATGCAGACCAGGTGTAGACCAGATGCAGACCAGATGCAGACCAGATGTAGACAAGATGCAGACCAGATGTAGACCAGATACAGACCACCAGATGTAGACCAGATGTAGAACAGATGTAGACCAGATACAGACCACCAGATGTAGACCAGATGTAGAACAGATGCAGACCAGATGTAGACCAGATTTAGACCAGATGCAGACAATATGTAGACCAGATGCAGACCAGACGTTGACCAGATGTAGACCAGATGTAGACCAGATGTAGACCAGATGCAGACCAGATGTTGACCAGATGTAGACCAGATGTAGACCAGATTTAGACCAGATGCAGACAATATGTAGACCAGATACAGACCAGATGTTGACCAGATGTAGACCAGATGTAGACCTGATGCAGACCAGATGTAGACCAGATGCAGACCAGATGTAGACCTGATGCAGACCAGATGTTGACCTGATGCAGACCAGATGTAGACCTGATGCAGACCAGATGTTGACCTGATGCAGACCAGATGTAGACCAGATGCACACCAGGTGTAGACCAGATGCAGACCAGATGCAGACCAGATGTAGACCAGATGCAGACCAGATGTTGACCAGATGTAGACCAGATGTAGACCTGATGCAGACCAGATGTTGACCAGATGCAGACCAGATGTAGACCTGATGCAGACCAGATGTTGACCTGATGCAGACCAGATGTAGACCAGATGCACACCAGGTGTAGACCAGATGCAGACCAGATGCAGACCAGATGTAGACCAGATGCAGACCAGATGCAGACCAGATGTAGACCAGATGTTTACCAGATGTAGACCAGATGTAGACCAGATGTAGACCAGATGTAGACCAGATACAGACCAGATGTTGACCAGATGTAGACCAGATGTAGACCAGATGCAGACCAGATGTTGACCAGATGCAGACCAGATGTAGACCTGATGCAGACCAGATGTTGACCTGATGCAGACCAGATGTAGACCAGATGCACACCAGGTGTAGACCAGATGCAGACCAGATGCAGACCAGATGTAGACCAGATGCAGACCAGATGTAGACCAGATGTTTACCAGATGTAGACCAGATGTAGACCAGATGTAGACCAGATGTAGACCTGATGCAGACCAGATGTAGACCAGATGCAGACCAGATGTAGACCAGATGCAGACCAGATGCAGACCAGATGCAGACCAGATTCAGACCAGATGCAGACCAGATGCAGACCAGATGTAGACCAGATTCAGACCAGATGCAGACCAGATGCAGACCAGATGTAGACCAGATGTCGACCATATGCAGACCTGATGTAGACCAGATGTAGACCAGATGCAGAACAGAGTTAGACCAGATGTAGACCAGATGTAGACCAGATGCAGACCAGATGTAGACTAGATGCAGACCAGATGCAGACCAGATGTAGACCAGATGTAGACCGAATGCAGACCAGATGTTGACCAGATGTAGACCAGATGCAGACCAGATGCAGACCAGATGTAGACCAGATGCAGACCAGATGTAGACCAGATGCAGACCAGATGCAGACCAGATGTAGACCAGATGCAGACCAGATGCAGACCAGATCCAGACCAGATGCAGACCAGATGTAGACCAGATTCAGACCAGATGTAGACCAGGTGCAGACCAGATGCAGACCAGATGTAGACCAGATGCAGACCAGATGCAGACCAGATGTAGACCAGATGCAGACCAGATGCAGAACAGATGTAGACCAGATGTAGACCAGATGCAGACCAGGTGTAGACCAGATGCAGACCAGATGTAGACCAGATGTAGACCAGATGTTGACCAGATGCAGACCAGATGTTGACCAGATGTAAACAAGATGTAGACCAGATGCAGACCAGATGCAGACCAGATGTAGACCAGATGTAGACCAGATGCAGACCAGATGTAGACCAGATGCAGACCAGATGTAGACCAGATGTAGACAAGATGCAGACCAGATGCAGACCAGATGTAGACCAGATGCAGACCAGATGTTGACCAGATGTAGACCAGATGTAGACCAGATGCAGACCAGATGTTGACCAGATGTAAACAAGATGTAGACCAGATGCAGACCAGATGTAGACCAGATGTAGACCAGATGTAGACCAGATTCAGACCAGATGCAGACCAGATGCAGACCAGCTGTAGACCAGATGCAGACCAGATGTAGACCAGATGTAGACAAGATGCAGACCAGATGCAGACCAGATGTAGACCAGATGCAGACCAGATGTTGACCAGATGTAGACCAGATGTAGACCAGATGCAGACCAGATGTTGACCAGATGTAAACAAGATGTAGACCAGATGCAGACCAGATGCAGACCAGATGTAGACCAGATGCAGACCAGATGCAGACCAGATGTAGACCAGATGCAGACCAAATGTTGACCAGATGTAGAACAGATGTAGACCTGATGCAGACCAGATGGTGACCACATGTAGACCAGATGTAGACCAGATGCAGACCAGGTGTAGACCAGATGCCGACCAGATGTAGACCAGATGCAGACCAGATGTTGACCAGATGCAGACCAGATGTAGACCAGATGTTTACCAGATGTAGACCAGATGCAGACCAGATGTAGACCTGATGCAGACCAGATGTAGACCAGATGCAGACCAGATGTAGACCTGATGCAGACCAGATGTTGACCTGATGCAGACCAGATGTAGACCAGATGCACACCAGATGCAGACCAGATGAATACAAGATGTAGACCAGATGCAGACCAGATGTAGACCAGATGCAGACCAGGTGTAGACCAGATGCAGACCAGATGCAGACCAGATGTAGACAAGATGCAGACCAGATGTAGACCAGATACAGACCACCAGATGTAGACCAGATGTAGAACAGATGTAGACCAGATACAGACCACCAGATGTAGACCAGATGTAGAACAGATGCAGACCAGATGTAGACCAGATTTAGACCAGATGCAGACAATATGTAGACCAGATGCAGACCAGACGTTGACCAGATGTAGACCAGATGTAGACCAGATGTAGACCAGATGCAGACCAGATGTTGACCAGATGTAGACCAGATGTAGACCAGATTTAGACCAGATGCAGACAATATGTAGACCAGATACAGACCAGATGTTGACCAGATGTAGACCAGATGTAGACCTGATGCAGACCAGATGCAGACCAGATGTAGACCAGATGCAGACCAGATATAGACAAGATGTAGACCAGATGTAGACCAGATGCAGACCAGATGTAGACCAGATGTAGACCAGATGCAGACCAGATGTAGACCAGATGCAGACCAGATGCAGACCAGATGCAGACCAGATGTAGACCAGATGCAGACAAGATGTAGACCAGATGTAGACCAGATGCAGACCAGATGTAGACCAGATGTAGACCAGATGTAGTCCAGATGCAGACCAGATGCAGACCAGATGTAGACCAGATGCAGACCAGATGTAGACCAGAGTCAGTCCAGATGCAGACCAGATGCAGACCAGATGTTGACCAGATGCAGACCAGATGCAGACCAGATGCAGACCAGATGCAGACCAGATGTAGACCAGATGCAGACCAGATGAAGACCAGATGCAGACCAGATGCAGACCAGATGTTGACCAGATGTAGACCAGATGCAGACCAGATGCAGACCAGATGCAGACCAGATGCAGACCACATCTAGACCAGATGCAGACCAGATATAGACCAGATGTAGACCAGATGCAGACCAGATATAGACCAGATGTAGACCAGATGCAGACCAGATGTAGACCAGATGCAGACCAGATGCAGACCAGATGTAGACCAGATGCAGACCAAATGTTGACCAGATGTAGAACAGATGTAGACCTGATGCAGACCAGATGGTGACCACATGTAGACCAGATGTAGACCAGATGCAGACCAGGTGTAGACCAGATGCCGACCAGATGTAGACCAGATGCAGACCAGATGTTGACCAGATGCAGACCAGATGTAGACAAGATGTTTACCAGATGTAGACCAGATGCAGACCAGATGTAGACCTGATGCAGACCAGATGTAGACCAGATGCAGACCAGATGTAGACCTGATGCAGACCAGATGTTGACCTGATGCAGACCAGATGTAGACCAGATGCACACCAGATGCAGACCAGATGAATACAAGATGTAGACCAGATGCAGACCAGATGTAGACCAGATGCAGACCAGGTGTAGACCAGATGCAGACCAGATGCAGACCAGATGTAGACAAGATGCAGACCAGATGTAGACCAGATACAGACCACCAGATGTAGACCAGATGTAGAACAGATGTAGACCAGATACAGACCACCAGATGTAGACCAGATGTAGAACAGATGCAGACCAGATGTAGACCAGATTTAGACCAGATGCAGACAATATGTAGACCAGATGCAGACCAGACGTTGACCAGATGTAGACCAGATGTAGACCAGATGTAGACCAGATGCAGACCAGATGTTGACCAGATGTAGACCAGATGTAGACCAGATTTAGACCAGATGCAGACAATATGTAGACCAGATACAGACCAGATGTTGACCAGATGTAGACCAGATGTAGACCTGATGCAGACCAGATGTAGACCAGATGCAGACCAGATGTAGACCTGATGCAGACCAGATGTTGACCTGATGCAGACCAGATGTAGACCTGATGCAGACCAGATGTTGACCTGATGCAGACCAGATGTAGACCAGATGCACACCAGGTGTAGACCAGATGCAGACCAGATGCAGACCAGATGTAGACCAGATGCAGACCAGATGTTGACCAGATGTAGACCAGATGTAGACCTGATGCAGACAAGATGTTGACCAGATGCAGACCAGATGTAGACCTGATGCAGACCAGATGTTGACCTGATGCAGACCAGATGTAGACCAGATGCACACCAGGTGTAGACCAGATGCAGACCAGATGCAGACCAGATGTAGACCAGATGCAGACCAGATGCAGACCAGATGTAGACCAGATGTTTACCAGATGTAGACCAGATGTAGACCAGATGTAGACCAGATGTAGACCAGATACAGACCAGATGTTGACCAGATGTAGACCAGATGTAGACCAGATGCAGACCAGATGTTGACCAGATGCAGACCAGATGTAGACCTGATGCAGACCAGATGTTGACCTGATGCAGACCAGATGTAGACCAGATGCACACCAGGTGTAGACCAGATGCAGACCAGATGCAGACCAGATGTAGACCAGATGCAGACCAGATGTAGACCAGATGTTTACCAGATGTAGACCAGATGTAGACCAGATGTAGACCAGATGTAGACCTGATGCAGACCAGATGTAGACCAGATGCAGACCAGATGTAGACCAGATGCAGACCAGATGCAGACCAGATGCAGACCAGATTCAGACCAGATGCAGACCAGATGCAGACCAGATGTAGACCAGATTCAGACCAGATGCAGACCAGATGCAGACCAGATGTAGACCAGATGTCGACCATATGCAGACCTGATGTAGACCAGATGTAGACCAGATGCAGAACAGAGTTAGACCAGATGTAGACCAGATGTAGACCAGATGCAGACCAGATGTAGACTAGATGCAGACCAGATGCAGACCAGATGTAGACCAGATGTAGACCGAATGCAGACCAGATGTTGACCAGATGTAGACCAGATGCAGACCAGATGCAGACCAGATGTAGACCAGATGCAGACCAGATGTAGACCAGATGCAGACCAGATGCAGACCAGATGTAGACCAGATGCAGACCAGATGCAGACCAGATCCAGACCAGATGCAGACCAGATGTAGACCAGATTCAGACCAGATGTAGACCAGGTGCAGACCAGATGCAGACCAGATGTAGACCAGATGCAGACCAGATGCAAACCAGATGCAGACCAGATGTAGACCAGATGCAGACCAGATGCAGACCAGATGCAGATCAGATCCAGACCAGATGCAGACCAGATGTAGACCAGATTCAGACCAGATGTAGACCAGATGCAGACCAGATGCAGACCAGATCCAGACCAGATGTAGACCAGATGTAGACCAGATGCAGACCAGATGCAGACCAGATGTAGACCAGATGCAGACCAGATGCAGACCAGATGTAGACCAGATGTAGACCAGATTCAGACCAGATGAAGACCAGATGTAGACCAGATGTAGACCAGATGCAGACCAGATGTAGACCAGATGCAGACCAGATGCAGAACAGATGTAGACCAGATGTAGACCAGATGCAGACCAGGTGTAGACCAGATGCAGACCAGATGTAGACCAGATGTAGACCAGATGTTGACCAGATGCAGACCAGATGTTGACCAGATGTAAACAAGATGTAGACCAGATGCAGACCAGATGCAGACCAGATGTAGACCAGATGTAGACCAGATGCAGACCAGATGTAGACCAGATGCAGACCAGATGTAGACCAGATGTAGACAAGATGCAGACCAGATGCAGACCAGATGTAGACCAGATGCAGACCAGATGTTGACCAGATGTAGACCAGATGTAGACCAGATGCAGACCAGATGTTGACCAGATGTAAACAAGATGTAGACCAGATGCAGACCAGATGTAGACCAGATGTAGACCAGATGTAGACCAGATTCAGACCAGATGCAGACCAGATGCAGACCAGCTGTAGACCAGATGCAGACCAGATGTAGACCAGATGCAGACCAAATGTTGACCAGATGTAGACCAGATGTAGACCAGATGCAGACCAGCTGTAGACCAGATGCAGACCAGATGTAGACCAGATGCAGACCAAATGTTGACCAGATGTAGACCAGATGCAGACCAGATGCAGACCAGCTGTAGACCAGATGCAGACCAGATGTAGACCAGATGCAGACCAGATGTTGACCAGATGTAGACCAGATGTAGACCAGATGCAGACCAGATGTTGACCAGATGTAAACAAGATGTAGACCAGATGCAGACCAGATGCAGACCAGATGTAGACCAGATGCAGACCAGATGCAGACCAGATGTAGACCAGATGCAGACCAAATGTTGACCAGATGTAGAACAGATGTAGACCTGATGCAGACCAGATGGTGACCACATGTAGACCAGATGTAGACCAGATGCAGACCAGGTGTAGACCAGATGCCGACCAGATGTAGACCAGATGCAGACCAGATGTTGACCAGATGCAGACCAGATGTAGACCAGATGTTTACCAGATGTAGACCAGATGCAGACCAGATGTAGACCTGATGCAGACCAGATGTAGACCAGATGCAGACCAGATGTAGACCTGATGCAGACCAGATGTTGACCTGATGCAGACCAGATGTAGACCAGATGCACACCAGATGCAGACCAGATGAATACAAGATGTAGACCAGATGCAGACCAGATGTAGACCAGATGCAGACCAGGTGTAGACCAGATGCAGACCAGATGCAGACCAGATGTAGACAAGATGCAGACCAGATGTAGACCAGATACAGACCACCAGATGTAGACCAGATGTAGAACAGATGTAGACCAGATACAGACCACCAGATGTAGACCAGATGTAGAACAGATGCAGACCAGATGTAGACCAGATTTAGACCAGATGCAGACAATATGTAGACCAGATGCAGACCAGACGTTGACCAGATGTAGACCAGATGTAGACCAGATGTAGACCAGATGCAGACCAGATGTTGACCAGATGTAGACCAGATGTAGACCAGATTTAGACCAGATGCAGACAATATGTAGACCAGATACAGACCAGATGTTGACCAGATGTAGACCAGATGTAGACCTGATGCAGACCAGATGTAGACCAGATGCAGACCAGATGTAGACCTGATGCAGACCAGATGTTGACCTGATGCAGACCAGATGTAGACCTGATGCAGACCAGATGTTGACCTGATGCAGACCAGATGTAGACCAGATGCACACCAGGTGTAGACCAGATGCAGACCAGATGCAGACCAGATGTAGACCAGATGCAGACCAGATGTTGACCAGATGTAGACCAGATGTAGACCTGATGCAGACCAGATGTTGACCAGATGCAGACCAGATGTAGACCTGATGCAGACCAGATGTTGACCTGATGCAGACCAGATGTAGACCAGATGCACACCAGGTGTAGACCAGATGCAGACCAGATGCAGACCAGATGTAGACCAGATGCAGACCAGATGCAGACCAGATGTAGACCAGATGTTTACCAGATGTAGACCAGATGTAGACCAGATGTAGACCAGATGTAGACCAGATACAGACCAGATGTTGACCAGATGTAGACCAGATGTAGACCAGATGCAGACCAGATGTTGACCAGATGCAGACCAGATGTAGACCTGATGCAGACCAGATGTTGACCTGATGCAGACCAGATGTAGACCAGATGCACACCAGGTGTAGACCAGATGCAGACCAGATGCAGACCAGATGTAGACCAGATGCAGACCAGATGCAGACCAGATGTAGACCAGATGTTTACCAGATGTAGACCAGATGTAGACCAGATGTAGACCAGATGTAGACCTGATGCAGACCAGATGTAGACCAGATGCAGACCAGATGTAGACCAGATGCAGACCAGATGTTGACCAGATGCAGACCAGATGCAGACCAGATTCAGACCAGATGCAGACCAGATGCAGACCAGATGTAGACCAGATTCAGACCAGATGCAGACCAGATGTAGACCAGATTCAGACCAGATGCAGACCAGATGCAGACCAGATGTAGACCAGATGTAGACCAGATTCAGACCAGATGCAGACCAGATGCAGACCAGATGTAGACCAGATTCAGACCAGATGCAGACCAGATGCAGACCAGATGTAGACCAGATTCAGACCAGATGCAGACCAGATGCAGACCAGATGTAGACCAGATGTCGACCAGATGTTGACCAGATGCAGACCAGATGTAGACCAGATTCAGACCAGATGCAGACCAGATGCAGACCAGATGTAGACCAGATGCAGACCAGATGTTGACCAGATGCAGACCAGATGCAGACCAGATTCAGACCAGATGCAGACCAGATGCAGACCAGATGTAGACCAGATTCAGACCAGATGCAGACCAGATGCAGACCAGATGTAGACCAGATGTCGACCATATGCAGACCTGATGTAGACCAGATGTAGACCAGATGCAGAACAGAGTTAGACCAGATGTAGACCAGATGTAGACCAGATGCAGACCAGATGTAGACTAGATGCAGACCAGATGCAGACCAGATGTAGACCAGATGTAGACCGAATGCAGACCAGATGTTGACCAGATGTAGACCAGATGCAGACCAGATGCAGACCAGATGTAGACCAGATGCAGACCAGATGTAGACCAGATGCAGACCAGATGCAGACCAGATGTAGACCAGATGCAGACCAGATGCAGACCAGATCCAGACCAGATGCAGACCAGATGTAGACCAGATTCAGACCAGATGTAGACCAGGTGCAGACCAGATGCAGACCAGATGTAGACCAGATGCAGACCAGATGCAGACCAGATGCAGACCAGATGTAGACCAGATGCAGACCAGATGCAGACCAGATGCAGATCAGATCCAGACCAGATGCAGACCAGATGTAGACCAGATTCAGACCAGATGTAGACCAGATGCAGACCAGATGCAGACCAGATCCAGACCAGATGTAGACCAGATGTAGACCAGATGCAGACCAGATGCAGACCAGATGTAGACCAGATGCAGACCAGATGCAGACCAGATGTAGACCAGATGTAGACCAGATTCAGACCAGATGAAGACCAGATGTAGACCAGATGTAGACCAGATGCAGACCAGATGTAGACCAGATGCAGACCAGATGCAGAACAGATGTAGACCAGATGTAGACCAGATGCAGACCAGGTGTAGACCAGATGCAGACCAGATGTAGACCAGATGTAGACAAGATGCAGACCAGATGCAGACCAGATGTAGACCAGATGTTTACCAGATGTAGACCAGATGCAGACCAGATGCAGACCAGATGCAGACCAGATGTAGACCAGATGCAGACCAGATGTAGACCAGATGCAGACCAGATGCAGACCAGATGTAGACCAGATGTAGACCAGATGCTGACCAGATGTAGACCAGATGCAGACCAGATGTTGACCAGATGTAGAACAGATGTAGACCTGATGCAGACCAGATGTTGACCAGATGTAGACCAGATGTAGACCAGATGCAGACCAGATGCAGACCAGATGTAGACCAGATACAGACCACCAGATGTAGACCAGATGTAGAACAGATGTAGACCAGATACAGACCACCAGATGTAGACCAGATGTAGAACAGATGCAGACCAGATGTAGACCAGATTTAGACCAGATGCAGACAATATGTAGACCAGATGCAGACCAGACGTTGACCAGATGTAGACCAGATGTAGACCAGATGTAGACCAGATGCAGACCAGATGTTGACCAGATGTAGACCAGATGTAGACCAGATTTAGACCAGATGCAGACAATATGTAGACCAGATACAGACCAGATGTTGACCAGATGTAGACCAGATGCATACCAGATGTAGACCAGATGCAGACCAGATGTAGACCAGATGCAGACCAGATGCAGACCAGATGCAGACCAGATTCAGACCAGATGTAGACCAGATGTAGACCAGATGCAGACCAGATGCAGACCAGATGCAGACCAGATGTAGACCAGATGCAGACCAGATGTAGACCAGATGCAGACCAGATGCAGACCAGATGTAGACCAGATGCAGACCAGATGCAGACCAGATTCAGACCAGATGTAGACCAGATGCAGACCAGATGTAGACCAGATGCAGACCAGATGCAGACCAGATGTAGACCAGATGCAGACCAGATCTTCCCTTTGATCCGTCTGCGCATTATCGTGTCACCATGGCAACCTGCCTAAAGATAAAAACAGTAAAGTTGTCCTGATAATTTAATCATCTCTCAAAGAGAGCAGCGTGTAAAATGTGTGTGTGTTCTTTTCAGGAAATTCCTCGAGTGTGTGTGGTTTTTGTGGGGGATGGTGTGTGTGTGTCTGTGGGCGAGGGGGGGTCACAAAAATGGGAAACTTACGGGAAGGAAGGAGGAAGAAAAGGGTGAAGACCAGGAAGTGTGAGTGACGGGAAAAAGAGGCGTTGAAGGATGACGAAGATGGAAAGAGCCAGATGGATTCTTACAAACCCAACATCCTGTCTGTCCCTGCTCTTCATCATCTTCATCATCTTTATCAGCTTCATCATCTTCATCAGCTTCATCATCTTCATCATCTTCATCATTGTCGATAGATGATATATAAATTTAATGAGATGGGGGGGGGGGGGTTATAGGGTGTTCATAGGGCGCCTTTCACCCTACACACCCTCACCAGAGGCGACCAGCTACAGGGTGATCAAACCTGAGCCTGCGTCCCATGCCCAGTTACAGTTGTAGCTAAAAGGCCTTTGACTTTCCATTTGTGGGTCCAGCAAGGTTCCTTCATCTTCACTTGAATCCAAGGTCTCATAGCAGTTTGGTGATAGGTGTTGCCACAAATCTCTACTGGGCATAACTCCAGGAATGCGGATTCTGCGCCGGTCTGTCGTGGTGAAGAAGGAGCTGAGCCAGAAGGCGAAGCTCTCGATTTACCAGTCGATCTACGTTCCTACCCTCACCTATGGTCATGAGCTGTGGGTCGTAACCGAAAGAACGAGATCTTGTATACAGGCGGCTGAAATGAGTTTCCTCCGCAGGGTGGCCGGGCTCTCCCTTAGAGATAGGGTGAGGAGCTCGGTCATCCTGGAGGAGATCAGAGTAGAGCCGCTGCTCCTCCGCATCAAGAGGAACCAGTTGAGGTGGCTCGGGCATCTGGTCAGGATGCCTCCTGGACCTCCCTGGTGAGGTGTTCCAGGCACGTCCCTCTGGGAGGAGACCCCGGGGAAGACCCAGGACACGCTGGAGGGATTATATCTCTTGGCTGGCTGATGGATGGATGGATGGATGGATGGATGGATGGATGGATGGATGGACGGATGATGGACGGATGGATGGATGGATGATGGACGGATGGATGGATGGATGGATGGATGGATGGATGGATGGACGGATGGATGGATGGATGGATGATGGACGGATGGATGGATGGATGGATGGATGGATGGATGGATGATGGACGGATGGATGGATGGATGATGGACGGATGGATGGATGGATGGACGGATGATGGACGGATGGATGGATGGATGATGGACGGATGGATGGATGGATGGATGGATGGATGGATGGACGGATGGATGGATGGATGGATGATGGACGGATGGATGGATGGATGGATGGATGGATGGATGGATGGATGGATGATGGACGGATGGATGGACGGATGATGGATGGATGGATGGATGGATGGATGGATGGATGGATGGATGGATGGACGGATGATGGACGGATGGATGGATGGATGATGGACGGATGGATGGATGGATGGATGGATGGATGGATGGACGGATGGATGGATGGATGGATGATGGACGGATGGATGGATGGATGGATGGATGGATGGATGGATGATGGACGGATGGATGGACGGATGATGGACGGATGGATGGATGGATGATGGACGGATGGATGGATGGATGGATGGATGGATGGATGGACGGATGGATGGATGGATGGATGATGGACGGATGGATGGATGGATGGATGGATGGATGGACGGATGATGGACGGATGGATGGATGGATGATGGATGGATGGATGGATGGATGGATGGACGGATGGATGGATGGATGGATGATGGACGGATGGATGGATGGATGGATGGATGGATGGATGGATGGATGGATGATGGACGGATGGATGGATGGATGATGGACGGATGGACAGAAAAATAAATCACTGTTTAAATAATTATCTTTTTATGATTTATTTGTTGAATTTATAATTTGACAATAAAAACAAATAAGTGGATTTATTGATAAAATTATCAGAAATAAATTATTTGTAAATAGTCATTACACTGTGATATAATTAGTCTAAATAAAATTTTGATCAATAAATAAACTTATTCATACAAAATAAATTAAAAACAATATTTATCAGTAAAATTTCAACAAAGATCAAGTATTTCTTTCATAAATGTGAATTTTACTGAAGTCTAATCCCAAATGCATCCAAATGACAGCGTCTTGGAGCATAGGTGGCGGCACTCCCAGCAGAAGGTGGCCATGTTGCAGCGCCATCTGTCAATATGGTAGCTAAAAGGGGAAAAACTTGTCAGCCTGATGTGTTTTAGCTGTGAATCCTGTGTTGTCGGGGGAGAAACAAGCAAAGACCACCGTGGATCATTCAGCTTGTTGCTTTCCACTGAAATGGAGGAGCATCCAGTCTCTTTGTCCTGCGAGGGGGAGGAAATATATCCAATGCAAGAAAAAGAAATAAGGGTGAGAAAAGGAGGGTGTAGCGTTTAGCAGATGGAGATGGTGGATGAAGGACTTCGGGTGGAGGCTGCAGCTTCCTGCTGGACAGGTAAGTTCATTCAATCTAACAGTTTATTTTGGCGTTATGTTAGAAACAGGGCAGGTAGTCCAGCAGGTGCTTTTGCCTCTCGTTTGAGTCGCATCATTTCTGTTACTGCTGTTTAAAATGGCAGAGATGCTAATTAGTTGCAGCATTAGTGTGTGTGTGTGTGTGTGTGTGTGTGTGTGTGTGTGTGTGTGTGTGTGTGTGTGTGTGTATGGCGCTACACAATGGCGCTCCATGATGGCGCTCCATGATGGCGCTCCACGATGGCGCTCCACGATGGCGTTCCACGATGGCGCTCCACAATGGCGCTCCATGTTGGCGCTCCATGATGGCGCTATACGATGGCGCTCCACAATGGCGCTCCATGTTGGTGCTCCATGATGGTGCTATACGATGGCGCTCCACGATGGCGCTATACAATGGCGCTCCACGATGGCGCTATACAATGGCGCTCCACGATGGCGCTCCATGTTGGTGCTCCATGATGGCGCTCCACAATGGCGCTACATGTTGGTGCTCCATGATGGCGCTCCATGTTGGCGCTCCATGTTGGTGCTCCATGTTGGTGCTCCATGTTGGTGCTCCATGATGGCGCTATACGATGGCGCTCCACGATGGCGCTACATGTTGGCGCTCCACGATGGTGCTCCATGTTGGCGCTCCATGTTGGTGCTCCATGTTGGTGCTCCATGATGGCGCTACATGATGGCGTAACATGATGGCGCTACATGATGGCACTCCATGATGGCGCTACACGATGGCGCTACATGATGGCGCTACATGATGGCACTCCATGATGGTGCTACATGATGGCGCTACATGATGGCACTCCATGATGGATAACACGATGGTGCTACATGATGGCGCTACATGATGGCACTCCATGATGGTGCTACATGATGGCGCTACATGATGGCACTCCATGATGGTGCTACATGATGGCGCTACATGATGGCACTCCATGATGGCGCTACACGATGGCGCTACATGATGGCGCTACATGATGGCACTCCATGATGGTGCTACATGATGGCGCTACATGATGGCACTCCATGATGGCGCTACACGATGGTGCTACATGATGGCGTTCCACGATGGCGCTCCACAATGGCGCTCCATGTTGGCGCTCCATGATGGCGCTATACGATGGCGCTCCACAATGGCGCTCCATGTTGGCGCTCCATGTTGGTGCTCCATGATGGTGCTACACGATGGCGCTCCACAATGGCGCTATACAATGGCGCTCCACGATGGCGCTCCACGATGGCGCTCCATGTTGGTGCTCCATGATGGCACTCCTTGATGGCGCTACACGATGGCGCTACATGATGGCGCTACACAATGGCGCTACACGACGGTGCTACACGATGGCGCTACACAATGGTGCTCCACGATGGCGCTCCACGATGGCGCTACACGATGGCGCTACATGATGGCGCTACATGATGGTGCTACACGATGGCGCTCCATGATGGCGCTACACGATGGCGCTACACGATGGTGCTACATGATGGCACTACATGATGGTGCTCCACAATGGTGCTCCACGATGGCGCTACACGATGGCGCTACACGATGGCGCTACATGATGGCGCTACTCGATGGCGCGCTATACAATGGCGCTCCATGATGGCGCTACACGATTCCGCTACATGATGGCGCTACACGATGCCGCTACATGATGGTGCTACACGATGGCGCTACATGATGGCACTACACGATGGCGCTACACGATGGCGCTACATGATGGCGCTCCATGATGGCGCTACACGATGGCGCTACATGATGGCGCTACACGATGGCGCGCTATACAATGGCGCTCCATGATGGCGCTACACGATGGCGCTACGTGATGGCGCTACACGATGGCGCTCCATGATGGCGCTACACGATGGCGCTACATGATGGCGCTTCATGATGGCACTACACGATGGCGCTACACGATGGCGCTACATGATGGCGCTACACGATGGCGCTCCATGATGGCGCTACACGATGGCGCTACATGATGGCGCTACACCATGGCGCTACATGATGGCGCTACACCATGGCGCTACATGATGGCGCTGCACGATGGCGCTCCATGATGGTGCTATGTGATGGAACCCTACACTGTCCCCTACTGGTCGCTGGTGTACTACAGTTGATGAAGACGGTTGTGGTTTCGGGTCTTTTCAGACCGTTTCTTCACCAGCTCTTTCTTCCGCTTCTTCCTGCTGAATGAAACCAGTTTGACGCCCCGACAGTTTTCATTTCCCCGCTGCGGAGCCACGATGAGTTCATGGAACATCAGGAAATCAGTTTGTCTTTGTTATTACAAATGTTTGTTTCTTTGGGTTTCAGACTGTTTAAAGTTCTGATGTTTGTGAAGAACCATGATGATGGTGAAGATGAAGATGAGCTCACGTTTGCTCCTCTTCCTCTCTGCAGCGCCACACTGAGCCAGGTTACCATGGCAACCAGTGTTTGTGGTCAGCGTTTTAATAAGGAAGCTTTTGTTTAGCACTTGGATCAGAATGATGTTTATATGTGTGTGTGTTTATATTCCTGCAGACTTATGCAAACATGTGAGCAGCCACACGCGCGCGCACACACACACACACACGCACACACACATTCCAATCACATGCTAACATCTGTTTGCTCTGATAGTCGGAGAGAAGAAGCTGCAGATGAAGTGTTTATTCCAGAGGAGATAACGGGGAGAAACCAGCTGCGTCCAGTAAACAAACACTGGAGGACGCCACTCATTGGCTCCACCCCCACAGGAGCTGATTGGCAGTATTGATCAGTTACATCACAGACAGGAACCATCGACAATGTTTTTCTGCAGGATCATGAGGTGCTTCTTAGACTGTAGATCCAGACCGGTTCAGAACCAACCGGGTCTGGTCATACAACATCCTACTGGCAGCTGTCCGTCATCACCATGACAACCAGAGTGAACCCACAGGAGGTCCATATCTGTGATGCTGAGCAGGGAGACAGTCAGAAGGAAGAGGAGGAGGGATAAGATGGACCAGAACTGACCCAGAACCAGAACCCCCTGGAGAGACAGAAATAGAGATCTGAGTGTCATCAGCATAACTATGATCAGGTTTGTTTCTCTGAACTGGGATGTAAGCTGAGCGACAGGAGGCCCAGCATGCAGCTTCACATGTGGATCCAGAGCTACCAACAGGTACGAACTGGTTCCTGCCTTCAGGTTGGATTCATACTGGAACAGATAAATCACAGACATTTACAGATTAACACAAAGAATTCTGGAGAAGTGACCAGAGTTAAACATTTTAACCCCTAAAAACGCATTCTGTAACCTTCTGATCTTAAACTCCGCCTCCTGGATGCTTTCCATGACACTGTGACATCTATTATGTGTATATCTAGAGCCGCTGCTGCCCAGAGACCGGCTCTATACAATGTTTCCAGGACGCGACGTGACGTTTAGCTGCACGGTGTCATAAGGAACTGACTGAACACGCAACGTCGCTGATTCAGCAAAGAAACAAGACGATTAAAAGACAAACAAGAGTCGTGGTGAGATGGTCTTCTGCTGGAGAGAGCTAACCGGTCAGGTAGGATGCAGGATAGAGGCTGGGTTAGTCGTCGCTTGGGTATTTAGTTATTTTCTATTTGCAGGAATCAGACACAGACCAACAGCAGCAAAGCCTCTCTCAGCTGCAGATCATCCTGTCACATCAGGAGAAACCCTTCTACACAATCATCGTCTCCAGTTGGTGTGAAGAACTGGTTCTGTGTGAAACTTTCAGCCAGAAAGGCAGCAAATCCTCTGAGATGGTCAAGTCGGCATTTTCTCTGCTCCTCCTGATGGGACAACAAAGTGGACTCTTCAGGTCCTTGGAGGGAAACCACAGACCGTTACTCACTGCAGATTCCACCCTCCCTTCCTCTTCCACTGATGCTGAGAAACCAGGCAGGTTCAGGAGGAGGATGCAGGATTGGCTGGGAGTCGGCGCACAGGGAGGGGCGGCCAACATGGCAGCCATATTTGTGGTTTGTGGAGGAGAAAGAAGTGATGAACAATCATGAGAATTAATAAAAGCAAGCAGCTGTTTGTTCTCTTTGTTTCATTAAAACAGTTTGTTTGTCCCACAGACACATTATCACACCATCAATAAAAACCACAAATAACGAGGCGGACTGATTTACCGACCAAGACTTTAATGAAACTTGTTGGTTCATCAACAACAAACACATGAAAACATGTCAATTACACGCTTCTAAAAGCCGAAACCGGACCTGTACTGCACTGACACCTGACCTCTACTGGGCCGACACCAGACCTCTACTGGGCCGACACAGGACCTCTACTGGGCCGACACCAGACCTCTACTGGGCCGACACCCGACCTCTACTGGGCCGACACCAGACCTCTACTGGGCCGACACAGGACCTCTACTGGGCCGACACCAGACCTCTACTGGGCCGACACCAGACCTCTACTGGGCCGACACAGGACCTCTATTTAGCGGACACCGGACCTCTATTGGGCCGACACCGAACCCCGACTGTGCCCACACCGGACCTCTATTGGGCCGACACCGGACCTCTGCTGTGCTGACACTGGATCTCTACTATGCTGAATCCGGACCTCAACTGGGCTGACAGCAAACTTCTACTGGGCCAACACTGGACCTCTACTGGGCTGACACCGGGCTTCTGTTCGGCCAACACCGGACCTCTATTTAGCCGACACCGTACCTCTACTGGGCCGACAATGAACTTCTACTGGGCTGACACCGGGCCTCTACTGGGCCGAATACGGACCTCTACTGTGCTGACACCGGACCTCTACTGGGCCAAAACCGGACCTTTGCTGGGCTGACACCCGACCTCTGCTGGGCCAACACCTGACCTCTACTGGGCTGACACCCGACCTTTACTGGGCCGACACCGGACCTCTACTGGGCCGACACTGGACCTCTATTGTGCCGACACCGGACCTCTACTGGGCCGACACCAGACTTCTACTGTGTCGACAATGGACCTCTATTGTGCCGACACTGGACCTCTGCTGTGCCGACACCGGGACTCTACTCGCCCGAAACAGGACCTCTACTGGGCTGGCACTGGACCTCTACTGGGCCGACACCGGACCTCTATTCGGCCAACACCGGACCGCTCATGTGCCGACATCGGACCTCTACTGGGCCGAAATCGGACCTCAACCGTACCAAAACCGGACCTGTACGAGGCCGAAACCGGACTTCTATTCTGCCGACACCGGACCTCAACTGTGCCGACACCTGACCTCTACTGGGCCGACACCGGACCTCTAATGGGGTGACACTGGACCTCTACTGGGCCGACACCGGACCTCTAATGGGGTGACACTGGACCTCTACTGGGCCGACACCAGACCTCTACTGTACTGACACAGGACCTATACTATGCTGAATCCGGACCTCTACTGGGCCGACACCAGACCTCGATTCGGCCAACACCGGACCTCTATTAAGCCAACACCGTAGCTCTACTGGGCCGACACTGGACCTCTACTGGGCTGACACTGGACCTCTACAGGGCCGACACTGGACGTCAATTGGTCCGACACTGGACCTCGATTGGGCCAACACCGGACCTCTAATGGGCTGACAATGGACCTCTACTGGAACAAAAATGGACCTCTACTGTGCTGACACTGGACCTCTACTGGGCCGACACCGGACCCTTACTGGGCCAACACCGGACCTCTACTGGGCTGACACCTGACCTCTACTGGGCTGACACCGGACCTCTACTGGGCTGACACCAGACCACTACTGGGCTGACACCGGACCTCAACTGGGCTATCACTGGACATCTATGCGCCCCACACCGGACCTCTACTGGGCCAACACCGGACCTCTACTGGGCTGACACTGGACCTCTACTGGGCTGACACTGGACCTCTACTGGGACGACACGGACCTCTACTGGGACGACACCGGACCTCTACTGGGCCGAATACGGACCTCTACTTTGCTGACACCGGACCTCTACTGGGCCGACACAGGACCTCTACTGGGCTGACACCCGACGTCTACTGGGCCGACACCGGACCTCTACTGGGCCGACACCAGACGTCTACTGGGTCGACACCGGACCTCTATTGTGCCGACACCGGACCTCTACTGTGCCGACACCGGGACTCTACTCGCCTGAAACCGGACCTCTACTGGGCTGGCACTGGACCTCTACTGAGCTGACACCCGACCTCTACTGGGGTGACACCCGACCTCTACTGGGCCGACACCAGACCTCTACTGGGCCGACACAGGACCTCTATTGTTCCGACACCGGACCTCTAATTAAGCGGACACCAGACCTCTACTGTGCCCACACCGGACCTCTATTGGGCCGACACGGGACCTCTGCTGGGCCGAAACTGGACCTCTACTGGGCTGACGATGAACCTCTATTGGAACAACAATGGACCTCTACTGGGCCGACACTGGGCCTCTACTGGGCTGAAACCGGACCCTTACTGGGCCGACACCGGACCTCGATTCGGCCAACACCGGACCTCTATTGGGCCGACACTGGACCTCTGCTGGGCCGAAACTGGACCTCTGCTGGGCCGAAACTGGACCTCTACTGGGCCGACACCAGACCTCTACTGGAACAACACCGGACCTCTACTGGGCCGAATTCGGACCTCTACTGTGCTGACAATGGACCTCTATTGGAACAACAATGGACCTCTACTGGGCTGACACTGGACCTCTACTGAGCCGACACAGGGCCTCTACTGGGCTGACACCGGACCCTTACCGGGCCAAAACCAGACCTCTACTGTGCTGACACAGGACCTCTACTATGCTGAATCCGGACCTCTACTAGGCTGACACCAGACCTCTACTGGGCTGACAGCAAACTTCAACCGGGCCAACACTGGACCTCTATTCAACCGACACTGGACCTCTATTGGGCCGACACGAGACCTCTACTGGGCCAAAACCGGACCTCTACTGGCCCGACACCGGACGTCGATTCTGCCGACATCGGACCTCTACTGGGCCGAAACCGGACCTCTACTGGGCCAACACCGGACCTCTACTGGGCCGAATACGGACCTCTACTTTGCTGACACCGGACCTCTACTGGGCCAAAACCGGACCTTTGCTGGGCTGACACCCGACCTCTACTGGGCCGACACAAGACCTCTACTGGGCTGACACCCGACCTCTACTGGGCCGACACCGGACCTCTACTGGGCCGACACCAGACTTCTACTGGGTCGACACCGGACCTCTATTGTGCCGACACCGGACCTCTACTGTGCCGACACCGGGACTCTACTCGCCTGAAACCGGACCTCTACTGGGCTGGCACTGGACCTCTACTGAGCTGACACTGGACCTCTACGGGGCCGACACCGGGCCTCTATTCGGCCGACACCGGACCTCAATTCGGCCAACACCGGACCTCTATTGTGCCGACATCGGACCTCTACTGGGCCGAAATCGGACCTCTACCGTGCTGAAACCGGATCTGTACTGGGCCGAAACCGGACTTCAATTCTGCCGACACGGGACCTCTACTGTGCCGACACCTGACCTCTGCTGGGCCGATACCGGACCTCTACTAGGGTGACACTGGACCTCAACTGGGCCGAAACCGGACCTCTACTGGGGTGACACCCGACCTCTACTGGGCCGACACCAGACCTCTACTGGGCTGACACAGGACCTCCATTGTTCCGACACCGGACCTCTACTTAGCGGACACCAGACCTCTATTGGGCCGACACCGGACCTCTATTGGGCCGACACCAGACCTCTACTGGGCTGACACTGGACCTAAACTATGCTGAATCCGGACCTCTACTGGGCTGACACCAAAACTCTACTGGGCTGACAGCAAACATCTACTGGGCCAACACTGGACCTCTACTGGGCTGACACTGGACCTCTACTGGGCCGACACCGGACCTCTATTCGGCCGACACCGGACCTCTACTTGGCCGACACTGGACCTCTACTGGGCCGAATTTGGACCTCTACTGTGCTGACACAGGACCTCTACAGGGCTGAATCCGGACCTCTACTGGTCTGACACCAGACCTCTACTGGGCTGACAGCAAACTTCTACTGGGCCAACACTGGACTTCTATTCAGCCGACACTGGACCTCGATTGGGCCGACACCAGACCTCCACTGGGCTGACGCTGGACCTCTACTGGAACAACACCGGACCTCTACTCGGCCGACACCGGACCTTTACTGGGCTGACACCGGACCCCTACTGGGCCGACACTGCACCTCTATTCGGCCTACTCCGGACCTCTACTGGGCCGAAACTGGACCTCTACTGGGCTGACGATGAACCTCTATTGGAATAACAATGGACCTCTACTGGGCCGAAACTGGGCCTCTACTGGGCTGACGATGAACCTCTATTGGAACAACAATGGACCTCTACTGGGCCGACACTGGGCCTCTACTGGGCTGAAACCGGACCCTTACTGGGCCGACACCGGACCTCGATTCGGCCAACACCGGACCTCTATTGGGCCGACACCGGACCTCTACTGTGCCCACACCGGACCTCTATTGGGCCGACACCGGACCTCTACTGTGCTGACAGCAAACTTCTACTGGACCAACAGTGGACCTCTACTGGGCTGACACTGGACCTCTACTGGGCCGACACCGGACCTCTACTGGTTCGAAATCGCACCTCTACCGTGCCGAAATCGGACCTGTACTGGGCCGAAACCGGACTTCTATTCTGCCGACACTGGACCTCTACTGGGCCGAAACCGGACCTCTACTACGCTGACACCCGACCTCTACTGGGCCGACACCAGATCTCTACTGGGCAGACACAGGACCTCTATTACGCGAACACTGGACCTCGATTGGGCCGACACCGGACCTCTGCTGTGCTGACAATGGACCTCTACTGGAACAAAAATGGACCTCTACTGTGCTGACACTGGACCTCTACTGGGCCGACACTGGACCCTTACTGGGCCAACACCGGACCTCTACTGGGCTGACACCTGACCTCTACTGGGCTGACACCGGACCTCTACTGGGCTGACACCAGACCACTACTGGGCTGACACCTGACCTCTACTGGGCTGACACCGGACCTCTACTGGGCTGACACCAGACCACTACTGGGCTGACACCGGACCTCAACTGGGCTATCACCGGACATCTATTCGCCCCACACCGGACCTCTACTGGGCCAAAACCGGACCTCTACTGGCCCGACACCGGACATCGATTCTGCCGACATCGGACCTCTACTGGGCCGAAACCGGACCTCTACTGGGCTGACACTGGACCTCTACTGGGCCAACACCGGACCTCTACTGGGCCAAATACGGACCTCTACTGTGCTGACACCGGAACTCTACTGTTCCGACACTGGACCTCTACTGGGCTGACACTGGACCTCTACTGGGCTGACACTGGACCTCTACTGCGCCGATACCGGACCTCGATTCGGTCGACACCGGACCTCTATTTGGCCGACGCCACACCTCTACTGGGCCGACACTAGACCTCTACTTGGCCGACACCGGACCTCTACTGGGCCGACACCAGACCTCCAATCGCCCGACACCGGACCTTTATTGGGCCGACACCGGACCTCCATTCGCCCGACACCGGACCTTTATTGGGCCGACACCGGACCTCTATTCGCCCGACACTGGACCTCTACTGGGCCGACACCGGACCTCTATTCGGCCGATACCGGACCTCTATTCGGTTGACACCGGACCTCTACTGGGCCGACACCGGACTTCTATTGCGCCGACACCGGACCTGTACTGGGTCAACACCGGATTTATATTCTGCAGACACCGGACCTCTACTGTGCCGACACCGGACCTCTATTCTGCTGACACCGGACCTCTACTGGGCCGTCACCGGACCTCTACTGGGCCGACACTGGACTTCTATTGCGCCAACACCGGACCTGTACTGGGTCAACACCAGATCTCTATTCTGCAGACACCGGACCTCTACTGTGCTAACACCGGACCTCATCTGGACCGACACCGGACCTCTACTGGGCCGAAACCAGACCTCTACTGCGCTGACACCCGACCTCTACTGGACTGACACTGGACCTCTACTGGGCCGACACCGGCCCTCTACTGGGCCGACACCGGACCTCTTCTGTACTCACACCCGACCTCTATTGGGCCGACACCGGACCTCGACTGGGCTGACACTTGACCTCTACTTGTCCGACACCAGACCTCTACTGTGCTGACACCGGACCTCTATTCGGCCAACACCAGACCTCTATTGGGCCGACACCGGACCTCTACTGTGCCAAATCCGGACCTGTACTGGGCTGGCACTGGACCTCTAACAGAACAACACCGGACCTCTACTGTACCGATACCGGACCTCTACTGGGCTGACACTGGACCTCTACTGGGCCGACACCGGACCTCTATTCGGCCGACACCGGACCTCTACTTGGCCGACACTGGACCTCTACTGGGCCGAATTTGGACCTCTACTGTGCTGACACAGGACCTCTACAGGGCTGAATCCGGACCTCTACTGGTCTGACACCAGACCTCTACTGGGCTGACAGCAAACTTCTACTGGGCCAACACTGGACTTCTATTCAGCCGACACTGGACCTCGATTGGGCCGACACCAGACCTCCACTGGGCTGACGCTGGACCTCTACTGGAACAACACCGGACCTCTACTCGGCCGACACCGGACCTTTACTGGGCTGACACCGGACCCCTACTGGGCCGACACTGCACCTCTATTCGGCCTACTCCGGACCTCTACTGGGCCGAAACTGGACCTCTACTGGGCTGACGATGAACCTCTATTGGAATAACAATGGACCTCTACTGGGCCGAAACTGGGCCTCTACTGGGCTGACGATGAACCTCTATTGGAACAACAATGGACCTCTACTGGGCCGACACTGGGCCTCTACTGGGCTGAAACCGGACCCTTACTGGGCCGACACCGGACCTCGATTCGGCCAACACCGGACCTCTATTGGGCCGACACCGGACCTCTACTGTGCCCACACCGGACCTCTATTGGGCCGACACCGGACCTCTACTGTGCTGACAGCAAACTTCTACTGGACCAACAGTGGACCTCTACTGGGCTGACACTGGACCTCTACTGGGCCGACACCGGACCTCTACTGGTTCGAAATCGCACCTCTACCGTGCCGAAATCGGACCTGTACTGGGCCGAAACCGGACTTCTATTCTGCCGACACTGGACCTCTACTGGGCCGAAACCGGACCTCTACTACGCTGACACCCGACCTCTACTGGGCCGACACCAGATCTCTACTGGGCAGACACAGGACCTCTATTACGCGAACACTGGACCTCGATTGGGCCGACACCGGACCTCTGCTGTGCTGACAATGGACCTCTACTGGAACAAAAATGGACCTCTACTGTGCTGACACTGGACCTCTACTGGGCCGACACTGGACCCTTACTGGGCCAACACCGGACCTCTACTGGGCTGACACCTGACCTCTACTGGGCTGACACCGGACCTCTACTGGGCTGACACCAGACCACTACTGGGCTGACACCTGACCTCTACTGGGCTGACACCGGACCTCTACTGGGCTGACACCAGACCACTACTGGGCTGACACCGGACCTCAACTGGGCTATCACCGGACATCTATTCGCCCCACACCGGACCTCTACTGGGCCAAAACCGGACCTCTACTGGCCCGACACCGGACATCGATTCTGCCGACATCGGACCTCTACTGGGCCGAAACCGGACCTCTACTGGGCTGACACTGGACCTCTACTGGGCCAACACCGGACCTCTACTGGGCCAAATACGGACCTCTACTGTGCTGACACCGGAACTCTACTGTTCCGACACTGGACCTCTACTGGGCTGACACTGGACCTCTACTGGGCTGACACTGGACCTCTACTGCGCCGATACCGGACCTCGATTCGGTCGACACCGGACCTCTATTTGGCCGACGCCACACCTCTACTGGGCCGACACTAGACCTCTACTTGGCCGACACCGGACCTCTACTGGGCCGACACCAGACCTCCAATCGCCCGACACCGGACCTTTATTGGGCCGACACCGGACCTCCATTCGCCCGACACCGGACCTTTATTGGGCCGACACCGGACCTCTATTCGCCCGACACTGGACCTCTACTGGGCCGACACCGGACCTCTATTCGGCCGATACCGGACCTCTATTCGGTTGACACCGGACCTCTACTGGGCCGACACCGGACTTCTATTGCGCCGACACCGGACCTGTACTGGGTCAACACCGGATTTATATTCTGCAGACACCGGACCTCTACTGTGCCGACACCGGACCTCTATTCTGCTGACACCGGACCTCTACTGGGCCGTCACCGGACCTCTACTGGGCCGACACTGGACTTCTATTGCGCCAACACCGGACCTGTACTGGGTCAACACCAGATCTCTATTCTGCAGACACCGGACCTCTACTGTGCTAACACCGGACCTCATCTGGACCGACACCGGACCTCTACTGGGCCGAAACCAGACCTCTACTGCGCTGACACCCGACCTCTACTGGACTGACACTGGACCTCTACTGGGCCGACACCGGCCCTCTACTGGGCCGACACCGGACCTCTTCTGTACTCACACCCGACCTCTATTGGGCCGACACCGGACCTCGACTGGGCTGACACTTGACCTCTACTTGTCCGACACCAGACCTCTACTGTGCTGACACCGGACCTCTATTCGGCCAACACCAGACCTCTATTGGGCCGACACCGGACCTCTACTGTGCCAAATCCGGACCTGTACTGGGCTGGCACTGGACCTCTAACAGAACAACACCGGACCTCTACTGTACCGATACCGGACCTCTACTGGGCTGACACCGGACCTTTACTGTGCCGACACTGGATCTCTATTCGGCCAACACCGGACCTCTATTGGACCGACACCTCTACTTTGCCGACACCGGACCTCTACTGTGCCGACAGTGGACCTCTACTGGGCCGACACCGGACCTCTACTGGGCCGACACCAGACCTCTACTGTGCCGACACCGGACAAGTAATGTATTTACTCGCAGCGTGTTCTCTGAGAGAGCAGTTTTCCAGAGAAATCAACCTGACCGTGTGTGTGTGTATGATAATTGGAGGCAGCTTGCAGCTGTCATTAGATACACACACCGACATGTTGACGCTGGTTGCAGCTCCATGTGCAGTCGGTACCGACGCTTTGCTCGTGAGCCCGTCAGCAGCTGTGTTTGTGGGCGGGGCTTATGTTGTTCCCGTGAGAATTTTCTTCCGTCTGGAATCCAGTCCAGTGTTTGCAGCGATCATCAAGCAGCAGGTCCAGTTTTATTTGAACTTCCTGTTGGTCTCAGATGGCATTCCTGGTGTCTGGAAAACACCTTGATCAGAGCCAAACATCTCCAGGTCTATTTCCTGGATCTGGCGCATTATTCAACGTCTTTGTCCTTCGGGTTTGTCTGAACCTGTTGTTGACGGTTTGAAACTGACCTGTTTGACAAACTTCAATGAGTTCAGGTAGAACATGTTCAGGTACCTAAGTGGAACTAAGAGTGTTCTTCAGGGATCCATCCTGGAACTTCTTTTAATTTTATATCATAAACTGTACTGAGAAGTTCTACGCTGATGATACCGTGATGTTTGAATCCACATCTCCTCCTCATCCGGTTCTCGGTTGGCTTCAAGCTTTTAATTCTGTCCAGGAAACAAGTCCCGGTCTTTGTCCACGATGTCCACAGGAACTGGAAATGAAGGAATTCCAGTAACTGCTCTGCCTGTTTGGAATATACTGGAAAAATCCCTGAATTTCCCTGAATGACTCCCAACTTATGTCACATTTTACAAGCGGAAACATCCATGTTAACGAAGTCCAGTCAGCTGTCAGTGACAGTGATGATTTGAGGTTTCTGGACTTTTAAGCTCTTCTTAGCTCGTAATGTTTAATGTTTCCTTTTTGTGATACTGACATTTTGTTTTAAACTGCTGGAGGTTTTATTTCCTGTTTAACCCTTAAAACGTGAAGGAGACCCCCTCAAACAGGAAGCGCTTCGCCTCAGATGAAGCAGGCAAATGAAAAAACACAGATTTCATACTTTGTATTTGAGCAGAATAAAAAATATTCCTATCAGTGGGTTTCAGTGTGCACATTTTTATGTCTAAGACACAAATGTGGAGTAAATAAGATTAGCTTGTTTACAACATCCAAAAAAGTAACATTTCCATCAAAAAAATAAACATAAAACATGGTAAAAAAATAAACATAAAAAATTGCTTGTGCATCCCTCATCTTTAAAAAGGGTGGGACTAAAATATTAAATATGTTCTACAATAAAATACTTTTGTATTTTTACACATAAATGTACCGATGGACTGGCCATCTGTCCACGTGTACCTGCCTCTTCGCATAATAATAATGCCGCCTTGCTTGAGGGAACTTCAAGCTGTTTTCAGACTCCACCCATCAGAAACATCACAGCCAGTAACTCTTCTTTTAACAGCAGAAAGGATTTTTCCACCCTAAAGGTGAGAATGAAAACCTTCAGGGAAGAAGTTAAATCCTCCTCTTCCTCCTCCCTCAGTGAAACTGTGAAAGTCTGCCGTCTCAGCTCAGATGATGACAGAGTCTGAAATCCAGAAAGCAAAGTTCTCAGCTGTCCTTAAAGCATCGCTGGGTACTGCTCATCTCCCCAGCAGCAGAAGAGGTTTTGCTTCCAGGAGTCTTGTGGGATAACTGGGATTAATTCAGGACATGCGTGTAATGCTGCAGTTAACGTGGGAAATGTTAATGTGTTCGGCGGGAAGAGCTGCTGGCTGAAATGCCATCTGCAGAGGAAGAGAAGAAGCAGCCATACTACTAACCCACCTTCCAGACCGCTTCCCAAAACCCAACCAGCCCTGGACTTCCCCGCAACCTCTAACCACGAAGCCCAACATGGAAAATGTACGGCTTCGTTGTGACGTGAACATTCAGGTGATGTTTTTACCCGTCAGCGCCCCCTGCTGTCAGGTGTTTACCCGTCATCGCCCCCTGCTGACAGGTTTTTACCCGTCAGTACCCCCTGCTGTCAGGTGTTTACCCGTCAGCGCCCCCTGCTGTCAGGTTTTTACCCGTCAGCGCCCCCTGCTGACAGGTTTTTACCCGTCATCGCCCCCTGCTGACAGGTTTTTACCCGTCAGCGCCCCCTGCTGTCAGGTGTTTACCCGTCAGCGCCCCCTGCTGTCAGGTTTTTACCCGTCAGCGCCCCCTGCTGTCAGGTTTTTACCCGTCAGCGCCCCCTGCTGACAGGTTTTTACCCGTCAGCGCCCCCTGCTGACAGGTTTTTTTACCCGTCATCGCCCCCTGCTGTCAGGTTTTTACCCGTCATCGCCCCCTGCTGACAGGTTTTTACCCGTCAGCGCCCCCTGCTGTCAGGTTTTTACCCGTCAGCGCCCCCTGCTGTCAGGTTTTTACCCGTCATCGCCCCCTGCTGACAGGTTTTTACCCGTCAGCGCCCCCTGCTGTCAGGTTTTTACCCGTCAGCGCCCCCTGCTGGCAGGTTTTTACCCGTCAGCGCCCCCTGCTGTCAGGTTTTTACCCGTCAGCGCCCCCTGCTGGCAGGTTTTTACCCGTCATCGCCCCCTGCTGACAGGTTTTTACCCGTCAGCGCCCCCTGCTGACAGGTTTTTACCCGTCATCGCCCCCTGCTGGCAGGTTTTTACCCGTCATCGCCCCCTGCTGGCAGGTTTTTACCCGTCATCGCCCCCTGCTGACAGGTTTTTACCCGTCAGCGCCCCCTGCTGACAGGAAGCTGAAGCTGTAACCGAAACAAACTGTATGTCATTCATACATGCCAGCTCTGACTACATGGTGCTCACTGTCTGGTCCATGAGGGGAAATGGCATTAGGGATGAGGAACCGTGTTGCAGATCATCCTCTGACCACGAGGTCCTGGTGTTTACTCTCCTGTGACTCACCACCTGCTGACTGCAGACTAAATTTAACAGGCTGATGTCTCTGTGAGGGCCAGCAGAACTATATGGACCAGATGGACGGATGTCCATGCACTAGCGGACAATCAGGCAGAAAACTGAGTCAGGACCAGGTTGGACCTGGTGGGTCAACTGACCCCATGACACCTCAGCTAAGATGTCTGTGAACATCTTGTCAAAATGATCAGAGCTCTCCATGCATCCGATTGGCTAATCAGCGTAGTGAATGAATGTGAAGCTGGGCTGGTCCATTAGGTCAGCCCGTTGGGTTTTCCCCAAGGTTGGTCCATGGGTTTAATTTGGGTTTGGACCCAGTCCCTCCAAGTTCTACTTCCTTCTACAGTCCATAAACATAACATCAGGTTACTTTCTGGTTTTTTGTCTCTGTGATGGACAGGTGACTTGTCCAGGTGGACCCTGCTGTGATCTGATAGGAGCCAGGACTGGTTCTCCCCCCAAAGTATGAACTGTGTGGGTCTCAGATGTCGGACCAGTTCTAGTTTCTTCTGGATCAGTTCTCAGGTCTCGGCCTGGTTCTGTGTCAGTGAAGTGTTTGGGTCTGACGAACAGAATAATGACCTGTCAGAATGAATCTCCACTGTAGTGGGTCATCTGCCAGTCACAGTATTTATGTGTGTGTGTGTGTGTGTCATAGGGTGTTTCGGCCTTTCTTCAGCTGCAGTTATGAAGGCCCTGGCATGGCCCCGGCATGGCCCAGGCGTGGCCCTGGCGTGGCCCCGGCCTGGCCCCGGAGTGGCCCTGGCCTTTCCCCGGCGTGGCCCTGGCCTGGCCCTGGCGTGGCCCCGGCCTGGCCCCGGAGTGGCCCTGGCCTTTCCCCGGCGTGGCCCCGGCGTGGCCCCGGAGTGGCCCAGGCCTGGCCCCAGAGTGGCCCTGGCCTTTCCCCGGCGTGGCCCCAGCCTGGCCCCGGCATGGCCCAGGCGTGGCCCTGGCGTGGCCCCGGCCTGGCCCCGGCATGGCCCAGGCATGGCCCTGGCATGGCCCCGGCCTGGCCCCGGAGTGGCCCTGGCCTTTCCCCGGCATGGCCCCGGCCTGGCCCCGGCATGGCCCAGGCGTGGCCCTGGCGTGGCCCCGGCCTTTCCCCGGAGTGGCCCCGGCCTGGTCCCGGCCTGGCCCCGGAGTGGCCCCGGCATGGCCCCGGCCTGGTCCCAGCCTGGCCCCGGAGTGGCCCCGGCCTGGCCCCGGCATGGCCCCGGCCTTTCCCCGGCGTGGCCCCGGCATGGCCCTGGTGTGGTCCAGGCCTGGCCCCGGCATGGCCCAGGCGTGGCCCTGGCGTGGCCCCGGAGTGGCCCTGGCCTTTCCCCGGCGTGGCCCTGGCCTTTCCCCGGAGTGGCCCCGGCCTGGCCCCGGAGTGGCCCTGGCCTTTCCCCGGAGTGGCCCCGGAGTGGCCCCGGCGTGGCCCCGGAGTGGCCCTGGCCTTTCCCCGGTGTGGCCCCGGAGTGGCCCCGGCCTGGCCCCGGCGTGGCCCAGCCTGACCTCTGTTGGCATGTAGCAGGTCTCAGTGGTCGGCTGGCACAGCGGAGCATTAAGAGTATTAAGGTCTTTGGATTCCTTGGTGGAGAATTAAGCCTCTGAGAAAGTCCAGGCGCTTGATTCCCGATGTTTTCATTGTGTGGAGAGGAGTTCAGATCTTGTAGAGGTTCTGTTTTGTCCAGAACTAAAACATCCAGCTAGAAAAGCCACTTCATGATCATGTTGATCAATTAGGAAGACCAAAGTAGCGTTCCTGATCCACTATGAAGGCCAAGACCTGGACCCCGCTGATCCCGCCATCCTTCAGTGCTGTCAGGTAACGGCTTTCTGCTGGGTGACATCATCTCTAACGGGAACGCCACCATGATGCAGGAACGAGCTTGTTGTACACTTCTCCTTTAGTGGGATGTTGGCCAATCAGCTCGTCCCATTTGCAGAACTACCTGACCTCAGATCAGCCCAGAACATCTGTCCTCATCCAAGTTTCACAAGCTGCTGATCTGAGGCAACAACCGCTGTTAAACAGGTAACGCCCCGGACCCACATCTGGGTCCATGTCCAGACCCATCACATGGACCCAGACTTGTCTGATAGACCAGGACCCATATAGACCATGACCATCACATAGACCAGGACCCATATAGACCATGACCATCACAGACCAGGACCCATATAGACCATGACCATCACATAGACCAGGACCCATATAGACCATGACCATCACATAGACCAGGACCCATATAGACCATGACCATCACATAGACCAGGACCCATATAGACCATGACCATCACATAGACCAGGACCCATATAGACCATGACCATCACATAGACCAGGACCCATATAGACCATGACCATCACATAGACCAGGACCCATATAGACCATGACCATCACATAGACCAGGACCCATATAGACCATGACCATCACATAGACCAGGACCCATATAGACCATGACCATCACATAGACCAGGACCCATATAGACCATGACCATCACATAGACCAGGACCCATATAGACCATGACCATCACATAGACCAGGACCCATATAGACCATGACCATCACATAGACCAAGACCCATATAGACCATGACCATCACATAGACCAGGATCCATATAGACCATGACCATCACATAGACCAGGACCCATATAGACCATGACAATCACATAGACCAGGACCCATATAGACCATGACCATCACATAGACCAGGACCCATATAGACCATGACCATCACATAGACCAGGACCCATATAGACCATGACCATCACATAGACCAGGACCCATATAGACCATGACAATCACATAGACCAGGACCCATATAGACCATGACCATCACATAGACCAGGACCCATATAGACCATGACCATCACATAGACCAGGACCCATATAGACCATGACAATCACATAGACCAGGACCCATATAGACCATGACCATCACATAGACCAGGACCCATATAGACCATGACAATCACATAGACCAGCATGGTGGCGTAATGGTTAGCAAAAAGGTTTTAAACCCGAACAAGGGCTTTTCTGCAAGTGGTTTGCATGTTCGCATGGGTTTATGTTATTATTCACTTTTTATTAAAAATATTGTTTTTGTGTCTGTTTTTATTCTATTGTTTGAAAGTCTCTTTACTTTGTGTATGAGCGCTGACATGGAAATTTCCACTCCATGGATCAAAAAGTGATCTTATCTTTACTGATCACATTTATCTCTTTGGATTAAAGTATCTGCCAAATGACTGGAATAGACAAGGAAAGTGGGTTTTGGCTTCATTCTAAATTTGACAGATTCAGTGAATTGAAATAGATTCAAATCAGGCTGATCAGATCAGACAAGTTTCTAATGATCGATAGAACCTGTTATCTGCTGATCAAAGCGGATTTTTAGGAATCGTCCCAGTCGGTTCTCTGGTTGATCTATGTAGAAACACTACATTAGACATTTCCTGACTGAAAAACCACAAAAACTAGAATCCAGGGACCTCTTTAGGCCACGTTATGTCCCTACCATGTTAAAACCCGTCCCTGGTAAGTGGACATGTGTCGACATTAATCCCAGTGAGCCTGAACGCCTCGTCAGTGACTCAACATCTACCTGCTCTGGAATTAGAAATTAATCAAAAATGGCCGCTTGCCAAACCTCTGAGCCCTGACCACGAAGGAAGGGACATGAGACCTGAGCAGATTGTCAAACATAAGGCCCGAGGCCCAATACTGGAACTCCAGAAGCTCCAGACTGGTCCACCAGAGCCGCCAATCTGGTCCACCAGAGCCTCCAATCTGGTCCACCAGAGGATCCAATCTGGTCCACCAGAGCCTCCAATCTGGTCCACCAGAGCCTCCAATCTGGTCCACCAGAGCCTCCAATCTGGTCCACCAGAGGATCCAATCTGGTCCACCAGAGCCTCCAATCTGGTCCACCAGAGGATCCAATCTGGTCCACCAGAGCCTCCAATCTGGTCCACCAGAGCCTCTAATCTGGTCCACCAGAGGATCCAATCTGGTCCACCAGCCTCCAAAACTGGTCCACAGTTTTGGAGGCTCGAGGACCCAGGATTCAGGATCTGATCTAGTTCCCAGGAACTATGATCTGCCCCAGGATTTAGGATTCTGGATCTAGGATTTAGGAACCAGGATCTGGTACACAATGCAGGTTTTAGGAGCCAGGATCTGGTCCCGACCCAGAGGCTGAAAACCTTCAGATAAAATCAGTAAAAAGAGGCGTTTGGGGAATTTATAGCTCTGATAAGAACAAACTGTTAATGTGTTGCTTGATATTTGACTTTTGACCCCTGAACGCCTCCCGACTTTGAACCGGAGGTTCACAACATCAACTCATTAATCACCACCAGGTTCCTGAAGGCACCACAGAGGTTCTTCCCACATAGGAAACCGTCTTCTGTCCAGCGAGTCCTCCCTGAAGACACTCTGACATGTCCTCTGTAGAGACAGATGGACGGCTGATGGACAGTCTGACAGACAGACGGTTGTATGGAAGGATAGAAGCATGAATGGAGCAGCAGAAATAAAAGCCAGGGCGTCAGAGTTCTGATGTAAAATCCTCTTAGGGACCAGAGACCGTTGCCATGGCAGCAGAAACTGAGCTGAGTTATACAAGAGATCAGAAAAGTTAAAGAGGTTTACAAAGAACAACAAACCACGTCCCCAACAGGGACCAACCCCCAACGTCGGAGACATCTGATGTAACCTCAACCGGCTGCATTAGGGGCGCCCTCCAGCAGCCCTGGCCTTAGCAGCAGGACGGATCAGGGTCACCAAACCGGACCTGAAGACCCGCTTTTGGTTTCTGAAGCCAGACTGGGATCTAGTTTACCAGGAAGGGTTTTGCAGGTCTTGGGGTGGAGGGGTTGGGGCCCGTGTCTCACCTGACATGTTGTCCTGCAGGTTTAATGTCCAGCAGTTTGCTGATGTTCTCCATTTGGTTTCCTACATTGATCAGGTATTGATCAGAGCTTCAGGCTGACTGCGGTTCAACTTTTAGCAGCTTGACTCAGATCTGGTCTGAACCAAGTCCCAGTAAATGCAGCAGATTCCTGAGTCTGACCTGAGCATTACCTCTGAGTCCGCTTTGAGGACTGGAAGGTGTCACCGCAGACCTGATGGCAGTCATATGCTGAGAGAGGCTGAGTAAACAGACAAACAGTCCAGTGTGGGGCCCCCAGGGGCCCCTGGGCCCCCCGGTCACATGCTGCTGACCTCAGGTTGACATGCAAGAGGATAATCGCAGCTTTCTGCTTCTCAGCCTTCATGTCGATGCTTAAAAAGAAAGCTGTTCAGACATGAGGCTAGAATGAAGCTCTCTGCCCTGGAGCCCTTGAGCCACACAGCTTCTGTTCCACAGCAGACAAACCCAAGATGATCTGGTCCACAATAATACTGGATCCAGATCTTAGTCCAGACCTGACTGCTGCTGCTCGTCAATCGCCTCAAGTTAACTTTCATTCATTTATACCAGAGAACAGTTTGGCATTTACTTGACTATTCCAGTTCATTATAAACCCATTCACTCCAGTTCATTATAAACCCATTCACTCCAGTTCATTATGAACCCATTCACTCCAGTTCATTATAAACCCATTCATTCCATCCAGTTCATCATAAACCTATTCACTCCAGTTCATTATAAACCCATTCACTCCATCCAGTTCATCATAAACCTATTCACTCCAGTTCATTATAAACCCATTCACTCCATCCAGTTCATCATAAACCTATTCACTCCAGTTCATTATGAACCCATTCACTCCAGTTCATTATGAACCCATTCACTCCAGTTCATTATAAACCCATTCACTCCAGTTCATTATGAACCCATTCACTCCAGTTAATCATAAACCCATTCACTCCAGTTCATTATGAACCCATTCACTCCAGTTCATCATAAACCCATTCACTCTAGTTCATTATGAACCCATTCACTCCAGTTCATTATGAACCCATTCACTCCAGTTCATTATAAACCCATTCACTCCAGTTCATCATAAACCCATTCACTCCAGTTCATCATGAACCCATTCACTCCAATTCATTATGAACCCATTCACTCCAGTTCATTATAAACCCTTTCACTCCAGTTCATTATGAACCCATTCACTCCAGTTCATCATAAACCCATTCACTCCAGTTCATAATGAACCCATTCACTCCAGTTCATTATAAACCCATTCACTCCAGTTCATCATAAACCCATTCACTCCAGTTCATTATAAACCCATTCACTCCAGTTCATTATAAACCCATTCACTCCAGTTCATCATGAACCCATTCACTCCAGTTCATCATGAACCCATTCACTCCAGTTCATAATGAACCCATTCACTCCAGTTCATCATAAACCCATTCACTCCAGTTCATTATAAACACATTCACTCCAGTTCATCATGAACCCATTCACTCCAGTTCATTATGAACCCATTCACTCCAGTTCATTATAAACCCATTCACTCCAGTTCATTATAAACCCATTCACTCCAGTTCATCATAAACCCATTCACTCCAGTTCATCATGAACCCATTCACTCCAATTCATTATGAACCCATTCACTCCAGTTCATTATGAACCCATTCACGCCAGTTCATTATGAACCCATTCACTCCAGTTCATCATAAACCCATTCACTCCAGTTCATAATGAACCCATTCACTCCAGTTCATCATAAACCCATTCACTCCAGTTCATTATAAACCCATTCACTCCAGTTCATTATGAACCCATTCACTCCAGTTCATTATAAACCCATTCACTCCAGTTCATTATAAACCCATTCACTCCAGTTCATCATGAACCCATTCACTCCAGTTCATAATGAACCCATTCACTCCAGTTCATTATAAACCCATTCACTCCAGTTCATCATAAACCCATTCACTCCAGTTCATTATAAACACATTCACTCCAGTTCATCATGAACCCATTCACTCCAGTTCATTATGAACCCATTCACTCCAGTTCATTATAAACCCATTCACTCCAGTTCATCATAAACCTATTCACTCCAGTTCATTATGAACCCATTCACTCCAGTTCATCATAAACCCATTCACTCCAGTTCATCATAAACCCATTCACTCCAGTTCATTATAAACCCGTCTGTAGACAGAGATGGTCCGGTCTGGTTTGGTCCAGTTCATTTCTGACAGTCAGTCAGCTTGTGCACACGTTAATGTAACGTTCCTCGCTCCAGCTGGTCTTTATTCTGCTGCGGAACAATCCCCCAGGATCTGTTTGGGTTCAGCAGCCTCCCTCCATCAGACACGACGGGACCAGAGAGCAGAACTTGTCCTCAGGCGAGCCGGAGACGCTGAGCATTGCTCATCATCACTGTAAAGGTCAGCTGGATGGAAAGAACTGTCAATCAAAGGTCAGATCCCTCCCACACACCCATGACGGGCAGCTCACCGAGTCAGCTGACAGCCGTCTGGGTTCACTTCCTGGTTTTTAGAGGTTCGGTCAAAAGAAGAAGAAAACATTTATGTTGCCTGGAGGACGCCTGGAAAACACCTGGAGGAGGCCTGGGGAACACCTGGAGAAGGCCTGGGGAACACCTGGAGGAGTTATGGAGTAATCCTGTAAAACAACTAGAGAACAATAGTAGAATAGTAGTAATACGCTAGAAATAAATTAGCAACATGCTACTAATATGCTAGAAATAAATTAGCAACTTGCTAGTAATACGCTAGTAATACGCTAGGAATAAATTAGCAACATGCTAGTAATATGCTAGAAATAAATTAGCAACTTGCTAGTAATACGCTAGTAATACGCTAGGAATAAATTAGCAACATGCTAGTAGCATGCTAGTAATACACTAGAAATAAATTAGCAACATGCTAGTAATACGCTAGTAATACGCTAGGAATAAATTAGCAACATGCTAGTAGCATGCTAGTAATACGCTAGAAATAAATTAGCAACATGCTAGTAGCATGCTAGTAAATATAAACGTATTCAGCAAAGAAACACAAAACGACTCGATAAGAGGAAAAGACGGAAACCTCTCATGTCCAGAACTTTTTTTTTTCTGTGTCCTGGCTCATTTCGTGTGTGTGTGTGTGTGTGTGTGTGTGTGTGTGTGTGTGTCTGTGTGTGTGTGTGTCTGTATAGTTATGTGTGTGTTTAGGTGCTCGCCCTACGTGCACGGTGTTGCGGGGACTTGCATCACCCTGCAGCAGGTTAGAAGCTTCATGAATGTGAGCAGCAGCTCGTCTCTTTAATATTCCAGCGTGATGATGACATCCAGAGCGCTGAGGCTGCAACACTGCTCTGACAACAGCAGTAGAAGAAGAAGTGATGATGTCTCCTCTTCACTCAGGATCAGTTCAGGATAAAGAAACTTTCTTCCAAGTCTTCGTGTTTTAGTCTGACTGTGATAAATGATGACATTCATGTTGATTCTCTGAGTTTTCAGCCACAGATTTGATGTTCATTCATTCATTCATTTTCTGAACCGCTTAATCCAATTCAGGGTTGAATCAGATAAAAACTCGTTTAAAACACACTGGAAGACCTCCAGACCCAACTAATCAATCCAACCTGGAGGATCTCTGGACGGATGCAGACATGGTGGTCTCCGACTGTCCAATCAGGACACAACAAGGACGTCACCGTCGCCTCTGTCTCATGTTCTGCTCGGGGTCACCCCAAGTATGGCTTCAGGGGGTCAAAGGTCATTTCTGGCCATCAATGGTGTGATGAGTCCGTGTGACGTAACAGCGCCATCCTTGGTCACCAGACCGGATCAGGATCTGGTCCTTGGTCACCAGACCGGGTCAGGATCCAGTCCTTGGTCACCAGACCGGCGTCAGGATCCAGTCCTTGGTCACCAGACCGGGTCAGGATCCGGTCCTTGGTCATAGACCGGCGTCAGGATCTGGTCCTTGGTCACCAGACCGGCGTCAGGATCTGGTCCTTGGTCACCAGACCGGGTCAGGATCCGGTCCTTGGTCATAGACCGGCGTCAGGATCCGGTCCTTGGTCACCAGACCGGCGTCAGGATCTGGTCCTTGGTCACCAGACCGGCGTCAGGATCTGGTCCTTGGTCACCAGACCGGGTCAGGATCCGGTCCTTGGTCATAGACCGGCGTCAGGATCCGGTCCTTGGTCACCAGACCGGATCAGGATCTGGTCCTTGGTCACCAGACCGGGTCAGGATCCAGTCCTTGGTCACCAGACCGGCGTCAGGATCCAGTCCTTGGTCACCAGACCGGGTCAGGATCCGGTCCTTGGTCATAGACCGGCGTCAGGATCCGGTCCTTGGTCACCAGACCGGCGTCAGGATCTGGTCCTTGGTCACCAGACCGGCATCAGGATCCGGTCCTTGGTCACCAGACCGGGTCAGGATCTGGTCCTTGGTCACCAGACCGGCGTCAGGATCCGGTCCTTGGTCACCAGACCGGCGTCAGGATCTGGTCCTTGGTCACCAGACCGGCATCAGGATCCGGTCCTTGGTCACCAGACCGGCGTCAGGATCTGGTCCTTGGTCACCAGACCGGCATCAGGATCCGGTCCTTGGTCACCAGACCGGGTCAGGATCCGGTCCTTGGTCACCAGACCGGGTCAGGATCTGGTCCTTGGTCACCAGACCGGCGTCAGGATCTGGTCCTTGGTCACCAGACCGGGTCAGGATCTGGTCCTTGGTCACTAGACCGGCGTCAGGATCTGGTCCTTGGTCACTAGACCGGCGTCAGGATCTGGTCCTTGGTCACCAGACCGGCATGAGGATCTGGTCCTTGGCCACTAGATCGGCGTCAGGATCTGGTCCTTGGTCACCAGACCGGCGTCAGGCTCTGGTCCTTGGTCACCAGACCGGCGTCAGGATCTGGTCCTTGGTCACTAGACCGGCGTCAGGATCTGGTCCTTGGTCACCAGACCGGCATGAGGATCTGGTCCTTGGCCACTAGATCGGCGTCAGGATCTGGTCCTTGGTCACCAGACCGGCGTCAGGCTCTGGTCCTTGGTCACCAGACCGGCGTCAGGATCTGGTCCTTGGTCACCAGACCGGGTCAGGATCCGGTCCTTGGTCATAGACCGGCGTCAGGATCCGGTCCTTGGTCACCAGACCGGATCAGGATCTGGTCCTTGGTCACCAGACCGGGTCAGGATCCAGTCCTTGGTCACCAGACCGGCGTCAGGATCCAGTCCTTGGTCACCAGACCGGGTCAGGATCCGGTCCTTGGTCATAGACCGGCGTCAGGATCCGGTCCTTGGTCACCAGACCGGCGTCAGGATCTGGTCCTTGGTCACCAGACCGGCATCAGGATCCGGTCCTTGGTCACCAGACCGGGTCAGGATCTGGTCCTTGGTCACCAGACCGGCGTCAGGATCCGGTCCTTGGTCACCAGACCGGCGTCAGGATCTGGTCCTTGGTCACCAGACCGGCATCAGGATCCGGTCCTTGGTCACCAGACCGGCGTCAGGATCTGGTCCTTGGTCACCAGACCGGCATCAGGATCCGGTCCTTGGTCACCAGACCGGGTCAGGATCCGGTCCTTGGTCACCAGACCGGGTCAGGATCTGGTCCTTGGTCACCAGACCGGCGTCAGGATCTGGTCCTTGGTCACCAGACCGGGTCAGGATCTGGTCCTTGGTCACTAGACCGGCGTCAGGATCTGGTCCTTGGTCACTAGACCGGCGTCAGGATCTGGTCCTTGGTCACCAGACCGGCATGAGGATCTGGTCCTTGGCCACTAGATCGGCGTCAGGATCTGGTCCTTGGTCACCAGACCGGCGTCAGGCTCTGGTCCTTGGTCACCAGACCGGCGTCAGGATCTGGTCCTTGGTCACTAGACCGGCGTCAGGATCTGGTCCTTGGTCACCAGACCGGCATGAGGATCTGGTCCTTGGCCACTAGATCGGCGTCAGGATCTGGTCCTTGGTCACCAGACCGGCGTCAGGCTCTGGTCCTTGGTCACCAGACCGGCGTCAGGATCTGGTCCTTGGTCACCAGACCAGGTCCAGATGTGCAGGGTGAGGTGTGGGTCTGCACAGCCTCCGTCCTGTAGGTAAATGCTGCCATCTAGATGTTGCGGGGGGAACTGCACCGCAGTCTGGATTTGTTGGGCTGTTTTAGACACTCTGTCCTGAAAAAGACCAGTATCTCTGCAGATGCCTTCTCCACCGTGGTTTGAGACTGTCTCCAGTTTACCGGGATCCAGTCTGCCTCAGGTCTTGGATTTCACCTTGTTCTGAGCTTGGTCTGGTTCGACTCAGGTTCAGGTAGACCTCCCCAGAACACTCGGTCTTGCAAAGGTCTGGATCTTGTCATGTCTCAGTTCTCTATAGATCAGGGAGGAGACTGGAGGGAGCTTTGGATGCATCATTGTATCCTCAGCTGCTTCAGGTGTTCACGTAACCAACCGTATCCAAGCAACAACCGTATCCAAGCAACAGTCAGAAGAAAACATCAACAGAGAGACCAGAAGATAATAGACGAGACTGTCCGGAAAAACAACTAAAAACAAACTTAATCTCAAGCAGAGAATCTGCCGAAATGATTCATTAACCTTTCATGAAAGTGTTTTATGACCGCTGGGTGCCGCTGTTTCTTCCTGGTAGTCCATTCTGTAAAGTTTGTCCCTCCGCGGTAACCGTAGTTGTAGTCCAAACATGGCGTCTGACAGCGACTGCGATGAGGACTTTGTGAGCTACGGGACTCCTCTGGAGCCTTTAGAGGAAGGTACAGGATGTTAAATCGTGTCTTTTATGGCTTCTTTCCTCTAAAACTTTACCCTTCTCTTTAATAAGGACCAAAACGCGCTGCGGGGTCTCCTGCGGGCTCTGCAGGGGTTCGGCTAGGCTAACTAGCAGCGAAACAAACTTCATTTAAACCATCCGATAATTCAACACAGAGACAGATGATTTTAATCAGTTATAAGGTCATATATTTCCCGAGAATACATATCCACAACAATAAGGATTTATTTTTATTAAAACAAACTCTTTAATAACACATTTAACCTTTTTTCTACTGGTGGTTTGGTTTGTAATATTGTCTTCATTTCTTTGCGGAATATTAAATTTTATGTCAGAAACAGATTCCTGTTTGCTTGCTTCTCAACAGCGTTTTTACGGAGTAGTTATAAAGTGTCCCAAATTTAAAAAAAAAAAAAAAAAAAAAAACTTTGGGCATTAGCTTCCATTTTCATCCAAATTCTTACAAACATGTGTCCTGGCTTTGAAACTGTCCAGTAGTTTTTAATTAAATAGTTTATTAATTTGGCTCGTAAACAGTAAAACTCAGAAACCACGTGCTGATTCTTTCTGGGGAGCTTGTGGTGCATTCATGTCGTGTCGGAATTCCGAATACATGACGTCATTACCAGTTAGTGGACACTGACTGGGACAAATGGACATGAAAAGAGAAGAAGAAAACCACAAACTCATTGGAAACTTGTTAACTGATTGATATGATTACAATTAATAAACGTGACGAGGTGACGTCATTTTTAAAATACAAACAAGGCGTAAACATAAATAACAACAACTACCTGTTCACACACTGAACCTCAACAGACCACAGGTGGTCCTGCACACATTTTAGATCTGGACTGTCGGAGTTTCCAGCTAGGAATTCTGAGATCAATTTGTCGTTTTCGGGGAAGTTTTCTCAGAATTCCGAGGAGAACTGGAACGTAGTCTGAATGTTAACATGTCGTGTTGCTTTAACATTTCATCCATGTTGAGCAGAAAAGGCCTGAAGTTAAAGTTCCTGAGTCCTGAAAGAACATCGAGGAATGTCGGAATTCAAAGTTTTCTGCTTTGATGAGCATTTAGTTTCAACTCATCTTCATCATCTTCATCATGGAGCAACTCGGATACATCTACAGATATTCTGTTAGCTAGGTCACATGACCAGGTGTCGGCACGTCTCCATGGCAACCATCCATTACTCGGACTCAAGAGGCGGATGGTTGAGCTGATCCCGGATCCGAAGCTGGATCCCAGATCTAGAGCTGGATCCCAGATCCGAAGCTGGATCCCGGATCTAAAGCTGGATCCCGGATCCGAAGCTGGATCCCAGATCCGAAGCTGGATCCCGGATCTAAAGCTGGATCCCAGATCCAAAGCTGGATCCCAGATCTAAAGCTGGATCCGAGATCTAAAGCTGGATCCGAGATCTAAAGCTGGATCCCGGATCTAGAGCTGGATCCCGGATCCGAAGCTGGATCCCGGATCCAGAGCTGGATCCCGAATCCAGAGCTGGATCCCAGATCCAGAGCTGGATCCCAGATCCAGAGCTGGATCCCAGATCCAGAGCTGGATCCCAGATCCAGAGCTGGATCCCAGATCCAGAGCTGGATCCCAGATCCAGAGCTGGATCCCGGATCTGAGGCTGGATCCCGGATCCGAAGCTGGATCCCGGATCTAGAGCTGGATCCCGGATCCACAGCTGGATCCCGGATCTAGAGCTGGATCCCGGATCTGAGGCTGGATCCCGGATCTGAGGCTGGATCCCGGATCCAGACCTGGATCCCGGATCTGAAGCTGGATCCCGGATCTAGAGCTGGATCCCGGATCTAGAGCTGGATCCCGGATCTAGAGCTGGATCCCGGATCTGAGGCTGGATCCCGGATCCGAAGCTGGATCCCGGATCCGAAGCTGGATCCCGGATCCGAAGCTGGATCCCGGATCCGAAGCTGGATCCCGGATCCACAGCTGGATCCCGGATCTAGAGCTGGATCCCGGATCCGAGGCTGGATCCCGGATCCGAAGCTGGATCCCGGATCCGAAGCTGGATCCCGGATCCACAGCTGGATCCCGGATCCACAGCTGGATCCCGGATCTAGAGCTGGATCCCGGATCCACAGCTGGATCCCGGATCTAGATCTGGATCCCGGATCAAGAGCTGGATCCCGGATCCGAAGCTGGATCCCAGATCCAGAGCTGGATCCCGGATCCGAAGCTGGATCCCGGATCCTCCTCCGGACCTGGCTGGAGCTGATGGGATCTGCATGTTGGTGTCTCCAGACGAGCCTCTGAGGAAACCCGTCCCGCTGCACGAGCAGACGGTGAAGGACGAGAAGGGACGGTACCAGCGCTTCCACGGAGCCTTCACCGGAGGATTCTCTGCCGGATACTTCAACACTGTCGGCTCCAAAGAAGGTCCGTCTCTGAACGTCACCAGTGGCAACACGTAGCGCAGCGCCAACCAATCTGATGTTTTACCTTTTAGGCTGGACGCCGTCAACCTTTGTGTCGTCACGGCAACAGAAAGCTAACAAGGATAATGCCAGACCGGAGGATTTCATGGATGAGGAGGTGGGAGGCGGTTTCTGCTTAATCTGTGTGACGTGAGTCCAGACCCGGTCTTGGACCCGGTCTCAGTCCAGGACCCAGTCCAGACGCTGCAGCAGGGGAGGGGCTTGGGGAGCAGTTTGGGGCGGGGTGTGGGGTGGGGCTTGGCGTCCTGGCGACCACCATGCTGCCTTGTGTTCCAGGACTTCAGCGAGCACGGCATCGCTCCCAGGAACATCACCACGTCGCTGCAGTTCTCGTCCCGCCGGCGAGATGAGGCGGCGGAGAAGGCTCGGGCCGTCAGTTCTCAGCTGGCGCTGATCCCCGGAGACACGCTGCTGGAGGAGCTCATCACACCTGCCAGGTAACGGGCGCCACCGTTAGCCCCGCCCACCTGATACTTGTTGGTTACCATAGTTACCAGTAAGGTGGGGTTCTGTCTCAGGACATCCATCGGGGTGGAGCTGCTGAGAAGGATGGGTTGGAGGGAGGGGCAGGGTGTCGGCCCCCGTGTAAAGAGGAAAGCCGGCAGACGGCGTACCGGTACGTACAGTGACATGCTTTGACACAGAGACACACGTTCGATACCGGGAGACTCCATCATAAACTCTACTTTTTGTTCTACTTTATTTATCCCTCCACCTTCCCTCCACCATCCGTCCACCTTCCCTCCACCTTCCCTCCACCATCCCTCCACCTTCCCTCCACCATCCGTCCACCTTCCCTCCACCTTCCCTCCACTATCAATCGACCTTCCCTCCACCTTCCCTCCACTATCCGTCCACCTTCCCTCCACCATCCGTCCACCTTCCCTCCACCTTCCCTCCACCATCCGTCCACCTTCCCTCCACCATCCGTCCACCTTCCCTCCACCATCCGTCCACCTTCCCTCCACCTTCCCTCCACTATCAATCCACCTTCCCTCCACCTTCCCTCCACTATCAATCCACCTTCCCTCCACTATCAATCCACCTTCCCTCCACCTTCCCTCCACTATCAATCCACCTTCCCTCCACCATCCGTCCACCTTCCCTCCACCATCCGTCCACCTTCCCTCCACCTTCCCTCCACTATCAATCCACCTTCCCTCCACCTTCCCTCCACTATCAATCCACCTTCCCTCCACCTTCCCTCCACTATCAATCCACCTTCCCTCCACCATCCGTCCACCTTCCCTCCACCATCCGTCCACCTTCCCTCCACCTTCCCTCCACTATCAATCCACCTTCCCTCCACTATCAATCCACCTTCCCTCCACTATCAATCCACCTTCCCTCCACTATCAATCCACCTTCCCTCCACCTTCCCTCCACTATCAATCCACCTTCCCTCCACTATCAATCCACCTTCCCTCCACTATCAATCCACCTTCCCTCCACCTTCCCTCCACTATCAATCCACCTTCCCTCCACCTTCCCTCCACCATCCGTCCACCTTCCCTCCACCATCCGTCCACCTTCCCTCCACCATCCGTCCACCTTCCCTCCACCATCAATCCACCATCCGTCCACCTTCCCTCCACCATCCGTCCACCTTCCCTCCACCATCAATCCACCTTCCCTCCACCATCAATCCACCTTCCCTCCACCTTCCCTCCACCATCCGTCCACCTTCCCTCCACCTTCCCTCCACCATCAATCCACCTTCCTTCCATCAGACGGTTCTCTGCCTCCTGCTGCTTCTGACGACTCGGTGAGTTTCTACCTGAAGTGTTTTATGTTCTGTATATTCTATATGTTCCGCATGTTCTACATGTTCTGCATGTTCTATATGTTCTACATGTTCTGCATGTTCTATATGTTCTACATGTTCTATATGTTCTGCATGTTCTGTATGTTCTATATGTTCTTTATGTTCTATGTGTTCTGCATGTTCTGTATATTCTATATGTTCTGCATGTACTGTATGTTCATGTTCTTTATATTCTATTTGTTCTGCATGTTCTATATGTTCTACATGTTCTTTATATTCTATTTTTTCTGCATGTTCTACATGTTCTACATGTTCTGCATGTTCTATATGTTCTACATGTTCTTTATATTCTATTTGTTCTGCATGTTCTATATGTTCTGTATGTTCTTCATGTTTGTTATGCCTGTTCTGTATGTTCTGCATGTTCTGTATGTTCTATATGTTCTGCATGTTCTGTATGTTCTGCATGTTCTGTATATTCTACATGTTCTGCATGTTCTTTATATTCTATATGTTCTGTATGTTCTGCATGTTCTGTATATTCTATATGTTCTGTATGTTCTGCATGTTCTGTATATTCTATATGTTCTGTATGTTCTGCATGTTCTGTATATTCTATATGTTCTGTATGTTCTGCATGTTCTGTATATTCTATATGTTCTGTATGTTCTGCATGTTCTGTATATTCTACATGTTCTGCATGTTCTACATGTTCTGCATGTTCTGTATGTTCTACATGTTCTTTATATTCTATTTGTTCTGCATGTTCTATATGTTCTGTATGTTCTTCATGTTTATGTTATGCCTGTTCTGTATGTTCTGCATGTTCTGTATGTTCTATATGTTCTGCATGTTCTGTATGTTCTGCATGTTCTGTATATTCTACATGTTCTGCATGTTCTTTATATTCTATATGTTCTGTATGTTCTGCATGTTCTGTATATTCTATATGTTCTGCATGTTCTTTATATTCTATATGTTCTGTATGTTCTGCATGTTCTGTATATTCTATATGTTCTGTATGTTCTGCATGTTCTGTATATTCTACATGTTCTGCATGTTCTTTATATTCTATATGTTCTGTATGTTCTGCATGTTCTGTATATTCTATATGTTCTGTATGTTCTGCATGTTCTGTATATTCTACATGTTCTGCATGTTCTTTATATTCTATATGTTCTGTATGTTCTGCATGTTCTGTATATTCTATATGTTCTGTATGTTCTGCATGTTCTGTATATTCTACATGTTCTGCATGTTCTGCATGTTCTATATATTCTACATGTTCTGCATGTTCTGTATGCTCCCTGTTCCTCGTGTTCCAGATGTTTACCACGTTCCATGTTTCTCTCTTTATGTCCTCGTCAGGACGAAGACGATGAGGACTTTGCTCCAGACAACGTGACCTTTGCTCCAAAGGACATGGCGCCGGTGGACTTCAGCCCCAGGCTGGGGCTTCAGGGTCTGGGGTACCGCGGTCTGGACCCGAGTCTGGCTCTGCCGGGCAGCGGAGCCGGCGGACACCTGGACCTTTTCTGTCCTCAGTCAGAGACCAGGAGTCAGCTGTTTGGAGACAAGGGGAGCAGCAGGAGGAGAGGAGGAGTCGCTGGGCAGGTGGGAGCTAAACAGTCCACTTCGCCTTAGGACAAGATCGTTGACCTCTGACCTCTCTGACCTCTGACCTGCAGGCCTTCGGTGTCGGAGCGCTGGAGGATGATGATGATGAAGACATGTACCAAAGAGACTCCATGTCCAAGTACGACACAGTCCTGGGAGGAGAGGAGCCTGGAGACGGTCTGTATGGCTGGACGGCTCCACAGCAGTACAGCAGGAAGGCAGGTGAGACAGCCTGGAAAGTCCTGGAAACATCCTGGAACATCCTGAAACATCCTGGTCATTAGTAACTCTTTCTTCCCAGACCGGAGCAGAGACGCGTCCTACCTCGGGAAGATCCTGGAGGGGTTCACCTTGGCCCAGAACCAACCCGAGGAGCGAACGGTGAGCGTGCTCGGTCCGTCCCACGACCCGTCTCCATGTGAACAAACCTTGACTTGGCCCGGATCTCCCCCCAGATCTTCCCTCCCCCCTCTCTGCCCCGGGACTACCGTCCAGTCCGCCGTTTCCGTCCACACGTGTCGAGTCTCTCTGGAGTCAGTCCGGCTCTGGCTGAGGCCCTGAAGACCTCCAGGGGCCACATGGTGAAGGAGGAGCCCCAGCAAGGAGGACGGCACCAGCTGGACTCCAGTCAGCGGAGGACGCTGCTGGGAGAGGATGCTCTGCAAGGTGAGGGGGCAGGGCTTGTTTTCTGATGTAATCACTTTTCCGTCTGAGGTGGAGACGGTCGGAGCGGAACCCGGCTGCAGTCCTGATTGCTGGTTTTGGTCCTGATCAGGTCCCAGTTCAGTCCTGGACCTGCTGAAGCCTGAAGACCGACAGCGGCTGCTCAGCCTCCGCATGTCCTCCACCCAGAAGACCTCCACCTCAGACCCTCAAGAGTCCAGTTCTCCGCCCACCTCCGCCCTCCAGCAGGAGGCCCTGGCGGTCTGGAGAGGGGTCCAGACCTGCTCCCAGACCTTCAGACCGTTCCAGAAAAACCCTGACAAGCAGGCGCGATACGAGGGTTACCTAAGCCGGCTTCGACAGGGAGACCGAGGTACGGAGCTCCACCTGCACCTCCACCTCTGGGTGGGGGGGTCCTTAAAATCAGTCGTGGTTATCAACGCTGTAACAGTAAACTTGCTAGTTAACCTACTAGTTAGCAAGTCATATAAAATACTAGATATCATACCAGTTAATCAGTTAGCCTAGTAGTTAACTTAACGGTTAACTACTTGTTAACCTGGAAAATTACATTTAACCTAATTAACCTACCAGTTAACATGTTCAATAACGCTACTAATTAACCTACTAGTTAACCTACTAGTTAGCAAGTCAGGTAAAATACAAGTTATCTTACCAGTTAGCCTAGTAGTGAACTTACTGGTTAACTACTAGTTAACCTGGAACATGACATTTACTTAATTAACCTACCAGTTAACATGTTCAATAATGCTACTTGTTAACCTACTAGTTAACAAGTCAGTTAAAATACTAGTTATTTTACCAATTAACCAGTTTGCCTAGTAGTTAACTTAACGGCTAACTACTAGTTAACCTGGAAAATGACATTTAACCTAATTAACCTACCAGTTAACATGTTCAATAACGCTACTAGTTAACCTACTAGTTAACCTACTAGTTAGCAAGTCAGGTAAAATACTAGTTATCTTACCAGTTAGCCTAGTAGTGAACTTACTGGTTAACTACTAGTTAACCTGGAAATTACAGTTAAGCTAATTCACCCACCAGTTAAAATGTTAACATAACGCTACTAGTTAACCTACTAGTTAACCCGTCAGGTTGTTCCCGTGCTGTATGAACTCCTGTCTCCTGCAGACGCTCTGGACCGGAGTCTGGACCGCAACATGACGGAGTGGGAGCGCAGCAGGGAGAGGGAGGAGTTTGTCCGAGCCTCCATCTTGTACCGGCCCGCCTCATCTTCGCTGTCCTCGCGTTTCACCCGAGGCAAACACCAGGAGGACGAAGACACAGTGGAGGTGCCCCAGGACCAGGAGGTAGGACGGTACCGTTGGGTTCCCTGAGTCCCGATCCGGACCCGCCGGTAGACACGGGGTTGTTTCTGTTGCCAGGGCGATGTGGAGGAAAAACAAGCCGCCGTCACGATGAAGATGTTTGGACAACTGACCAGAGAGACGTTGGAGTGGCATCCTGACAAGCTGCTGTGCAAGAGGTTCAACGTTCCTGACCCGTTCCCCGGGTATGGTCTGATCAGAACCAGAACTCTGTCACGGGTCTGTGAGGCACCCCAAGTCTGACTCTGATTGGTTCTCCAGGTCCAGTGTGGTGGGTCTGCTGAAGGTGAAGAGAGACAAGTTCTCCGTCTTTAACTTCCTGACGGTGCTGGAGGACAGAGAGACTGCAGGTAGACCGGTTCTGGTCTGGACCAGGTTTCATATTCAGTCTGACGGAACCGGTCCCCAGATGTTTTAAAACCTTTTAATCGTAGTTCATGTTTGATTTGTTCACACATGTTGATCTCTTCTTCTTCTCTTCCACCGCACAGCTGCTCCAAAGACTCCGGAGTCGGCGAAGAAGTCCAGGTGGGATGTTTCAGAGGAGAAGAAGAAGGACGATCTGCTCGTCACCGTACAGAACAGAACAGAGATGAAGCAGGATGAGACCTCTGCACCGGGAGGACCTGGAGGACCTGAAACACCTGGAACACCTGGGGGACCTGGACCTGTTCAGATGGAGTCAGTTGACCAGCAGACTGCGGGTGATGAAGAGGGGGAGGAGGAGGAGGACAGGCCTCCCATGGACCTGTTTAAAGCCATCTTCGCGGGCTCCTCTGATGAAGACAAGTCCTCTTCTTCATCAGAGAGCAACGATGAGGAAGATGAAGATGGGAAAGAGGAAGGAGTGAAAATGGAGTCGCAGCCAGCGACCCTCTTCAGGATCTCCTCTTCATCCATCGTCTCGTCCAGCCAGCCTGCAGGTGTTCTGACCAGATTTAGGTGAAACCTCCACCTCTGTGGCTTCAGCTGACCCACTTCCTGTTTCCTTCAGGAGCTTCCGCTCACACAACGCCGCCGGAAGAGGAGGAGTTTGGTCCAAAACTGCCGCCTCCTTCAGCTGCTGTTGGTGAGAATCCAACAGCACCAGGTAAGCTGCAGGGTCCACATACTGGTACCTGGTCCTACGCCCTGATCCGGGTTCAGATGCCCCCCATCCAGATGAAAGTTTAAAGCACTGCATGTTGTTCCCTGTTCAGACAGGGGGGGCGCCACCTCCATCTGCTCCCCCAAAGAGGACGAGAAACCCAGCAGGAGGAGCAAAGACAAGAAACAGAAGAAGAAGAACAAACACAAGAAGGACAAAAAGGTAAAGAACAGAAGAAGAATAGATAAAAGAAAATTGGAAAAGATCCGATAAATCTGAATGAACATTGTCTTGTTTTTGCTGCAGAAGAAGAAGCGCAAAAAGCACAAGCACAAAGCAAAGCAGCAAAAGAAGAATAAGAAGGACTCAGACAGTAGCTCTGAAGACAGCGATGAAGACAATAACGAAGATGGACCGATCTCAACGGATGAGCTGCTCAGAAGGTACGACGCGATATGACAAGATAGGACGCGATATGATGCATTACGATGCGATACAACGCAATATTATGCGATAAGACGTAATACAACGCGATATGATGCAATACCTGATACGTTGTGACGTACGATATGACACAATGCGATATGATGCGATATGACGCAATACGATGCAATATGTGATTCAACACCTTATGACACGGTACAACACAATATGATGCAATACGGCTAGATAAGAGAGACGATATGATATGATATGATACGATACATGATACGCAAAATGATATGCGACACAATGATGTGAAATTTGATTCAACATGATAGGACTCGATATGATGCGATACAGCGCGATACTATGTGATTTGACGCAATGCGATGCAATATGACGTGATACGATGCGATGCGATTTGACACAATACAACGTGATACGACGCAGTATGATGCAATACGACTAGATACGAGATATGATGCGATACGTGATATGACATACCTCTTGATATGTGCAATGACAATATGACGCGATATGTTTTACAACACAATAAGATGCAATTTGACAAAATACAACGCAAAATAGTGCGATACGAGATGTAATGCGATATGATTTGATGCGATATGATGCAATATGTGACTTGATGCAATATGACGATACAATGCGATATGATGCAATATGATTCAATGCGATCTTATTCAATATGATGTGATACGACGCGAAACAATGCGATACGACGCAATGTGATATGTGATTCAATGCAATACGAAAAGATATGCCATGATACGACTGTGCTGCAATACGATGTGATACGGTGCAATATATTATACGACGCTATACGACGCAGTATGATTTGACATGATGTTATATGACGCGATGCAATATATGATTTGATAATGCGATACGGCGTAATATGAAGCGATATCGTGATATGATGCGATACGATGTGATACGGCGCAATATATTATACGACGCTATACGACGCAGTATGATGTGATATGATGTTATGACGCGATGCAATGCAATATATGATTTGATAATGCGATACGGCGTAATATGAAGCGATATCATGTGATATGTTACGATGCGATTTGATGGGATATGTGATTCTAAGCGATGCAATACGACACGATATGTGTTATACAACGCGATACGACGCAAAATGATGTGATATGATGCGATATACAAGATATGTAATACGACGCGATATGATGCATTATGATGTTATACGACTCGATACAATTCAACGTGACATGATGCATTACAGCGCAATACGATGCCATACGATGTGATACAATGTGATACGACACGATAGGATGTGATTCAGTGTGAGATGTGATTTGATGTAATATGACGCAATACGATGTCATACGACAAAATATAATGCGATCCGATACAGCGCGATATGATGTGATTTGATGCGATATGATGCGATACGTGATGTGACGCCATATGATGCAACATGATATACGACTCGTGATGTTATACAATTCAATGTGATACGATGTGATACAACTACATGATGCGATACGATGTGATAACGACACGATACAATGTGATGCAATGGGATAGGACGCAATATGATGTGATACAATGCAAAACGACGTGATACAATGCGATACAACGCAATAGGATGCGATTTGACGTGATATGATGAAATAGTATGTGATTTCATGCAATATGACGCAATACAATGTGATACGGCGATGCCATATGGCACAGTACGATGCAATATGTGATTTGACGCAATATGATGTGATACAGCGCAATTTGATGCCATATGATGCAGTACAACGCAATTTGATGCGATACGATGCAATACGACTTGATACGACGCGAAATGATGCGACACGTGATACGACCCGAAACGATGTGATATGTGATGCGATGCGACGCAATATGATGCGATACAGCGTGATACGATGTGATATGATTCAATGCAATATGTTGCAATAAGATATACAACATGATACGAGATCTGATGCGATATGAGAAACGCGATGCAATGTGATTCGACACAATACGACATGAAACCATGTGATACGAAGCTATGCGATATGCCTATGCTATGCGATATGATGTAATACGTGATTTGACGCAATACGACGAGATCAGACGCGATATGATGCGATACGTGATACAACCCGATACGATGTGATTAGACGCGATACGATGCGATGTGATTTGACGCAATGCAGTATGATGCAATACGACGCGATAGCGTGATACGATGTGATATGATTCAACGCAATACGATGCAATATGATGTGATAAGATGCGATACAATTTGATACGTGATTCGACGCGATATGCCTAAACTACACAATATGATGCTGAAACATGATTTGATGGAAGATCTCAGCATGAAACGTCCAGAAATGTCTCCTGTGTTTGAGCGGTGTTCTCTCATTTCAGACTGAAGACCATCCGGTCCAATCAGATCTTGTGATCCTCCGTGAGGACCAGCTGATCAGCTCATCTGCTATCACGATTGAACTCAAATAAAAAATTAGTTATTGATCATTTTCTGCTGTTTTCTTTGATTGGCTTCTAACTTCCAGACTGATATTTGCTGTAAAACCAGACGTTCCTGGAGAACTTGGAGGAACTTTGTGGCAAATGAGGTCAATGTTACCTGTCAGATCTGAAGTTACTTCATTTCATCTGGTGATTATTAAACAGACAAACAGATCATGGAGTTCCACAAGGCTCCGGTCCCAGACCACTAAGCAGTCTGTAAATCATCCAGTTTAATGTTGTCATGCTAAAACATGAAACATCTGTAGAGACAGTTTCACCTGCAGCTCAGAAAAGAAAATGGAAAGGACACAGGTGTGTTGCAGATGTCCATCCCTCTCTTCAGGTGTCTGTTTTCAGTCCACGGGTCTTTCTGTCCATTCAGCTTTGTTTTCCTTGTACAAATAAAGTTACAGATGGAGAAGACTGCAGGACATTGGCATGCGTCCCTTATCTTCCTCCAACCCAAAGCTCGGGTCCTTCTGGTCCCAGGTCCTGGAATTGGACCTCATCCTGATGTCCACCCTCCACCTGAAACTCAGACCATCAGAAGGATCTGACAGGGTCTTTCTCTGAAGGACAGTGACCAGGTTTACCTGGAACAAATTAAAATCCACTAAAATAAGTTTCCAAACTTTTTATCAGAAGTTTTCATCCATAAAAAACAAACCAGAAGAAAATGTTTATAGATTATGTGACTGTGTCCTTCGTTAACGTCCATCCTGCAGCAGTGTCCAATCAGAACGTGCTCTGCAGCAAGCAGTGGCAGCCGCAGCCGGCCGGACACTCGTCCTGCCGCCGGAACCAGTCCATCATGTGGCTGGTGTGTCCGCCGTGTCCGCAGCTCAGGCAGAAGTTGGACGACCCTCGAACGGCCACATGGCAGATGGCGCACTGGAAGGTCAGTCGTTTGCAGACGGCGCACTGCGTTCCACGGGCCTGACTGCGGCAGTGGCAGCAGTACACACCAAACTCTGCGGAGACGAGCGGCGTTACCACGGAAACATCCGGATGATCGCTGTAGCAGCAGAGAAGGAAACCTACCAATGCCTTTGTGAGGTTCAGGAGGACAGGAAGCGAACTTCAGGACGTCGGCCCTCTTGTCCCGAAGTCCCCAACGGTACAAGATCTCACCGTAACTCTTCTTAAAGTCGTCGAACTGCAGCGTGTTGGACGGATCCAGCAGCCTGCAGGGACAGGAAATGACATCACAACCACATCAGGAACACCATCTGAGCGGGAGGCGGAGGAAGGTGGAGGAAACTCACCGCTTGTTCATGTCATGCTGCTCTCGCTCTCGTTCACGGGGATCGGTGTAACTCTGGTTGCCGTAGCGATAGTCGTCAGGGGACGACTCCCCCCAGGTGTGCTCAGGTTCTCTGACTGGAAGTGACAGGAAGTGCATCAGGTGGGATGAATCGGGGGTGGGGGGGCAGGGTCGCAGAGTCTCACCTGTGCTCCAGGTGCCGGGAGTGATGGAGTCAGAGGTACTGGAGCAGGAGCCTGATGTGACGGAGCTGGAGGTGTAGCTGGGCTGAAACATCACACATGACATCACTTCCTGCACAACACTGTAGCCCAATCAGCATCAACGGGGCAAAATGGAATGAACCAATCAGAAGCAGGAGAAAATAAAAGCTAAGCTGCATATCGTGCTAATGCCTCTTAATTTTAGGGAAACTAGCCACTTTTACTGTTGCCATGGTAGCCTGCGACCGCTTTTACTGTTGCCATGGTAACCTGCAACCGCTTTTACTGTTGCAGCCATGTCCAATCAGGAGCCCCACAGATTGAGTGAGCAGAAAAGAAAGAAAAAAAAATGCTGGAATCTGATTGGTGTTTATGCTACAGCATCGATTTCAGCCTCTGTAGTTCAGCTTCTTCTTCTTTGGTCCTTTTATTGGTTGTACATAAGCTCTGCCCCCGGTGGTTTTATTCCGTTTCAACCTGCATCTAAACAGTCAGACTTACGTATCGGGAATGATGCTGCAGGATCCGAAAGGACGGCTGTCCGTACAGGGAGCAGCAGTCTGAGGGCGGAGCCTGAGCCCTAAACACGCTGCAGAGCATGGCGAGGGTCTGGACGTCGCTCATCTGACTGTAGTGGTCCAGACTGGAAGAACGAACAGAGCAGGTATGTCAGACATCGTCCTGTTACCATTACTATCATACTGTGAATCAGATTACCATCAGAGAGGTCAGACCAGTTCTGACATATGACTAGTGGTTTAGTTAGACCATATTGTATAGATAACTAGTGGTTTAGTTAGACCAGTTTGTATAGATCATTAGTGGTTTAGTTAGACCAGTTTGTATAGATGACTAGTAGCTTAGTTTGACCAGTTTGTATAGATGACTAGTGGTTTTAGTTAGACCAGTTCTGACAGATAACTAGTGGTTTAGTTAGACCAGTTTGTATAGATGACTAGTAGCTTAGTTAGACCAGTTTGTATAGATGACTAGTAGCTTAGTTAGACCAGTTTGTATAGATGACTAGTGGTTTTAGTTAGACCAGTTCTGGCATATGACTAGTGGTTTAGTTAGACCATATTGTATAGATCATTAGTGGTTTAGTTAGACCAGTTTGTATAGATGACTAGTAGCTTAGTTTGACCAGTTTGTATAGATGACTAGTGGTTTTAGTTAGACCAGTTCTGACAGATAACTAGTGGTTTAGTTAGACCAGTTTGTATAGATGACTAGTAGCTTAGTTAGGCCAGTTTGTATAGATGACTAGTAGCTTAGTTAGACCAGTTTGTATAGATGACTAGTGGTTTTAGTTAGACCAGTTCTGGCATATGACTAGTAGTTTAGTTAGACCATATTGTATAGATAACTAGTGGTTTAGTTAGACCATATTGTATAGATAACTAGTGGTTTAGTTAGACCATATTGTATAGATAACTAGTGGTTTAGTTAGACCAGTTTCGAAAGTGAAAAATTTCAGAGGAAACTAAAGAGCTCACAGCGTCTCCAACAAGCGCCGTCCAAACGGATGTCTGGCCCAGGGAGTCTCTGAGTCCGGGTCTGAGTCTGGATTGAGGTCCTGAGTGGTGGCTGCTGCCGCCAGAGCCCAAACCTGCAGAAGACGACGACAACAAGGGAAAATAAGGTTCTACAACCATGGGACTCCTGTCAGGTGGAGCGCGTGTTCATGTTCCTGCTGGTTCTGGATCTGTTGGATCCCTGCTACCAGAACACCTGCTGTTGGCCCGCTGTCACAGACTTCCCTCCAAGGACCCTGACGTTGGTCCTGATGTTGAGGTGGACGCTGCCACAAACCCAACGAACTCGTGGGTCGGTGGAATTTACCCAGAACCAAGAACCGACTCTACTGGGTTCTGATGGAGAACCGTCTAGTCTGAAACCGGTCTGAGTTAAACCAGAACATGGATGTAAGAACATGGAGGATCTCTGACCTTCGCCACGTCTCTGCGTCCAACTGAGAGAGCCGCCGCCGCGTTCTTCTGACACGTTTCCTGGATGTCGTTCACATTGAGACTAAACAGAAAACACACAAAGGTTCACACACCTGGACGCATCTCACACACACACACCTGGACGCATCTCACACACACACACACCTGGACGCATCTCACACACACACACACCTGGACGCATCTCACACACACACACACCTGGACGCATCTCACACACACACACACCTGGACGCATCTCACACACACACACCTGAACGCATTAGGACATTTTGCGTTGCAGATTTTAAGCTAAATTGGATGGAGTTGTCACTGTGTGTGTTATGTCTGTTATGTGTGTGTTCTGTGTGTGTTATGTCTGTTCTGTGTGTGTTCTGTGTGTGTGATGTCTGTTCTGTGTGTGTGATGTCTGTTATGTGTCTGTTCTGTGTGTGTTATGTCTGTTCTGTGTGTGTTATGTCTGTTCTGTGTGTGTTCTGTGTGTGTTATGTCTGTTCTGTGTGTGTTCTGTGTGTGTTATGTCTGTTCTGTGTGTGCTCTGTGTGTGTTATGTCTGTTCTGTGTGTGTTATGTCTGTTCTGTGTCTGTTCTGTGTGTGTTATGTCTGTTCTGTGTGTGTTCTGTGTGTGTTATGTCTGTTCTGTGTGTGTTTGTTCTGTGTGTGTTATGCCTGTTCTGTGTGTGTTATGTCTGTTATGTGTGTGTTATGCCTGTTCTGTGTGTGTTCTGTGTGTATTATGTCTGTTCTGTGTGTGTTCTGTGTGTATTATGTCTGTTCTGTGTGTGTTCTGTGTGTGTTATGTCTGTTGTGTGTGTGATGTCTGTTGTGTGTGTGTGATGTCTGTTATGTGTGTGTGATGTCTGTTCTGTGTGTGTTATGTCTGTTATGTGTGTTCTGTGTGTGTTATGTCTGTTCTGTGTGTGTTCTGTGTGTGTTATGTCTGTTCTGTGTGTGTTCTGTGTGTGTTATGTCTGTTCTGTGTGTGTTCTGTGTGTGTTATGTCTGTTCTGTGTGTGTTATGTCTGTTCTGTGTCTGTTCTGTGTGTGTTATGTCTGTTCTGTGTCTGTTCTGTGTGTTGTGTCTGTTCTGTGTGTGTTCTGTGTGTGTTATGTCTGTTCTGTGTGTGTTATGTCTGTTATGTGTGTGTTATGTCTGTTCTGTGTGTGTTATGTCTGTTATGTGTGTGTTATGTCTGTTATGTGTGTGTTATGTCTGTTATGTGTGTGTTATGCCTGTTCTGTGTGTGTTATGTCTGTTATGTGTGTGTTATGCCTGTTCTGTGTGTTCTGTGTGTATTATGTCTGTTCTGTGTGTGTTCTGTGTGTATTATGTCTGTTCTGTGTGTGTTCTGTGTATGTTATGTCTGTTGTGTGTGTGATGTCTGTTGTGTGTGTGTTATGTCTGTTATGTGTGTGTTCTGTGTGTGTTATGTCTGTTATGTGTGTGTTATGTCTGTTCTGTGTGTTCTGTGTGTGATGTCTGTTCTGTGTGTGTTCTGTCTGTTATGTGTGTGTTCTGTGTGTGTTATGTCTGTTATGTGTGTGTTCTGGGTGTGTTATGTCTGTTCTGTGTGTTCTGTGTGTGTTATGTCTGTTATGTGTGTGTTCTGTGTGTGTTATGTCTGTTATGTGTGTGTTCTGTGTGTGTTATGTCTGTTCTGTGTGTGTTCTGTGTGTGTTATGTCTGTTATGTGTGTGTTCTGTGTGTGTTATGTCTGTTCTGTGTGTGTTATGTCTGTTCTGTGTGTGTTATGTCTGTTATGTGTGTTCTGTGTGTGTTATGTCTGTTCTGTGTGTGTTCTGTGTGTGTTATGTCTGTTCTGTGTGTGTTCTGTGTGTGTTATGTCTGTTCTGTGTGTGTTCTGTGTGTGTTATGTCTGTTCTGTGTGTGTTATGTCTGTTCTGTGTCTGTTCTGTGTGTGTTATGTCTGTTCTGTGTCTGTTCTGTGTGTTTTATGTCTGTTCTGTGTGTGTTCTGTGTGTGTTATGTCTGTTCTGTGTGTTATGTGTGTGTTATGTCTGTTCTGTGTGTGTTATGTCTGTTATGTGTGTTCTGTGTGTGTTATGTCTGTTATGTGTGTGTTATGTGTGTGTTATGTCTGTTCTGTGTGTGTTATGTCTGTTCTGTGTGTGTTATGTCTGTTCTGTGTGTGTTCTGTGTGTGTTATGTCTGTTCTGTGTGTGTTATGTCTGTTCTGTGTGTGTTATGTCTGTTCTGTGTCTGTTCTGTGTGTGTTATGTCTGTTCTGTGTCTGTTCTGTGTGTTATGTCTGTTCTGTGTGTGTTCTGTGTGTTCTGTGTGTGTTCTGTGTGTGTTATGTCTGTTCTGTGTGTTATGTGTGTGTTATGTCTGTTCTGTGTGTGTTATGTCTGTTATGTGTGTTCTGTGTGTGTTATGTCTGTTATGTGTGTGTTATGTGTGTGTTATGTCTGTTCTGTGTGTGTTATGTCTGTTCTGTGTGTGTTATGTCTGTTCTGTGTGTGTTCTGTGTGTGTTATGTCTGTTCTGTGTGTGTTATGTCTGTTCTGTGTGTGTTATGTCTGTTCTGTGTCTGTTCTGTGTGTGTTATGTCTGTTCTGTGTCTGTTCTGTGTGTTATGTCTGTTCTGTGTGTGTTCTGTGTGTGTTATGTCTGTTCTGTGTGTGTTATGTGTGTTCTGTGTGTGTTATGTGTGTGTTATGTCTGTTCTGTGTGTGTTATGTCTGTTATGTGTGTGTTATGTGTGTGTTATGTCTGTTATGTGTGTGTTATGTCTGTTCTGTGTCTGTTCTGTGTGTGTTATGTCTGTTCTGTGTGTGTTATGTCTGTTCTGTGTGTGTGATGTCTGTTCTGTGTGTGTGATGTCTGTTCTGTGTGTGTTCTGGGTGTGTTATGTCTGTTCTGTGTGTTCTGTGTGTGTTATGTCTGTTATGTGTGTGTTCTGTGTGTGTTATGTCTGTTCTGTGTGTGTTCTGTGTGTGTTATGTCTGTTCTGTGTGTGTTCTGTGTGTGTTATGTCTGTTATGTGTGTGTTCTGTGTGTGTGATGTCTGTTATGTGTGTGTTATGTCTGTTCTGTGTCTGTTCTGTGTGTGTTATGTCTGTTATGTGTGTGTTCTGTGTGTGTGATGTCTGTTATGTGTGTGTTATGTCTGTTCTGTGTGTGTTCTGTGTGTGTTATGTCTGTTATGTGTGTGTTATGCCTGTTCTGTGTGTGTTCTGTGTGTATTATGTCTGTTATGTGTGTTCTGTGTGTATTATGTCTGTTATGTGTGTGTTCTGTGTGTGTTATGTCTGTTGTGTGTGTGATGTCTGTTCTGTGTGTGTTATGTCTGTTCTGTGTGTGTTCTGTGTGTGTTATGTCTGTTATGTGTGTGTTATGCCTGTTCTGTGTGTGTTCTGTGTGTGTTATGTCTGTTATGTGTGTTCTGTGTGTATTATGTCTGTTATGTGTGTGTTCTGTGTGTGTTATGTCTGTTGTGTGTGTGATGTCTGTTCTGTGTGTGTTATGTCTGTTCTGTGTGTGTTCTGTGTGTGTGATGTCTGTTCTGTGTGTGTTATGCCTGTTCTGTGTGTGTTCTGTGTGTATTATGTCTGTTCTGTGTGTGATCAGTGTGTGATCAGTGTGTGATCAGTGTGTGTGATCAGTGTGTGATCAGTGTGTGTGATCAGTGTGTGATCAGTGTGTGATCAGTGTGTGTGATCAGTGTGTGATCAGTGTGTGTGATCAGTGTGTGATCAGTGTGTGTGATCAGTGTGTGATCAGTGTGTGTGATCAGTGTGTGATCAGTGTGTGATCAGTGTGTGGTCGGTGTGTGATCAGTGTGTGATCAGTGCGTGATCAGTGTGTGGTCGGTGTGTGATCAGTGTGTGGTCGGTGTGTGATCGGTGTGTGTGATGGGTGTGTGTGATCGGTGTGTGATCGGTGTGTGATCAGTGCGTGATCAGTGTGTGGTCGGTGTGTGTGATCAGTGTGTGTGATCAGTGTGTGATCAGTGCGTGATCAGTGTGTGTGATCAGTGCGTGATCAGTGTGTGGTCGGTGTGTGATCAGTGTGTGATCAGTGTGTGTGGTCGGTGTGTGTGATCAGTGTGTGATCAGTGTGTGGTCGGTGTGTGTGTTCTGTGTGTGTGATGTCTGTTCTGTGTGTGTTATGCCTGTTCTGTGTGTGTTCTGTGTGTATTATGTCTGTTCTGTGTGTGTTCTGTGTGTATTATGTCTGTTCTGTGTGTGTTATGTCTGTTATGTGTGTTCTGTGTGTATTATGTCTGTTATGTGTGTGTTCTGTGTGTGTTATGTCTGTTATGTGTGTGTTCTGTGTGTGTGATGTCTGTTCTGTGTGTGTTATGCCTGTTCTGTGTGTGTTCTGTGTGTATTATGTCTGTTCTGTGTGTGTTCTGTGTGTGTTATGTCTGTTGTGTGTGTGATGTCTGTTCTGTGTGTGTGATGTCTGTTCTGTGTGTGTTATGTCTGTTATGTGTGTGTTCTGTGTGTGTGATGTCTGTTCTGTGTGTGTTATGTCTGTTCTGTGTTTGTTCTGTGTGTGTTATGTCTGTTATGTGTGTGTTCTGTGTGTGTGTGATGTCTGTTCTGTGTGTGTTATGTCTGTTCTGTGTTTGTTATGTCTGTTATGTGTCTGTTCTGTGTGTGTGATGTCTGTTCTGTGTGTGTTATGTCTGTTCTGTGTGTGTTCTGTGTGTGTTATGTCTGTTCTGTGTCTGTTCTGTGTGTGTTATGTCTGTTCTGTGTGTGTTCTGTGTGTGTTATGTCTGTTCTGTGTCTGTTCTGTGTGTGTTATGTCTGTTATGTGTGTGTTCTGTGTGTGTTATGTCTGTTATGTGTGTGTTATGCCTGTTCTGTGTGTGTTATGTCTGTTCTGTGTGTGTTCTGTGTGTGTTATGTCTGTTATGTGTGTTCTGTGTGTATTATGTCTGTTATGTGTGTGTTCTGTGTGTGTTATGTCTGTTGTGTGTGTGATGTCTGTTCTGTGTGTGTTATGTCTGTTATGTGTCTGTTCTGTGTGTGTTATGTCTGTTATGTGTGTGTGATGTCTGTTCTGTGTGTGTTATGTCTGTTCTGTGTGTGTTCTGTGTGTGTTATGTCTGTTATGTGTGTGTGATGTCTGTTATGTGTTTGTTCTGTGTGTATTATGTCTGTTATGTGTGTGTTCTGTGTGTGTTATGTCTGTTGTGTGTGTGATGTCTGTTCTGTGTGTGTTATGTCTGTTCTGTGTGTGTTCTGTGTGTGTTATGTCTGTTATGTGTGTGTGATGTCTGTTATGTGTGTGTGATGTCTGTTATGTGTGTTCTGTGTGTATTATGTCTGTTATGTGTCTGTTCTGTGTGTGTTATGTCTGTTATGTGTGTGTGATGTCTGTTCTGTGTGTGTTATGTCTGTTCTGTGTGTGTTATGTCTGTTCTGTGTGTGTTCTGTGTGTGTTATGTCTGTTATGTGTGTGTGATGTCTGTTATGTGTGTGTTATGTCTGTTCTGTGTGTGTTATGTCTGTTCTGTGTGTGTTCTGTGTGTGTTATGTCTGTTATGTGTGTGTGATGTCTGTTATGTGTGTTCTGTGTGTATTATGTCTGTTATGTGTGTGTTCTGTGTGTGTTATGTCTGTTGTGTGTGTGATGTCTGTTCTGTGTGTGTTATGTCTGTTATGTGTCTGTTCTGTGTGTGTTATGTCTGTTATGTGTGTGTGATGTCTGTTCTGTGTGTGTTATGTCTGTTCTGTGTGTGTTATGTCTGTTCTGTGTGTGTTCTGTGTGTGTTATGTCTGTTATGTGTGTGTGATGTCTGTTATGTGTGTTCTGTGTGTATTATGTCTGTTATGTGTGTGTTCTGTGTGTGTTATGTCTGTTGTGTGTGTGATGTCTGTTCTGTGTGTGTTATGTCTGTTATGTGTCTGTTCTGTGTGTGTTATGTCTGTTATGTGTGTGTGATGTCTGTTCTGTGTGTGTTATGTCTGTTCTGTGTGTGTTCTGTGTGTGTTATGTCTGTTATGTGTGTGTGATGTCTGTTCTGTGTGTGTTATGTCTGTTCTGTGTGTGTTCTGTGTGTGTTATGTCTGTTATGTGTGTGTGATGTCTGTTATGTGTGTGTTATGTCTGTTCTGTGTGTGTTATGCCTGTTCTGTGTGTGTTCTGTGTGTGTTATGTCTGTTCTGTGTGTGTTCTGTGTGTGTTATGCCTGTTCTGTGTGTGTTCTGTGTGTGTTATGTCTGTTCTGTGTGTGTTCTGTGTGTGTTATGTCTGTTCTGTGTGTGTTCTGTGTGTGTTATGTCTGTTCTGTGTGTGTTCTGTGTGTGTTATGCCTGTTCTGTGTGTGTTCTGTGTGTGTTATGTCTGTTCTGTGTGTGTTCTGTGTGTGTTATGTCTGTTCTGTGTGTGTTCTGTGTGTGTTATGCCTGTTCTGTGTGTGTTCTGTGTGTGTTATGTCTGTTCTGTGTGTGTTCTGTGTGTGTTATGCCTGTTCTGTGTGTGTTCTGTGTGTGTTATGTCTGTTCTGTGTGTGTTCTGTGTGTGTGTGTGTGTGTTGTACGTAGTCTCACATGTAGTTCTCTCCAAGCGTTTTGTGGACGGGCAGCAGACAGGAGATCTCCTGGATGATGACTTTTCCGGCCAGTTTGATTGGACGGCTGCCGTAGTCCACGCCCTCCCGCTTGGTCTTAAAGCGGCGTGATTTCTGAGGGACAGACAGACAGAAGGACGGAGACAGCCAGCCGAGAGGAGACAGAACACCACCTGATTAACTGCAGTCTGGACCGACAGAATCTGTTCACACGGATCTCATGTCCTGTTGGACCAGAACCTGATGGAAGTTCTGGTCTCACAAAGTTGGTGACGGATGTGATGAAGTCATCAGCTGTTTGCGTCATGAACAGTTTCCGTCGCCCTGACAACCAGATTACAGCGGAACCAGGTTCTGACCCGAACTGACCCGGATGTTAGGTGTTAGTGGACATTAAAGCTGCTAGCAGCAACGTTAGAACGACTTGGTTCTGTTATGTGTTCAGAATTTACATGTTCCCTCCCTCTGAATCGTCACGGAGACGAGACGGAGACATCAGCTGGATGAAGAGGAGGCCGAGACCTTCCTCACTTCCTGGAGGTTCATCAGAGCAGAAGCGTTCACATCTCCGACCCGTTGTGACCGACCCAAGAAGCTGCTCATCTCCATGGAAACAGACACTGAATTCAGAACACATAAGTCAGGTCGATGCTGTTAGACGAGCTGTCAGTCAGTTAGTTACCAAGGCTGCAGCCAATCAGTGACATGCAAAACAAGAAAGAGGAGGAGCCATGGAGGAGGGCTGATGGAGGGATAGAGCTCAGTACCGGCCAATCATGGAGCGTTTGGACAGACCAGCGGCGGGAGGTGGACATAGGGAGCTTCTAATTGGAGGAGGGTGGGAAGGAGGCGTTGCCCACAGTTGGATGGGAGGCAGGTGATTGGCCAGAAGAAACAAGAAGACAGAAAAAAAAACACAAAAAAGACAAAGAAACAGATGCTGATCAGAGAGATGACAGAGTCTGGGAACACCTGCAGGCTTTCACCTCCGTCACGCCTGAAGAAAACAGCCAATCGGAGAGACCCTGACAGAAACCAGCCAATCGCAGAGACTCTGACAGAAACCAGCCAATCACAGAGACCCTGGCTGAAACCAGCCAATTGCAGAGACCCTGACAGAAACCAGCTAATCGGAGAGACCCTGGCTGAAACCAGCCAATTGCAGAGACCCTGACAGAAACAAGCCAATTGCAGAGACCCTGACAGAAACCAGCCAATTGCAGAGACCCTGACAGAAACCAGCCAATCGGAGAGACCCTGGCAGAAACCAGCCAATCACAGAGACCCTGGCAGAAACCAGCCAATCACAGAGACCCTGACAGAAACCAGCTAATCGGAGAGACCCTGGCTGAAACCAGCCAATTGCAGAGACCCTGACAGAAACAAGCCAATTGCAGAGACCCTGACAGAAACCAGCTAATCGGAGAGACCCTGGCTGAAACCAGCCAATTGCAGAGACCCTGACAGAAACAAGCCAATTGCAGAGACCCTGACAGAAACCAGCTAATCGGAGAGACCCTGGCTGAAACCAGCCAATTGCAGAGACCCTGACAGAAACAAGCCAATTGCAGAGACCCTGACAGAAACAAGCCAATTGCAGAGACCCTGACAGAAACCAGCCAATCGGAGAGACCCTGGCAGAAACCAGCCAATCGCAGAGACCCTGGCAGAAACCAGCCAATCGCAGAGACCCTGGCAGAAACCAGCCAATCGCAGAGACTCTGACAGAAACCAGCCAATCACAGAGACCCTGACAGAAACTAGCCAATTGAAGAGACCTTGGCTGAAACCAGCCAATCGGAGAGACCCTGGCAGAAACCAGCCAATCGGAGAGACCCTGATAAGAACCAACCAATCAGAGAAACACAGACGTTCTGACTGCTGTTAGTAATGGTACAGCCGAAGATCATGTGTTGCCACGGTTACGGCTGATAAGATGGCAAAGATCATCAAATTACCGTGGTTACACCTGATGAGACGTGCAAGGATCTGTTACCGTGGTTACAGTTTAGGATTATCATGGTTTCCTTTAAGCTTTTTCAGATCAGTGTTGGTTGGGGAACATGATGGACGAGGATGAGGAGGAGAGGAAGGATCCGGAAAGAGTGAATATGGCCGAAGGAAATGTGAAATGAAGAGAAACGATCAGAGCAGGCCGGACTTCTGACTGAAGTACCGACGCCGCCTGCATTAGCATTCTCTGGTTCTGGATCTTGGATTTTGACCTAAACCCTGAGTCCAGAACCTCCAGAACTGCCTGGCCTCCTGATAAGATGTGCTGATGGGAAAGAACCAGAAAAGATCCAGACTGAAAACGGTACAGGCAGACCTCAGAACCAGAGTCCAGAATTTTGTACTCTACTTCTGGTCTGTTGATTCCAGAGGAGAACCGGGTCGGATGACTGAATCACCATGGGATCTTGTCTGTGTGTCTGTGTGTGTGCGTCTCACCCGTTCTTTGTAGTAGAAGGAGGAAATGGAGACAGTGTCCTTGTCAGATCGGGTCGGACTGCCACTGTAGAGACGCAGAGTACTCTGAGACTCCGAACGCATCTTCATAGGAGTCAGAACTCCGCTGTGATAGGCCGACAGTGCCGACAGAGACCTGAATACAGATCCAGACCACCGTCAGAACCCTTAGAACCAGTCGCTGCACTGAATCTGTATGGTAGGTCTGGAGTTCATGGTTTTATCTCCATGTTTTCCTCATATTCATCAGGTTCTGGTTCTGACTCATCTCTATACTTCGGATCGAGAACCTGAAGCTCCAAAGACCCTAGAAGGTCTGTTAGGGACTGAAGTTGTTTCTAGAGCTGGTTCTACTAAAATTAATTCTACAGGAACTGGTTCTACCAAGGACTGGTTTTACCTGGGAGTAGGTTCTGTGGGTGGAGCAGAGCGGTGCATGGTGATTGGTCGAGTGAAGTAAACCAGACAACTGGTCCCACAAAAACGAGCACCCGACGTCCGAGGAAAAGGGATGTTGGAGTCCTGTAAGACAGAATCTAGGTGTAGGTGTTTCCTCGCCCAGAATCCCCTCATGTACACAGTTAGCTGATGGGAAAATTACCAGATGGGCTAGTTACCTGATAGGACAGTGACCTAATGGGACAGTTACCTGATAGGACAGTGACCTAATGGGACAGTTACCTGATAGGACAGTGACCTAATGGGACAGTTACTTGATGGGACAGTTACCTGATGGCAAAGTAACGAGATGGGAAAGTTACCTGATGTGAGAGTTACCTAAGTGGAAAGTAACCTGATAGGACAGTTACCTGATAAGAGAGTTGCCTGATTCAACAGTTACCTAATTGGAAAATAACTTGATGAGACAGTTACCTGATGGGAAAGTTACCTGATGTGAGAGTTACCTGATGGGAGAGTTACCTGATGGGAGAGTTACCTCAGTGGAAAATTACTTGATAGGACAGTTAACCGGATTGGACAGGTACTTGATAATAGAGTTACCTGATTCGACAGTTACCTAATTGGAAAGTAACTTGATGAGACAGTTACCTGATGGGAAAGTTACGGATGGGAAAGTTACCTGATGGGAAAGTTACCTGATGGGACAGGTACTTGATGGGAAAGTTACCTGATGGGAAAGTTACCTGATGGGACAGGTACTTGATGGGAAAGTTATCTGACGGGTTAGTTACCTGATGGGAGAGTTACCTGATGGGACAGTTACCTAAGTGGAAAATAACCTGATAGGACAGTTACCTGATAAGAGAGTTGCCTGATTCAACAGTTACCTATTTGGAAAGTTACTTGATGAGGCAGTTACCTGCTGGGAAAGTTACCTGATGGGACAGTTACCTGATGGGACAGTTACCTGATAGGACAGTTACCTACTGGGACAGTTACCTGATAGGACAGTAACCTTATAGGAAAGTTACCTAATGGGATAGGTACTTGATAGGACAGTTACCTGATAGGAGCCGTACGTATTGGTGACTCGAGGAAATGCCTGCAGGGACGGAGTGACGGGATTGGACAAAACAAATGGACCAGATGATGGACTGTCCTCCTGCATCTGACAGAGGACAGAAAAACAGTCTCCATCAGACAGCCTCTTCTGGAGGCAACAGAGATTATTACACCTGACATGCACAGTTTGTCCTGAAGGGAGTGCTAGAGGAGACATAACAGCTTAGAGAAAAGGAGAGGCGCTAAGGAAGGAAGGAATGAAGGACTGGTGTCAGGGTCAGGATCAGGTTCAGGATGTGGTTCAGGTGTTCTCACCATGTCAGACTCCAGACAGGACACGAGCTGCCGGACACACGGCTCCAGACAGTTCTGGTTCCTCTTCACCTTCTGAAGAGACGTGTCTCTCAGGATCTAGACAGAGGATGTGAAAACTTGAACAGGTCCGTGTTGTGTTCAAACCGAGCCACTTGGCTCTGCTGTTCGTACCTTCTGGATCTTGTCCTTCATGGAGGTAGGGATGGTTGTCGGGGAAACAAACTGGAAGGTTGGGGCGGCATTGTTGGGATACTGGGCCGGAAACTTGACCACCAGGTGGACTTGATGTCCACCAAAATGAGCTGAGACCACACAGCTCCGGTTCTTGGCATCCATCTGGTCAAGAAAAAAAGTTTCAGTTATACCTCCACCTGACTGTCTCACCTCCGCCTGACTGTCTCACCTCCACCTGAACGTCTCATCTCCGCCTGTCTTATCTCCGCCTGACTGTCTCACCTCCATCTCACTGTCTCTCCTCCACCTGAACGTCTCATCTCCGCCTGACTGTCTCTCCTCCACCTGAACGTCTCATCTCCGCCTGACTGTCTCACCTCCAGGTTGACATTCCTGATCTGCAGGTTGACCAGGGAGAACTCCTGCTGCAGAGTCTGTGTGAGTCCTGATCCCGATGCAGAGTCCTGACGACCTTCCTGATCTGAGAAAAACAACATGAAGACCACAGGTTAGACTTCTACCTGAGACAGACCTGCTGCTGCATCCAACCTACTGCTGTTATGAATACAGCGGTTTGTTGTTTATAATCAAAGTGATTTTCTTCAGCTAGAACCTTTACAGCTGAGATCCTGATGGAATGTCAGAAATCCTGGACTCACCCTGCAAGCTCTCTAAAGTGGGGCCCCCAGTCTGCTGGCCCTCGGGCTCCAGAGACTTCTCAGAGTCCACAGTGACAGACATCCCCTCCATCATGTCCTCCTCCATGTCGCTGACACACAGCTGACCAACAACAAAAAAACATGTCAACCAATCACAGCAGAGATTTATCTGACCCAGATCTCCTCCAGTAGGATGGGCACAAACCTTTTGCAGCTGAGGGTCCACCCTCCAAATCCTCAAAGTCTGATCCCTGGACCATGTGACCAGCTGGAAGTCCTTAGACCCTGTGTCAAAAACATCAGTTCACTGATGGTCCAGGTCCAGAATCCAGACAAAGTTGTATGATAATGATGGAGATGATGATGTTGATGAAGAAGATGCAGTGTCTCACCTTCTTTCTGAGGTCTCCACTTAAACTCCAGCACCACGTCATCGTGTCCCACGAAGGCGTGAACAGGACTATTGAGGTCCAGAATGCTCCACAGCAGCAGACTGTTCTCTCTCCTCAGCTGAGGAACCATCACGGTTACCATACCATTGGAGAACGGCTGGACACAGGAACATGTTCAGGAACATAGACAGGAACATGTTCAGGATCATAGAGAGGAACACGTTCAGGAACATACAGAGGAACACGTTCAGGAACATACACAGGAACACGTTCAGGAACATACACAGGAACATGTTCAGGATCATAAAGAGGAACACGTTCAGGAACATACAGAGGAACATGTTCAGGAACATAGACAGGAACACGTTCAGGATCATAGAGAGGAACACGTTCAGGAACATACAGAGGAACACGTGTATAGACAGGAACACGTTCAGGAACACGTTAAGGAACATACACAGGAACACGTTAAGGAACATACACAGGAACACGTTCAGGAACATACAGAGGGACACGTTCAGGAACATACACAGGAACACGTTCAGGAACATACAGAGGAACACGTGCATAGACAGGAACACGTTCAGGAACACGTTAAGGAACATACACAGGAACACGTTAAGGATCATAAAGAGGAACACGTTCAGGAACATACAGAGGGACACGTTCAGGAACATACACAGGAACACGTTCAGGAACATACACAGGAACACGTTCAGGAACATAGACAGGAATACATTCAGGAACACGTTCAGGATCATAAAGAGGAACACGTTCAGGATCATAAAGAGGAACACGTTCAGGATCATAAAGAGGGACACGTTCAGGAACATACAGAGGAACACGTTCAGGAACATACAGAGGAACACGTTCAGGAACATACACAGGAACACGTTCAGGAACATACACAGGAACACGTTCAGGAACATACACAAACACGTTCAGGATCATACACAGGAACACGTTCAGGATCATAAAGAGGGACACGTTCAGGAACATACACAGGAACACGTTCAGGAACATACACAGGAACACGTTCAGGAACATACACAGGAACACGTTCAGGAACATAAAGAGGAACACGTTCAGGATAATAAACAGGAACACGTTCAGGAACATACACAGGAACACGTTCAGGAACATACACAGGAACACGTTCAGGAACATACAGAGGAACACGTTCAGGATAATACACAGGAACACGTTCAGGAACATACACAAACACGTTCAGGATCATACACAGGAACACGTTCAGGATCATAAAGAGGAACACGTTCAGGATCATAAAGAGGGACACGTTCAGGAACATACACAGGAACACGTTCAGGAACATACACAGGAACACGTTCAGGATAATAAACAGGAACACGTTCAGGAACATACACAGGAACACGTTCAGGAACATACAGAGGAACACGTTCAGGAACATACAGAGGAACACGTTCAGGAACATACAGAGGAACACGTTCAGGAACATACAGAGGAACACGTTCAGGAACATACAGAGGAACACGTTCAGGAACATACACAGGAACATGTTCAGGATCATACAGAGGAACACGTTCAGGAACATAGACAGGAACACGTTCAGGAACACATTAAGGAACATACACAGGAACACGTTCAGGATCATAAAGAGGAACATGTTCAGGAACATACACAGGAACACGTTCAGGAACATACACAGGAACATGTTCAGGATCATAAAGAGGAACACGTTCAGGAACATACAGAGGAACACGTTCAGGAACATAGACAGGAACACGTCAGGAACATAGACAGGAACACGTTCAGGATCATAGAGAGGAACACGTTCAGGAACATACAGAGGAACACGTGCATAGACAGGAACACGTTCAGGAACACGTTAAGGAACATACACAGGAACACGTTAAGGATCATAAAGAGGAACACGTTCAGGAACATACAGAGGGACACGTTCAGGAACATACACAGGAACACGTTCAGGAACATACACAGGAACACGTTCAGGAACATACACAGGAACACGTTCAGGAACATACACAGGAACACGTTCAGGAACATACAGAGGAACACGTTCAGGAACATAGACAGGAATACATTCAGGAACACGTTCAGGATCATAAAGAGGAACACGTTCAGGATCATAAAGAGGGACACGTTCAGGAACATACACAGGAACACGTTCAGGAACATACACAGGAACACGTTCAGGAACATACAGAGGAACACGTTCAGGAACATACACAGGAACACGTTCAGGAACATACACAGGAACACGTTCAGGAACATACACAGGAACACGTTCAGGAACATACAGAGGAACACGTTCAGGATCATAAAGAGGAACACGTTCAGGATCATAAAGAGGGACACGTTCAGGATAATAAACAGGAACACGTTCAGGAACATAGACAGGAACACGTTCAGGATCATAGAGAGGAACACGTTCAGGAACATACAGAGGAACACGTTCAGGAACATACACAGGAACATGTTCAGGATCATACAGAGGAACACGTTCAGGAACATAGACAGGAACACGTTCAGGAACACATTAAGGAACATACACAGGAACACGTTCAGGACCATAAAGAGGAACACGTTCAGGAACATACACAGGAACACGTTCAGGAACACGTTAAGGAACATACACAGGAACACGTTAAGGATCATAAAGAGGAACACGTTCAGGAACATACAGAGGGACACGTTCAGGAACATACACAGGAACACGTTCAGGAACATACACAGGAACACGTTCAGGAACATACACAGGAACACGTTCAGGAACATACAGAGGAACACGTTCAGGAACATAGACAGGAATACATTCAGGAACACGTTCAGGATCATAAAGAGGAACACGTTCAGGATCATAAAGAGGAACACGTTCAGGATCATAAAGAGGAACACGTTCAGGAACATACACAGGAACATGTTCAGGATCATAAAGAGGAACACGTTCAGGAACATACACAGGAACACGTTCAGGAACATACACAGGAACACGTTCAGGAACATACACAGGAACAAGTTCAGGAACATAGACAGGAACATGTTCAGGATCATAGAGAGGAACACGTTCAGGAACATACAGAGGAACACGTTCAGGAACATACACAGGAACACGTTCAGGAACATACAGAGGAACACGTTCAGGATAATACACAGGAACACGTTCAGGAACATACACAGGAACACGTTCAGGAACATACAGAGGAACACGTTCAGGATCATACACAGGAACACGTTCAGGATCATAAAGAGGAACACGTTCAGGATCATAAAGAGGAACACGTTCAGGATCATAAAGAGGGACACGTTCAGGAACATACACAGGAACACGTTCAGGAACATACACAGGAACACGTTCAGGAACATAAATAGGAACATGTTCAGGACAATACACAGGAACACGTTCAGGAACATACACAGGAACACGTTCAGGAACATACAGAGGAACACGTTCAGGAACATAGACAGGAATACATTCAGGAACACGTTCAGGATCATAAAGAGGAACACGTTCAGGATCATAAAGAGGAACACGTTCAGGATCATAAAGAGGGACACGTTCAGGAACATACACAGGAACACGTTCAGGAACATACACAGGAACACGTTCAGGAACATACAGAGGAACACGTTCAGGAACATACACAGGAACACGTTCAGGAACATACAGAGGAACACGTTCAGGATCATACACAGGAACACGTTCAGGATCATAAAGAGGAACACGTTCAGGATCATAAAGAGGGACACGTTCAGGAACATACACAGGAACACGTTCAGGAACATACACAGGAACACGTTCAGGAACATAAATAGGAACATGTTCAGGATAATACACAGGAACACGTTCAGGAACAGACAGGAACACGTTCAGGATCATAGAGAGGAACACGTTCAGGAACATACAGAGGAACACGTTCAGGAACACACACAGGAACATGTTCAGGATCATAAAGAGGAACACGTTCAGGAACATACAGAGGAACACGTTCAGGAACATACAGAGGGACACGTTCAGGAACATACACAGGAACATGTTCAGGATAATACACAGGAACACGTTCAGGAACATACACAGGAACATACACAGGAACACGTTCAGGAACATACAGAGGAACACGTTCAGGAACATACACAGGAACACGTTCAGGAACATACAGAGGAACATGTAGAGGAACCGGAGTCATCATTAATATTATGTATAAATGATTGCAGTATATTTGAATTACATTGTAATTACAGGTTAACAAGTGCATGCCATGATACGTTCTATAATGAGAGGGGATTTGAATGTGGTGGCCTCTCATCTATGTGTGCACAAAGGCCTGATGAGGTTGACAAAAAAAAAAAAAAAGACCTGGATTAACACGTGACAAAGCTGGATGGTTTGTAAAACAGAATAATCAAGACCAACAAGGAGTTCACACATAAAATTGAGCGACTTGAAATCCACAGTTGCAAATCTAACATGGGTTAGAGGGTTAGACCTAACCCTGGCCCTAACCCCCGACCCTACAGACCCCCGATCCTACTGACTCCCAACCTGAACGATCTAAGTCTCTACAGACCCCTGACATTACAGACCCCCGACCTGACTTATTTATGACCCTACAGACCACCAAATCTACAGACCCCAAATCCTACAGACTCGCGACCTTACAGACCCCCGACGTGACAAATCTATTACCATACAGAACCCCAATCTTAGAACCTACAGACCCCTGACCCTTCAGACTCCCGACCCAACAGGTCCCCAACCCTTCAGACATCCGATCCCACAGACATCTGGTTTAAAAGTCTGAAGCAGGTCTCAAAGTGAATGAATCAGAAATCTCATTTTGATGTTTCTTTTCCTTCCTCAAGGTCTTGCTCCCTGTCACGTGTAAACTGGACAACATTCTCAGGATGCTCAGAGTCGATTCCTGGGTTTAAGTTGGACAGCTGGAAAACTGATGTGGATTCTATGTCTAACATTAAACAACCCTTTGAACATGGAATGGATTTTGTTTGACTTTGTTTTGGATGGTTTGTTACTGGACATCAAACCTACCGTGTACCGGGCCTTCCAGACCGGCACTTGACAGGACAGGATATTCAGGTACTTCCTGGGCTGACGAAAATCCCAGAACTACATGGAGAAAAAGGTGTCAGTCAATCAGGGATGGAGACATCTGAGGCAGATTTATGGCAGTGGATGTCCTGTGGACTTTGTGGAAGGCATGTGGACTTTGTGGAAGGCATGTGAACTGTGTGTCCTCACCCTGACAGAGTTATCCTGGCTGGACGTGGCGAAGATGAACTCACTGTCTGGGTGCCAGTCCAGACCATGGATCTTAGACAGGTGAGCCGCGACGTACTCCGCGGCTGTGTTGGGTTTCTGATCAGGAAACAGAGAACTTTAAGAAAAAAACCGAGATCCAACTGACCTAGACCTAGTCCAGTTCTGGGACCAGGTAATCACAGCCTGGTTCATTGGATTAAAACCAAACTCACTCGTTTGTCCCATATCCGAACGTCTCCATCATGACTGGACGCCAGCAGGTTCTGGTTCTTCCTGTTCCACTTCACCTGAGATGCTCCAGCTGATTAGACAGAGAACAAGAAAAACCAGGAGTCACAACCCACCTGGACCCGATTGGGATCTGACCCAATATGTGACAGCAGAGAGTGGTGCATTCAGGGACATCTGAATTGACTGGGTTTTTAGATATACAAGCTAACTGATGGGTGGACAGATGGATGCATTGATGGTTTTGTCGTCTTCAAACACCAGAAGATAAAACTGTTGGAAATCTAATAATGAGATGTCCAAGTGTTCCTGAATGTATCAGACCCAGCGAGGACTCTGCTTGGAGGAGGCGATGAAGCAGTGTGACACGTTAACTCACCGACAGCCGAAAGTGCAACCGTAGGTTTCCGAGTGTCTCTGAGAAGATAAACAAACAAGTCAGCAATCACTGATCTTTCCCCATACACACACACACACAAAGACATTGGTTCATCTGGTTTAACTCTGTTTACCTGGTATCCCAGATGTAGATATAGGTGTCCACGGAGCTGGTGACCAGTAACTCTGGGTCGAACCAGGACCAGTCCAGATCACTGAGGAGAGAGCAGCTAATCAGAGTCCAGACAGCTTCACCTGCAGTATGTGCATGTTCAGTCAGGTGTTACCTGATGACTCGGGTATGTCCCTGCAAGGAGGTGTGGGCGTCTCCACAGCCGTCTCTCCATGAGTATAGATCCACACGCTGGTTACTCTACAATACACATCATGACATCATGGTGGATTGATGATGACATGATCATGAACAGAGTCAGAAAACACTAAAAACAGAGACCAGAAACCTGGACCAGGAAGCTGGCTTTTCCTTAACAAAGGTCATTTTCTGTTTTCTGTCCTACAACACCATGGTGATCAGGTAAATCACCACGGTAACTGATGCTGAAGAGCTAATATACTCCAGAGCAGGTTATGTTCTGGATAAGACATCAACCAGTATAAAAGTACCACTTCCTGACCAATCAGAGCTCTTAGAAAATGATTTTCCACATCCTGCCTATGGTGGTGGTGAATGGTGGGATGGTTAGCCTGCTCTAGACCAGGCTAACAGTCAGATAGATAGCAAGGTTAACAGCCAGGCGAACAGTGGCGCTAATAACCTAGATAGCAGTGAAGCTAACAATTAACAGCAAAGCTAACAGCCAGGGCAACGGTAAACAACAAGGTTAATAGCGGAGCTAACAACCAGGGTGAAAGTTCAACAGCAAAACTAACAGTTGAGCTAATGGTTATGCTAACAGTGATGCTAACAGTTATCTTAAACATAGGAATAATAGTTAGACTGATACTGAAGTAAACAAGCTAAAAGTTGAGCTAATGGTTATGCTAACAGTGATGCTAACAATGATGTTAAAAGTGGGGATAACAGACTAATACTGAAGCTAACAAGCTAAAAGTGGAGCTAACAGTCAAACATTGATATCAGTTTCTTCATGTAAAAACGATTTGTTTTTATTACAGATTGACTTCCATAAAATCTGTTTATTGAAACATTTTTAATTTAATCCTCATGTGTTCACCTTTCAGACTCGCATAAACCAGAACTAAATAAATCCACCAGTACGTAACCTGAAGGCAACACTGAGATGCATGGTCTACACAGTGGCCTTTATCACCGTGGCAACAGGTTCTGGTTCTGATGAGGCAGGTGATGGTTCCAGAGACTCACTGAGGCAGCGAAGACGTGAGACTCTGATCGGTGAGGGTTCCACTGGACCGTCCCCACATCCCACTTACTGTGACGTCCAATCTTACGGGGCGGTTCGGATGGAGCTTCCAGGTCCACCATGTACAGGAAGCGGCGTCTGGACGAGGACAGCAATGACATTATCAGTGACATCATCAATAGCATTATTAACATCAACCAATAGGACACAGATGAGCAGGTTGGTCAGGGTCTACCACACTCCTTGGCTGCATAAGGACTGGAATCTCCAAAGACTTTCCAAAGTTCAGGGTCGTGTTCGGTATCTCAGATATTTCTAGAACTGGTCTGATGGTTCTCCAGGGTTCTCCCAGAGCGACTTTGTGAATGTCTCAGATCCCAGATCTACCACACCAGCAGGATCATAATCTCCCACATCCAGATCTACTACATCCAGATCTATCACACCAGCAGGATCCTAAGAATACGTTCAGATGAGTGGTACCTACCCGGACAGCACAGCATGGGAACCCAGGCAGTCAACGGACATCGCAGTAGCCTGAAACAGAAGATCGATCCGTTCAGTTCTGATCATCCATCCATCCATCCATCCATCATCCTGTCCTCCTCGGTTATTCAGAGTTTAGTGTTTCCCAGTTCCACTCGGAGCCCCTGACCAGAGTTTTTTGCCACTGTTGCCTATTTGCCGCAAAACCTTTCCTTATATGTCCGTTCCATATGTTTTATGACTCCTCTTGTGTTTTTTGGTTGATCTTTTAAAATACAGTAACTGGGAGCTTCAGCACTGCAACCCCGAACCGCCGCACCAACCTCTAGGGTCACATATGCAGAGTGGTGTGTCAAAGGCAGAGCTTTAGTCACTTAACCAGAGTTTCAGCTTGTTAACCAGTTAGTCAGTTAACCAGAGTTCCAGCCAGTTAACCATTTAGTTAGTTAGTTAACCAGAGTTCCAGTCAGTTAACCAGAGTTCCAGCCAGTTAACCATTTAGTTAGTTAGTTAACCAGAGTTCCAGTCAGTTAACCAGAGTTCCAGCCAGTTAACCAGTTAGTTAGTTAACCGGAATTCCGGTCATTTAACCAGTTAGTCAGTTAGCCAGAGTTCCAGCCAGCCAGTTAGTTAGTTAGTTAGTTGGTAACCAGAGTTTAAGAGGGACTCAGTTTGTTGAACCACTTGTCTGCAAGAGGCTCCGGTCAATAAAACCTATTTGTTTTTATCTAGAACCCGAAATAATCTCTGATCAGTTTCCTCAGATGATCAATAAGAGCTTCGATCATCCCCATTAAATAATCAAACAGGCTGCTGCACCTGAGCGTCCCGGAACTCCACCACCACATTCTCGCTGCTCCAGCGCGCCGCCATCTTCCTCCCTCTCCTACTGTCAACAAACGCCACGTGATCTGCCTATGACGTCACGCGGCGTTCAATGGCCACAGGCAAAATCTAAAAAGTCTTTGTCTTTTTTAATGTATCATAATGTTCTTTACATGGCTATGTTTCAAAGACAGTTTGTGTTGAAAATAAAAGACTGGATTAAAAGAAAAAGATAGGTTATAGGTTAAAACTTATTTAACTTATTTATTCAGTAAGAAAGCGAAGAGACGTCACCCAGATAAAATCCCAACTTTATTACATTATAACCTTTTAGTTTTAAAACAGTCCTGCGTGTGTAGCTATACACTGTTCAGTGACATAAAGTGATTAAATATTTATGCTTGATGAGAATAATTTACATAAAATGTATTTCTGCATCGCAAATACATCTGCAAACAAATGTGTTTAATTATCTAACCGTAACAGTGTCACATTATAATGAGATAAAGTCCCAGTTCTTAAAGCTCTACGCGTTCATAGACAAGGAGATAGGCAGACAGACAGATAGATAGATAGATAGATAGATAGATAGATAGATAGATAGATAGATAGATAGATGTAAGCTTTAACATAAAGAAAATAAAGGTCCTGGAGTGCCACAGTCCTGCAGATGTTCGGAGTTTCCCTGCTGCAACACACCTGTCCCACATCAGACCTAATCAGCAGAGCTTGACATCAAACTGCATTAGTCTGCTGATTAGCCATGGATTTGCATCAGGTGTGTTGCAGCAGGGAAACTCCTAACATCTGCAGGACTGTGAGGACCGGAGGTGCCTACTCCTGGTCTAAATGTTCATGACGCTCGGATTTCCGACACGCATCATGTCTTTGAACTGTTGTGCAGTCACGAGGTTGTTCCTACGCTTCTGATTGGTGGTTCCAGCTGCGCGTCATCATAACAAGATGGCGCAGATTGTCGTGGAGCATGTTGTGGCTGATGCTGGAGCGTTTTTACAGAAAGCTCCTCTACAGGTGAGACTGGTGACGTCTGAGCAGGTGTTCTGACATGTGCAGTGACGTCAGCCCGCAGCACGCGACTGTCCGGACCGGGTCACTCAGGTAAAAGCGGACTACACCTGGACCCAGAGACCATGAAGTCCATGAAGCCACAGGTTCGATGCTGGGTGTCCGCGGATCGACCTGCCAGTGTAGGTCCGGTCCGGGTGTTTCAGCGGTTCGGTTCGGGGGGGGTTCCTGTTGGTCACAGAGAACTGCCAAACTGGTCCAACCAGGGTTCCCATCGATCAGAGCGCGTTCGGATAAAGGGGCGGGGCTTGCAGCCTCTGACCAATGGGGAACACGGACAAAGCTACGTCACCATGGAGGATAGACGTTCAGAAACATGAAGGATGAAACATCCAGACCAGAAGCAACACTGTTACCGTAGCAACAACCAGGAAGTGATGCTGGCAGAACATGGCTGAGAAATTAATTATGCAGATGACATGTAAATTTATCAGACAGTATAAATGGGTGATACTCTGATTACTTTGTTACAGCCCAGATGTTTCAACTAGAACTTCCTGTTTCTCCCTCATATTAGGTTTTAGGTCAGATCTTAGCGTTAGCTGCTAATGTGCAGATCTGGGGCCTCATTTACGAACCTTTCGCACAAAACCCGGCGTACGCCGATTACAGTCAACATTCTGTATCTGCAGGTGGAGGAAACACCTGAGCAGCCTGATGATGGGCTGTTGTCATGGCGACACGTCATTTTAATGGAATTATTCATTTAGACTTTTATTATTAATGCAGCTTCTGTATGACTTAACTGTGTGAAATGGTTTTTATAACACGTAGAACTGCTTGGTTTCAGAACAGATTTTAGTGGTTGATGTTTTAGTGCTGGAGGAACAATATCCATATGTGCTTTATATGTGCTTTTTTTTCCTTTGCCTACTTTTTTTTTTTGTTTTGCAAATGCTGTTAATGTACGGCGTAAAGGTTTATATTGGATTTTGAACACGTATCAAATTTCACACCATTTCTTTGGTTTTATTTTCTGCCTTTGGTGTCGCCGTTTCCCGTTTCTCCAGATGTTGTCGTACGCCGGGGTCAGAGTGGAGGTCGGGACGTTTCACCGCCAAGTCCTGCTTTTATAAATCCCAAAAGTTGACTAGAATTGGCGTTCGCCAGGTTTTGTGCGACAACTTCGTAAACGAGGCCCCAGATCTGTCAGCTTTATTCAGAATCAGCCATTGGTCTAGCTGGGTTTAAACTGGCTGGTTCTGGTTCTGTTTCAGGACATTGGACAGAATGTCTACACGCTGAGGGACGTGGTGGATGAGATCCGGGACAAAGCCACCAGGAGAAGCCTGGCCGTCCTGCCGTATCAGCTCATCTTCAAGGAACCGCACCCAGAATCCATCCGACATGGTAACCGGACCGGGCCTGCGGTTCTGGCCCTCAGACCTGTTCCAGGTTTTGACGCTGCGTCTGTTTTTCAGTGACGGAGTTCTCCAAGAAGACCGGAGACTATCCGAGTCTTTCGGCCACCGACATCAAAGTTCTAGCCCTGACGTACCAGCTGGAGCTGGAACACATCGGTTCCCAGCACCTGAAGAAAGAACTGGACCTAAAGGTACCGTCAGAGCACCGCCTCTCATCGCTCCGTTTGTTGCCATGGTAACTGTGCCAGTTTTTCTCCAGGTGAACGTCGTGAGCACTCGGCGCCACCCGGAGGCTCCGGTCGACATTGCCGGGTTCCACTTCCCCTTCAAAGTACTGGCCGTACATCGAGGTCCGTCTCCGGACCCGCTGCCGTTAGTGTCCCGTCAGAAACTGGCAGACAGTCCAAACGTCCAGAACCAGGCGGAGGAGAGGAGTTCAGACCTGGCTGACTGCGAGCAGTTCAGCAGCTTTCAGTTCTGGAGAGACCCGGTTCTAGCCATTGATGAGGACCTGCTGAATCTGTTGAGTCCGGCTCCGCATTCACCCGGTTCTGCAGGTCCAGCTCCAGTTTCAGAACCCAAACAGAACTGGAAGGACTCACCGGCAGCCGACAGCCAAGAGTTCAACAGCTTCCAGTTCTGGAGAGACCCGGTTTTGACCATCGATGGCGACCTGCTGGATCTGCTGGTGAGTTAAGGGACCATCTGGGTTTTCTCGGCTCCAGTTCTCTTCAGGTCTCTCCCGGTCCAGTTCCCCTTGGAGAAGCAAGGTTACAAGAGGGTCTGAGGTCCGGTATGGGATCTGGGTCCTGGTCTGAGATCCGGTATGGGATCTGGGTCCTGGTCTGAGATCCGGTATGGGATCTGGGTCCTGGTCTGAGATCCGGTCCAATTTGTTAACAGGAAGGGGGCGAGGCCTCGCCACAGAGGGCGGAGTCAGAAGACCAATCAGACAAAGAGAATGAGCCAGAAGATGATGATGAAGATGATGATGATGATGATGAAGGCTGGATCACTCCCAGTAACATCAAGCAGGTGAAAATGGAGTCATCTGATTGGACGGCTCCTGCTGATGTCAGAGTGGGATGTCTGACCACCGACTTCGCCATGCAGGTAAGCAGTTCTGTCCCCGCCCATCGGACCGCCGCGGCGGTTCTGGACCAGCTGGGTTGACGTGGTTATGGACCAGTTCTGGACCAGCTGGGTTCATGTGGTTCTGGCCCAGCGGGTCTGACGCGGTTCTGCTTGTTTCCAGAACGTTCTGCTCCAGATGGGTCTGAATGTTCTGGCGGTGAACGGGATGCGGATCCGCCAAGCCAGGAATTACATCCTGAGATGCCACGCCTGCTTCAAGTGAGTCCTCCTGATCCAGTTTGTGCCTGCTGCCGGGACCGGGCCTGACTGGATCCGTTTCATTTCAGAACCACCAGCAACATGAACAAAGAGTTCTGTCCGCACTGCGGGAACCGGACCCTGAAGAAGGTGGCGGTGACTGTCAGCGCCAGCGGCGACGTCCACATGCACTTCTCCAGGAACCCCAAAGTCCTGAACGCCAGGGGACTCCGGGTGAGTTGAACTGTGGTTCTGACCCAGTTAGAGGGTCCAGCTGGAGGCGGCGGAGCGTGACGGAGTTGTTTGTGTTGCAGCATCCGCTGCCGCTGCCGGAGGGGGGGAAACACGCCAACCCCCCCCGCCTGGTGGAGGACCAGCGCCTCCCCCAGCAGAGGCTCTCTCGCAAGGCTCGCCAGAAAACCGACGTCTTCCACCCCGACTACGCGGCCGGACCGTCGCCGTTCAGCGAGAACGACGTCTACAGCCGCGCCGCCAGCCTGAACATCAGAGACGGTCGGTGTGGCGGCGGCAGGAGGCGGGCCAACCCCAACGCTGCCCGCAGGAAGTTTGTCAAGAAGTGATGTCATTATAGGACCACGTCCAGACCGCCCCCCAGGAGCTTTGGGTGTGGACTGGACCGGCGGTGCCGGTCTTGCCAGGACCGCGTGGAGACTGGACCGGCGGACGGTTTGGACAGATGGACATCTACCTGCTTCACCAGATGGATCAATAACTAATAAATCTGTTTGTTCCCAGAACCGCTTTGACTTCATCGGGCCGAGCCCAGTTCACCAGAACGCTCAGAACCAGCCTCACGGTTAGAAGGCCGGTGGTTCGAGTCTCGGCTGGGAGGGGTGGGGGGTGGAACGGTGGTCTTTGTGTGCCGTCTGCATGTTCTCCCTGTGGGTTCACCGTTAACCGTTGAACACATTTACTGTCTGGAGGAGGGTGACCCTGTGGTGGACGGCGACTGGTCCAGGTGTTCCAGACCAGACTGGACCAGACCAGACTGGACCCAAATAGGCCAGACCAGACTGGACCAGACCAGACTGGACCCAAATAGGCCAGACCAGACTGGACCAGACCAGACTGGACCCAAATAGGCCAGACCAGACTGGACCAGACCAGACTGGACCCAAATAGGCCAGACCAGACTGGACCAGACCAGACTGGACCCAAATAGGCCAGACCAGACTGGACCAGACCAGACTGGACCCAAATAGGCCAGACCAGACTGGACCAGACCAGACTGGACCCAAATAGGCCAGACCAGAATAGGCCAGACCAGACTGGACCAGACCAGAATAGGCCAGACCAGAATAGGCCAGACCAGAATAGGCCAGACCAGACTGGACCAGACCAGACTGGACCAAAATAGGCCAGACCAGAATAGGCCAGACCAGACCAGAATAGGCCAGACCAGACTGGACCAGACCAGACCAGAATAGGCCAGACCAGACCAGAATAGGCCAGACCGGGCCAGGGGCCTCATTTCTAAAGCTGCAGCTCCAGACCCGCCGTAGACCAGTCCCAGTCCACTTCTGGGGTTTCTAAAAGCAGCACTTGGTGGTAAAACGTCCCGACCTCCACGCCAACTCTGACCCCGGCGTATGACAACATCTGGAGAAACGGGAAACGGCGACACCAAAGGCAGGAAATAAAAAGAAATCTGAAATGTAAACTTTCCCCCAGAATGTTGGACATTAACAGCATCTGCAGAAGAAGAGAAAAAGTTCCTCCAGCACGTAAAACGTCCAGCAGGAAAATGTTCTGAAACCAAGCAGTTCTACATGTTAGAAAAGCCACATCACACAGTTAATAAGTCGTACAGAAGCTGCCGTACTAATAAAGCTCTACATGAAGACCTGCAGGTAAAAGGAGGCGGTCACCATGACAACAGCCCATCATCAGGCTGCTCAGGTGTTTCCTCCACCTGCAGATACAGAACATGAAGTGATGGTTGGAGATAAAATGCTCCCCAATGTGGCTTATCTGTCCCTGCTGGTGGACATGGAACATGGAGACTCTGGACTCCAGTCCGGCACCTTCCAAAGGGAAGGGACTGACAGGTCGGGTCCGCTCCTTTTCCCAACCCAGAGCAGAGGAACAGAACGATGTTCTCCACAGCCAGACGTGGTGTAGCGGCCATCGGGCAGATGGAGGCAGGTGGAGGTGCCTCCATGCCCAGGAGGAAACCTGTTGTACAGCTGCAGATGTGTGCAGATAGTGGAGACGCTACATAACATGCTACTAAATGGTAACGTGTCCCGTTCAGCTGCGACCAGCGCTGTTGTCCCCGACCTCCAACCATCATGTTGGAACCAAACTGCTGCCAAACGTCTAGAAGTGATGCAACACATCAGAGGTGGAGAATCCCCCCCCCCCCTCCCCCCTCCGACCACATCTGCAGCGCTGCAACCCAGCTGGGACACACAGGAACACCAGTATGTTCCCAGTAAATAAACTGGAGTCAGAGACGTCTCATTTATGTCCGTTCATTTTATAATCTGAAACAAAGGAATGAAGCACTTCCAGCATCATCTGGAGCATTTTGTTCCAGCGTATCTCTGGACTCCTTCATTTTCCCGCCAGCTTCTAATCTGTGGGAGTGGGCAGCGGCCCCCCTTCCTCCTCCTGTGGACCAAGATGCACTTTCTCCCTACATTTTATTGTCTGACCACTTTATTTGTCCTTTCTGGATAAGTCCGGTGGTCTGATGAGACGCTGACAGCATCTGTCCCCTGCTGACCTCCTCTGTCTTTCTGGTGGTGGTGATGTCCATCCCATCCCAATTCAGGTGTCGCAAATCGGGGGTCCCGGTCCAGGTGTCGCAAATCGGGTGTCCCGGTCCAGGTGTCGCAAATCGGGTGTCCCGGTCCAGGTGTTGCAATTTAAGTGTCCCGGTCCAGGTGTTGCAATTTAAGTGTCCCGGTCCAGGTGTTGCAATTTAAGTGTCCCGGTCCAGGTGTTGCAATTTAAGTGTCCCGGTCCAGGTGTTGCAATTCAGGTGTTGCAATTCAGGTGTCCCGGTCCAGGTGTTCCAGTCTAGTTGTTCCGGTCCAGGTGTCGCAATTCAGGTGTCCTTGTCCAGGTGTTCCAATTCAGGTGTTGCAATTCAGGTGTCCCGGTCCAGGTGTCGCAATTCAGGTGTCCCGGTCCAGGTGTCCCAGTCCAGGTGTTCCAGTACAGGTGTTCCAATTCAGGTGCTCCAGTCCAGGTGTCCCAGTCCAGGAGTTCCAGTCCAGGTGTCCCAGTCCAGGTGTCCCAATTCAGGTGTTCCAGTCCAGGTGTCCTAATTCAGCTGTCCCAGTCCAGGTGTCGCAATTCAGCTGTCCCAGTCCAGGTGTCGCAATTCAGCTGTCCCAGTCCAGGTGTCGCAATTCAGGTGTCCCAGTCCAGGTGTTGCAATTCAGGTGTCCCAGTCCAGGTTTTCCAATCCAGGTGTCGCAATTCAGGTGTCCCGGTCCATGTGTCGCAATTCAGGTGTCCCAGTCCAGGAGTTCCGGTCCAGGTGTCCTAATTCAGGTGTCCCGGTCCAGGTGTCCTAATTCAGGTGTCCCGGTCCAGGTCCTAATTCAGCTGTCCCAGTCCAGGTGTCCTAATTCAGCTGTCCCAGTCCAGGTGTCCTAATTCAGCTGTCCCAGTCCAGGTGTCCTAATTCAGCTGTCCCAGTCCAGGTGTCGCAATTCAGCTGTCCCAGTCCAGGTGTCGCAATTCAGGTGTCCCAGTCCAGGTTTTCCAATCCAGGTGTCGCAATTCAGGTGTCCCAGTCCAGGTGTCGCAATTCAGGTGTCCCAGTCCAGGTTTTCCAATCCAGGTGTTGCAATTCAGGTGTCCCGGTCCAGGTGTTGCAATCCAGGTGTCCCGGTCCAGGTGTTGCAATTTAGGTGTCCCAGTCCAGGTGTTGCAATTTAGGTGTCCCAGTCCAGGTGTCCCAATTCAGGTGTCCCAATTTAAGTGTCCTGGTCCAGGTGTTCCAGTCCAGTTATTCCCAATCCAGGTGTTCCAATCCAGGTGTCCCGGTCCAGTTTTGCCAGTCCAGGTGTTCCAATTCAGGTTTCCCTGTCCTGGTATTCCAATTCAGGTGTCCCAGTCCAGTTTTTCTCAGTCCAGGTGTTCCAATTCAGGTGTCCCAGTCCAGGTGTTCCAGTCCAGTTTTTCCCAGTCCAGGTGTTCCAATTCAGGTGTCCCAGTCCAGGTGTTCCAATCCAGGTGTCCCTATCCCAGTGTTCCAATTCAGGTGTCCCTGTCCAGGTGTTCCAATCCAGGTGTTCCAATCCAGGTGTCCCAATTTAGGTGTCCCGGTCCAGGTGTTGCAATTCAGGTGTCCCGGTCCAGGTGTTGCAATTTCAGGTGTCCCAGTCCAGGAGTTCCAGTCCAGGTGTCCCAATTCAGGTGTCCCAGTCCAGGTGTCCCAGTCCAGGAGTTCCAGTCCAGGTGTCCTAATTCAGGTGTCCTAATTCAGGTGTCCCAGTCAAGGTCCTAATTCAGCTGTCCCAGTCCAGGTGTCGCAATTCAGGTGTCCCAGTCCAGGTTTTCCAATCCAGGTGTCCCAATTCAGGTGTACCAGTCCAGGTGTTCCAATCCAGGTGTCCCGGTCCAGTTTTGCCAGTCCAGGTGTTCCAATTCAGGTGTCCCTGTCCTGGTGTTCCAATTCAGGTGTCCCAGTAGTTTTTCTCAGTCCAGGTGTTCCAATTCAGGTGTCCCAGTCCAGGTGTTCCAGTCCAGTTTTTCCCAGTCCAGGTGTTCCAATTCAGGTGTCCCAGTCCAGGTGTTCCAATCCAGGTGTCCCTATCCCAGTTTTCCAATTCAGGTGTCCCTGTCCAGGTGTTCCAATCCAGGTGTTCCAATTCAGGTGTCCCAATTTAGGTGTCCCTGTCCAGGTGTTGCAATTCAGGTGTCCCGGTCCAGGTGTTGCAATTTAGGTGTGCCAGTCCAGGTGTCCCAATTCAGGTGTCCCAATTTAAGTGTCCTGGTCCAAGTGTTCCAGTCCAGTTATTCCCAATCCAGGTGTTCCAATCCAGGTGTCCCGGTCCAGGTGTCCCAATTCAGGTGTCCCAATTTAGGTGTCCCGGTCCAGGTGTTGCAATTCAGGTGTCCCGGTCCAGGTGTTGCAATTCAGGTGTCCCGGTCCAGCTGTTGCAATTCAGGTGTCCCGGTCCAGGTGTTGCAATTCAGGTGTCCCGGTCCAGGTGTTCCAATTCAGGTGTTCTATTTCAGGTGTCCCAGTCCAGGAGTTCCAGTCCAGGTGTCCCAATTCAGTTGTCCCAGTCCAGGTGTCCCAGTCCAGGAGTTCCAGTCCAGGTGTCCCAATTCAGGTGTCCCAGTCAAGGTCCTAATTCAGGTGTCCCAGTCCAGGTGTCGCAATTCAGGTGTCCCAGTCCAGGTGTCGCAATTCAGGTGTCCCAGTCCAGGTTTTCCAATCCAGGTGTCCCAATTCAGGTGTACCAGTCCAGGTGTTGCAATTCAGGTGTCCCAATCCAGGTGTTGCAATCCAGGTGTCCCTGTCCAGGTGTTGCAATTCAGGTGTCCCTGTCCAGGTGTTGCAATTTAGGTGTCCCAGTCCAGGTGTTGCAATTTAGGTGTCCCAGTCCAGGTGTCCCAATCCAGGTGTCCCAATTTAAGTGTCCTGGTCCAGGTGTTCCAGTCCAGTTATTCCCAATCCAGGTGTTCCAATCCAGGTGTCCCGGTCCAGGTGTCCCAATTCAGGTGTCCCAATTTAAGTGTCCCGGTCCAGGTGTTGCAATTCAGGTGTCCCGGTCCAGGAGTTCCAATCCAGGTGTCCCGGTCCAGGTGTCCCAATTCAGGTGTCCCAATTTAAGTGTCCCGGTCCAGGTGTTGCAATTCAGGTGTCCCGGTCCAGGAGTTCCAATCCAGGTGTCCCGGTCCAGGTGTCCCAGTCCAGTTTTTCTCAGTCCAGGTGTTCCAATTCAGGTATCCCAAACTAGGAGTTTCAGTCCAGGTGTTCCAGTCCAGTTTTTCCCGGTCCAGGTGTTGCAATTCAGGTGTCCCGGTCCAGGTGTTGCAATTTAGGTGTGCCAGTCCAGGTGTCCCAATTCAGGTGTCCCAATTTAAGTGTCCTGGTCCAGGTGTTCCAGTCCAGTTATTCCCAATCCAGGTGTTCCAATCCAGGTGTCTCAATTTAGGTGTCCCGGTCCAGGTGTTGCAATTCAGGTGTCCCGGTCCAGGTGTTGCAATTCAGGTGTCCCGGTCCAGGTGTCCCAGTCCAGGAGTTCCGGTCCAGGTGTCCTAATTCAGGTGTCCCAGTCAAGGTCCTAATTCAGCTGTCCCAGTCCAGGTGTCCTAATTCAGCTGTCCCAGTCCAGGTGTCCTAATTCAGCTGTCCCAGTCCAGGTGTCGCAATTCAGGTGTCCCAGTCCAGGTGTCGCAATTCAGGTGTCCCAATTCAGGTGTCCCAGTCCAGGTGTCCTAATTCAGGTGTCCCAGTCAAGGTCCTAATTCAGCTGTCCCAGTCCAGGTGTCCTAATTCAGCTGTCCCAGTCCAGGTGTCGCAATTCAGGTGTCCCAGTCCAGGTGTCGCAATTCAGGTGTCCCAGTCCAGGTTTTCCAATCCAGGTGTCCCAATTCAGGTGTCCCAGTCCAGGTGTCGCAATTCAGGTGTCCCAGTCCAGGTTTTCCAATCCAGGTGTTGCAATTCAGGTGTCCCGGTCCAGGTGTTGCAATCCAGGTGTCCCGGTCCAGGTGTTGCAATTTAGGTGTCCCTGTCCAGGTGTTGCAATTTAGGTGTCCCAGTCCAGGTGTTGCAATTTAGGTGTCCCAGTCCAGGTGTCCCAATTCAGGTGTCCCAATTTAAGTGTCCTGGTCCAGGTGTTCCAGTCCAGTTATTCCCAATCCAGGTGTTCCAATCCAGGTGTCCCGGTCCAGTTTTGCCAGTCCAGGTGTTCCAATTCAGGTTTCCCTGTCCTGGTGTTCCAATTCAGGTGTCCCAGTCCAGTTTTTCTCAGTCCAGGCGTTCCAATTCAGGTGTCCCAGTCCAGGTGTTCCAGTCCAGTTTTTCCCAGTCCAGGTGTTCCAATTCAGGTGTCCCAGTCCAGGTGTTCCAATCCAGGTGTCCCTATCCCAGTGTTCCAATTCAGGTGTCCCTGTCCAGGTGTTCCAATCCAGGTGTTCCAATTCAGGTGTCCCAATTTAGGTGTCCCGGTCCAGGTGTTGCAATTCAGGTGTCCCGGTCCAGGTGTTGCAATTTCAGGTGTCCCAGTCCAGGAGTTCCAGTCCAGGTGTCCCAATTCAGGTGTCCCAGTCCAGTTTTTCCCAGTCCAGGAGTTCCAGTCCAGGTGTCCTAATTCAGGTGTCCTAATTCAGGTGTCCCAGTCAAGGTCCTAATTCAGCTGTCCCAGTCCAGGTGTCGCAATTCAGGTGTCCCAGTCCAGGTTTTCCAATCCAGGTGTCCCAATTCAGGTGTACCAGTCCAGGTGTTCCAATCCAGGTGTCCCGGTCCAGTTTTGCCAGTCCAGGTGTTCCAATTCAGGTGTCCCTGTCCTGGTGTTCCAATTCAGGTGTCCCAGTAGTTTTTCTCAGTCCAGGTGTTCCAATTCAGGTGTCCCAGTCCAGGTGTTCCAGTCCAGTTTTTCCCAGTCCAGGTGTTCCAATTCAGGTGTCCCAGTCCAGGTGTTCCAATCCAGGTGTCCCTATCCCAGTGTTCCAATTCAGGTGTCCCTGTCCAGGTGTTCCAATCCAGGTGTTCCAATCCAGGTGTTCCAATCCAGGTGTCCCAATTTAGGTGTCCCGGTCCAGTTTTGCCAGTCCAGGTGTTCCAATTCAGGTGTCCCTGTCCTGGTGTTCCAATTCAGGTGTCCCAGTCCAGGTGTTCCAATTCAGGTGTCCCAGTCCAGGTGTTCCAATCCAGGTGTCCCAGTCCAGGTGTTCCAATCCAGGTGTCCCTATCCAGGTGTTCCAATTCAGGTGTCCCAATTTAGGTGTCCCGGTCCAGGTGTTGCAATTCAGGTGTCCCGGTCCAGGTGTCGCAATTCAGGTGTCCCTGTCCAGGTGTTCCAATTCAGGTGTTCCAATCCAGGTGTTCCAATTCAGGTGTCCCAATTTAGGTGTCCCGGTCCAGGTGTTGCAATTCAGGTGTCCCGGTCCAGGTGTTGCAATTTAGGTGTGCCAGTCCAGGTGTCCCAATTCAGGTGTCCCAATTTAAGTGTCCTGGTCCAGGTGTTCCAGTCCAGTTATTCCCAATCCAGGTGTTCCAATCCAGGTGTCCCAATTTAGGTGTCCCGGTCCAGGTGTTGCAATTCAGGTGTCCCGGTCCAGGTGTCCCAGTCCTGGAGTTCCGGTCCAGGTGTCCTAATTCAGGTGTCCCGGTCCAGGTGTCCTAATTCAGGTTTCCCAGTCAAGGTCCTAATTCAGCTGTCCCAGTCCAGGTGTCCTAATTCAGCTGTCCCAGTCCAGGTGTCCTAATTCAGATGTCCCAGTCCAGGTGTCCTAATTCAGGTGTCCCAGTCCAGGTGTCGCAATTCAGGTGTCCCAGTCCAGGTTTTCCAATCCAGGTGTCCCAATTCAGGTGTCCCAGTCCAGGTGTCGCAATTCAGGTGTCCCAGTCCAGGTTTTCCAATCCAGGTGTTGCAATTCAGGTGTCCCGGTCCAGGTGTTGCAATCCAGGTGTCCCGGTCCAGGTGTTGCAATTTAGGTGTCCCAGTCCAGGTGTTGCAATTCAGGTGTCCCGGTCCAGGTGTCCCAATTCAGGTGTCCCAATTTAAGTGTCCTGGTCCAGGTGTTCCAGTCCAGTTATTCCCAATCCAGGTGTTCCAATCCAGGTATCCCGGTCCAGTTTTGCCAGTCCAGGTGTTCCAATTCAGGTTTCCCTGTCCTGGTGTTCCAATTCAGGTGTCCCAGTCCAGTTTTTCTCAGTCCAGGTGTTCCAATTCAGGTGTCCCAGTCCAGGTGTTCCAGTCCAGTTTTTCCCAGTCCAGGTGTTCCAATTCAGGTGTCCCAGTCCAGGTGTTCCAATCCAGGTGTCCCTATCCCAGTGTTCCAATTCAGGTGTCCCTGTCCAGGTGTTCCAATCCAGGTGTTCCAATCCAGGTGTTCCAATTCAGGTGTCCCAATTTAGGTGTCCCGGTCCAGGTGTTGCAATTCAGCTGTCCCGGTCCAGGTGTTGCAATTTCAGGTGTCCCAGTCCAGGAGTTCCAGTCCAGGTGTCCCAATTCAGGTGTCCCAGTCCAGGTGTCCCAGTCCAGGAGTTCCAGTCCAGGTGTCCTAATTCAGGTGTCCCAGTCAAGGTCCTAATTCAGCTGTCCCAGTCCAGGTGTCGCAATTCAGGTGTCTCAGTCCAGGTTTTCCAATCCAGGTGTCCCAATTCAGGTGTACCAGTCCAGGTGTTCCAATCCAGGTGTCCCGGTCCAGTTTTGCCAGTCCAGGTGTTCCAATTCAGGTGTCCCTGTCCTGGTGTTCCAATTCAGGTGTCCCAGTAGTTTTTCTCAGTCCAGGTGTTCCAATTCAGGTGTCCCAGTCCAGGTGTTCCAGTCCAGTTTTTCCCAGTCCAGGTGTTCCAATTCAGGTGTCCCAGTCCAGGTGTTCCAATCCAGGTGTCCCAGTCCAGGTGTTCCAATCCAGGTGTCCCTATCCAGGTGTTCCAATTCAGGTGTCCCAATTTAGGTGTCCCGGTCCAGGTGTTGCAATTCAGGTGTCCCGGTCCAGGTGTCGCAATTCAGGTGTCCCTGTCCAGGTGTTCCAATTCAGGTGTTCCAATCCAGGTGTTCCAATTCAGGTGTCCCGGTCCAGGTGTCGCAATTCAGGTGTCCCAGTCCAGGTTTTCCAATCCAGGTGTCCCAATTCAGGTGTACCAGTCCAGGTGTTCCAATCCAGGTGTCCCGGTCCAGTTTTGCCAGTCCAGGTGTTCCAATTCAGGTGTCCCTGTCCTGGTGTTCCAATTCAGGTGTCCCAGTAGTTTTTCTCAGTCCAGGTGTTCCAATTCAGGTGTCCCAGTCCAGGTGTTCCAGTCCAGTTTTTCCCAGTCCAGGTGTTCCAATTCAGGTGTCCCAGTCCAGGTGTTCCAATCCAGGTGTCCCAGTCCAGGTGTTCCAATCCAGGTGTCCCTATCCAGGTGTTCCAATTCAGGTGTCCCAATTTAGGTGTCCCGGTCCAGGTGTTGCAATTCAGGTGTCCCGGTCCAGGTGTCGCAATTCAGGTGTCCCTGTCCAGGTGTTCCAATTCAGGTGTTCCAATCCAGGTGTTCCAATTCAGGTGTCCCAATTTAGGTGTCCCGGTCCAGGTGTTGCAATTCAGGTGTCCCGGTCCAGGTGTTGCAATTTAGGTGTGCCAGTCCAGGTGTCCCAATTCAGGTGTCCCAATTTAAGTGTCCTGGTCCAGGTGTTCCAGTCCAGGAGTTCCAGTCCAGGTGTCCTAATTCAGGTGTCCCAGTCAAGGTCCTAATTCAGCTGTCCCAGTCCAGGTGTCGCAATTCAGGTGTCCCAGTCCAGGTTTTCCAATCCAGGTGTCCCAATTCAGGTGTACCAGTCCAGGTGTTCCAATCCAGGTGTCCCGGTCCAGTTTTGCCAGTCCAGGTGTTCCAATTCAGGTGTCCCTGTCCTGGTGTTCCAATTCAGGTGTCCCAGTAGTTTTTCTCAGTCCAGGTGTTCCAATTCAGGTGTCCCAGTCCAGGTGTTCCAGTCCAGGTGTCCCTATCCCAGTTTTCCAATTCAGGTGTCCCTGTCCAGGTGTTCCAATCCAGGTGTTCCAATCCAGGTGTTCCAATTCAGGTGTCCCAATTTAGGTGTCCCGGTCCAGGTGTTGCAATTCAGGTGTCCCGGTCCAGGTGTTGCAATTTAGGTGTGCCAGTCCAGGTGTCCCAATTCAGGTGTCCCAATTTAAGTGTCCTGGTCCAGGTGTTCCAGTCCAGTTATTCCCAATCCAGGTGTTCCAATCCAGGTGTCCCGGTCCAGGTGTCCCAATTCAGGTGTCCCAATTTAGGTGTCCCGGTCCAGGTGTTGCAATTCAGGTGTCCCAGTCCAGGTGTTGCAATTCAGGTGTCCCGGTCCAGCTGTTGCAATTCAGGTGTCCCGGTCCAGGTGTTGCAATTCAGGTGTCCCGGTCCAGGTGTTGCAATTCAGGTGTCCCAGTCCAGGAGTTCCAGTCCAGGTGTCCCAATTCAGTTGTCCCAGTCCAGGTGTCCCAGTCCAGGAATTCCAGTCCAGGTGTCCTAATTCAGGTGTCCCAATTCAGGTGTCCCAGTCAAGGTCCTAATTCAGGTGTCCCAGTCCAGGTGTCGCAATTCAGGTGTCCCAGTCCAGGTTTTCCAATCCAGGTGTCCCAATTCAGGTGTACCAGTCCAGGTGTTGCAATTCAGGTGTACCAGTCCAGGTGTTGCAATTCAGGTGTCCCTGTCCAGGTGTTGCAATTTAGGTGTCCCAGTCCAGGTGTTGCAATTTAGGTGTCCCAGTCCAGGTGTCCCAATTCAGGTGTCCCAATTTAAGTGTCCTGGTCCAGGTGTTCCAGTCCAGTTATTCCCAATCCAGGTGTTCCAATCCAGGTGTCCCGGTCCAGGTGTCCCAATTCAGGTGTCCCAATTTAGGTGTCCCGGTCCAGGTGTTGCAATTCAGGTGTCCCGGTCCAGGAGTTCCAATCCAGGTGTCCCGGTCCAGGTGTCCCAGTCCAGTTTTTCTCAGTCCAGGTGTTCCAATTCAGGTATCCCAAACTAGGAGTTTCAGTCCAGGTGTTCCAGTCCAGTTTTTCCCAGACCAGGTGTTCTAATTCAGGTATCCCAGTCCAGGTGTTCCAATCCAGGTGTCCCAATTCAGGTGTCCCTGTCCCGGTGTTCCAATTTAGGTGTCCCGGTCCAGGTGTTGCAATTCAGGTGTCCCGGTCCAGGTGTTGCAATTTAGGTGTGCCAGTCCAGGTGTCCCAATTCAGGTGTCCCAATTTAAGTGTCCGGGTCCAGGTGTTCCAGTCCAGTTATTCCCAATCCAGGTGTTCCAATCCAGGTGTCCCGGTCCAGGTGTTGCAATTCAGGTGTCCCGGTCCAGGTGTTGCAATTCAGGTGTCCCGGTCCAGGTGTCCCAGTCCAGGAGTTCCGGTCCAGGTGTCCTAATTCAGGTGTCCCGGTCCAGGTGTCCTAATTCAGGTGTCCCAGTCAAGGTCCTAATTCAGCTGTCCCAGTCCAGGTGTCCTAATTCAGCTGTCCCAGTCCAGGTGTCCTAATTCAGCTGTCCCAGTCCAGGTGTCGCAATTCAGGTGTCCCGGTCCAGGTGTCGCAATTCAGGTGTCCCAGTCCAGGTTTTCCAATCCAGGTGTCCCAATTCAGGTGTCCCAGTCCAGGTGTCGCAATTCAGGTGTCCCAGTCCAGGTTTTCCAATCCAGGTGTTGCAATTCAGGTGTCCCGGTCCAGGTGTTGCAATCCAGGTGTCCCTGTCCAGGTGTTGCAATTTAGGTGTCCCAGTCCAGGTGTTGCAATTTAGGTGTCCCAGTCCAGGTTTTCCAATCCAGGTTTCCCTGTCCTGGTGTTCCAATTCAGGTGTCCCAGTCCAGTTTTTCTCAGTCCAGGTGTTCCAATTCAGGTGTCCCAGTCCAGGTGTTCCAGTCCAGTTTTTCCCAGTCCAGGTGTTCCAATTCAGGTGTCCCAGTCCAGGTGTTCCAATCCAGGTGTCCCTATCCCAGTGTTCCAATTCAGGTGTCCCTGTCCAGGTGTTCCAGTCCAGTTATTCCCAATCCAGGTGTTCCAATCCAGGTGTCCCGGTCCAGTTTTGCCAGTCCAGGTGTTCCAATTCAGGTTTCCCTGTCCTGGTGTTCCAATTCAGGTGTCCCAGTCCAGTTTTTCTCAGTCCAGGTGTTCCAATTCAGGTGTCCCAGTCCAGGTGTTCCAGTCCAGTTTTTCCCAGTCCAGGTGTTCCAATTCAGGTGTCCCAGTCCAGGTGTTCCAATCCAGGTGTCCCTATCCCAGTGTTCCAATTCAGGTGTCCCTGTCCAGGTGTTCCAGTCCAGGTGTTCCAATCCAGGTGTTCCAATCCAGGTGTCCCAATTTAGGTGTCCCGGTCCAGGTGTTGCAATTCAGGTGTCCCGGTCCAGGTGTTGCAATTTCAGGTGTCCCAGTCCAGGAGTTCCAGTCCAGGTGTCCCAATTCAGGTGTCCCAGTCCAGGTGTCCCAGTCCAGGAGTTCCAGTCCAGGTGTCCTAATTCAGGTGTCCTAATTCAGGTGTCCCAGTCAAGGTCCTAATTCAGCTGTCCCAGTCCAGGTGTCGCAATTCAGGTGTCCCAGTCCAGGTTTTCCAATCCAGGTGTCCCAATTCAGGTGTACCAGTCCAGGTGTTCCAATCCAGGTGTCCCGGTCCAGTTTTGCCAGTCCAGGTGTTCCAATTCAGGTGTCCCTGTCCTGGTGTTCCAATTCAGGTGTCCCAGTAGTTTTTCTCAGTCCAGGTGTTCCAATTCAGGTGTCCCAGTCCAGGTGTTCCAGTCCAGTTTTTCCCAGTCCAGGGGTTCCAATTCAGGTGTCCCAGTCCAGGTGTTCCAATCCAGGTGTCCCTATCCCAGTGTTCCAATTCAGGTGTCCCTGTCCAGGTGTTCCAATCCAGGTGTTCCAATTCAGGTGTCCCAATTTAGGTGTCCCGGTCCAGGTGTTGCAATTCAGGTGTCCCGGTCCAGGTGTTGCAATTTAGGTGTGCCAGTCCAGGTGTCCCAATTCAGGTGTCCCAATTTAAGTGTCCTGGTCCAGGTTTTCCAGTCCAGTTATTCCCAATCCAGGTGTTCCAATCCAGGTGTCCCGGTCCAGGTGTCCTAATTCAGGTGTCCCAATTCAGGTGTCCCAGTCAAGGTCCTAATTCAGGTGTCCCAGTCCAGGTGTCGCAATTCAGGTGTCCCAGTCCAGGTTTCGCAATTCAGGTGTCCCAGTCCAGGTTTTCCAATCCAGGTGTCCCAATTCAGGTGTACCAGTCCAGGTGTTGCAATTCAGGTGTCCCAATCCAGGTGTTGCAATCCAGGTGTCCCGGTCCAGGTGTTGCAATTCAGGTGTCCCTGTCCAGGTGTTGCAATTTAGGTGTCCCAGTCCAGGTGTTGCAATTTAGGTGTCCCAGTCCAGGTGTCCCAATTCAGGTGTCCCAATTTAAGTGTCCTGGTCCAGGTGTTCCAGTCCAGTTATTCCCAATCCAGGTGTTCCAATCCAGGTGTCCCGGTCCAGGTGTCCCAATTCAGGTGTCCCAATTTAGGTGTCCCGGTCCAGGTGTTGCAATTCAGGTGTCCCGGTCCAGGAGTTCCAATCCAGGTGTCCCGGTCCAGGTGTCCCAGTCCAGTTTTTCTCAGTCCAGGTGTTCCAATTCAGGTATCCCAAACTAGGAGTTTCAGTCCAGGTGTTCCAGTCCAGTTTTTCCCAGACCAGGTGTTCTAATTCAGGTATCCCAGTCCAGGTGTTCCAATCCAGGTGTCCCAATTCAGGTGTCCCTGTCCCGGTGTTCCAATTTAGGTGTCCCGGTCCAGGTGTTGCAATTCAGGTGTCCCGGTCCAGGTGTTGCAATTTAGGTGTGCCAGTCCAGGTGTCCCAATTCAGGTGTCCCAATTTAAGTGTCCTGGTCCAGGTGTTCCAGTCCAGTTATTCCCAATCCAGGTGTTCCAATCCAGGTGTCCCAATTTAGGTGTCCCGGTCCAGGTGTTGCAATTCAGGTGTCCCGGTCCAGGTGTTGCAATTCAGGTGTCCCGGTCCAGGTGTCCCAGTCCAGGAGTTCCGGTCCAGGTGTCCTAATTCAGGTGTCCCGGTCCAGGTGTCCTAATTCAGGTGTCCCAGTCAAGGTCCTAATTCAGCTGTCCCAGTCCAGGTGTCCTAATTCAGCTGTCCCAGTCCAGGTGTCCTAATTCAGCTGTCCCAGTCCAGGTGTCGCAATTCAGGTGTCCCAGTCCAGGTGTCGCAATTCAGGTGTCCCAGTCCAGGTTTTCCAATCCAGTTGTCCCAATTCAGGTGTCCCAGTCCAGGTGTCGCAATTCAGGTGTCCCAGTCCAGGTTTTCCAATCCAGGTGTTGCAATTCAGGTGTCCCAGTCCAGGTGTTGCAATCCAGGTGTCCATGTCCAGGTGTCGCAATTCAGGTGTCCCAGTCCAGGTTTTCCAATCCAGGTGTTGCAATTCAGGTGTCCCAGTCCAGGTGTTGCAATCCAGGTGTCCATGTCCAGGTGTTGCAATTTAGGTGTCCCAGTCCAGGTGTTGCAATTTAGGTGTCCCAGTCCAGGTGTCCCAATTCAGGTGTCCCAATTTAAGTGTCCTGGTCCAGGTGTTCCAGTCCAGTTATTCCCAATCCAGGTGTTCCAATCCAGGTGTCCCGGTCCAGTTTTGCCAGTCCAGGTGTTCCAATTCAGGTTTCCCTGTCCTGGTGTTCCAATTCAGGTGTCCCAGTCCAGTTTTTCTCAGTCCAGCTGTTCCAATTCAGGTGTCCCAGTCCAGGTGTTCCAGTCCAGTTTTTCCCAGTCCAGGTGTTCCAATTCAGGTGTCCCAGTCCAGGTGTTCCAATCCAGGTGTCCCTGTCCCGGTGTTCCAATTCAGGTGTCCCTGTCCCGGTGTTCCCATTCAGGTGTCCCTGTCCAGGTGTTCCAATCCAGGTGTTCCAATTCAGGTGTCCCAATTTAGGTGTCCCGGTCCAGGTGTCCCAATTTAGGTGTCCTGGTCCAGGTGTCCCAATTCAGGTGTCCCAGTCCAGGTTTTCCAGTCCAGTTTTTCCCAGTCCAGGTGTTCCAGTCCAGTTTTTCCCAGTCCAGTCTTTCCAGTCCAGTTTTTCCCAGTCCAGGTGTTCCAATTCAGGTGTCCCTGTCCCGGTGTTCCAATTCAGGTGTCCCTGTCCAGGTGTTCCAATCCAGGTGTTCCAATTCAGGTTTCCCTGTCCTGGTGTTCCAATTCAGGTGTCCCAGTCCAGTTTTTCTCAGTCCAGCTGTTCCAATTCAGGTGTCCCAGTCCAGGTGTTCCAGTCCAGTTTTTCCCAGTCCAGGTGTTCCAATTCAGGTGTCCCAGTCCAGGTGTTCCAATCCAGGTGTCCCTATCCCAGTGTTCCAATTCAGGTGTCCCTGTCCAGGTGTTCCAATCCAGGTGTTCCAATCCAGGTGTTCCAAATCAGGTGTCCCAATTTAGGTGTCCCGGTCCAGGTGTTGCAATTCAGGTGTCCCGGTCCAGGTGTTGCAATTTCAGGTGTCCCAGTCCAGGAGTTCCAGTCCATGTGTCCCAATTCAGGTGTCCCAGTCCAGGTGTCCCAGTCCAGGAGTTCCAGTCCAGGTGTCCTAATTCAGGTGTCCTAATTCAGGTGTCCCAGTCAAGGTCCTAATTCAGCTGTCCCAGTCCAGGTGTCGCAATTCAGGTGTCCCAGTCCAGGTTTTCCAATCCAGGTGTCCCAATTCAGGTGTACCAGTCCAGGTGTTCCAATCCAGGTGTCCCGGTCCAGTTTTGCCAGTCCAGGTGTTCCAATTCAGGTGTCCCTGTCCTGGTGTTCCAATTCAGGTGTCCCAGTAGTTTTTCTCAGTCCAGGTGTTCCAATTCAGGTGTCCCAGTCCAGGTGTTCCAGTCCAGTTTTTCCCAGTCCAGGTGTTCCAATTCAGGTGTCCCAGTCCAGGTGTTCCAATCCAGGTGTCCCTATCCCAGTGTTCCAATTCAGGTGTCCCTGTCCAGGTGTTCCAATCCAGGTGTTCCAATTCAGGTGTCCCAATTTAGGTGTCCCGGTCCAGGTGTTGCAATTCAGGTGTCCCGGTCCAGGTGTTGCAATTTAGGTGTGCCAGTCCAGGTGTCCCAATTCAGGTGTCCCAATTTAAGTGTCCTGGTCCAGGTGTTCCAGTCCAGTTATACCCAATCCAGGTGTTCCAATCCAGGTGTCCCGGTCCAGGTGTCCCAATTCAGGTGTCCCAATTTAGGTGTCCCGGTCCAGGTGTTGCAATTCAGGTGTCCCGGTCCAGGTGTTGCAATTCAGGTGTCCCGGTCCAGCTGTTGCAATTCAGGTGTCCCGGTCCAGGTGTTGCAATTCAGGTGTCCCGGTCCAGGTGTTCCAATTCAGGTGTTCTATTTCAGGTGTCCCAGTCCAGGAGTTCCAGTCCAGGTGTCCCAATTCAGTTGTCCCAGTCCAGGTGTCCCAGTCCAGGAGTTCCAGTCCAGGTGTCCTAATTCAGGTGTCCCAATTCAGGTGTCCCAGTCAAGGTCCTAATTCAGGTGTCCCAGTCCAGGTGTCGCAATTCAGGTGTCCCAGTCCAGGTGTCGCAATTCAGGTGTCCCAGTCCAGGTTTTCCAATCCAGGTGTCCCAATTCAGGTGTACCAGTCCAGGTGTTGCAATTCAGGTGTCCCAATCCAGGTGTTGCAATCCAGGTGTCCCGGTCCAGGTGTTGCAATTCAGGTGTCCCTGTCCAGGTGTTGCAATTTAGGTGTCCCAGTCCAGGTGTTGCAATTTAGGTGTCCCAGTCCAGGTGTCCCAATTCAGGTGTCCCAATTTAAGTGTCCTGGTCCAGGTGTTCCAGTCCAGTTATTCCCAATCCAGGTGTTCCAATCCAGGTGTCCCGGTCCAGGTGTCCCAATTCAGGTGTCCCAATTTAGGTGTCCCGGTCCAGGTGTTGCAATTCAGGTGTCCCGGTCCAGGAGTTCCAATCCAGGTGTCCCGGTCCAGGTGTCCCAGTCCAGTTTTTCTCAGTCCAGGTGTTCCAATTCAGGTATCCGAAACTAGGAGTTTCAGTCCAGGTGTTCCAGTCCAGTTTTTCCCAGTCCAGGTGTTCTAATTCAGGTATCCCAGTCCAGGTGTTCCAATCCAGGTGTCCCAATTCAGGTGTCCCTGTCCCGGTGTTCCAATTCAGGTGTCCCGTTCCAGGTGTTGCAATTCAGGTGTCCCGGTCCAGGAGTTCCAATCCAGGTGTCCCTGTCCAGGTGTTCCAATTCAGGTGTCCCAGTCCAGTTTTTCTCAGTCCAGGTGTTCCAATTCAGGTATCCCAAACTAGGAGTTTCAGTCCAGGTGTTCCAGTCCAGTTTTTCCCAGTCCAGGTGTTCTAATTCAGGTGTCCCAGTCCAGGTGTTCCAATTTAGGTGTCCCAGTCCAGGTGTTCCAATTCAGGTGTCCCTATCCAGTTTTTCCAGTCCAGGTGTCCCAATCTAGGTGTTCCATTCCAGGTGTCCCAATCCACGTGTTCTAATTCAGGTGTCCCAATCCACGTGTTCTAATTCAGGTGTCCCAGTCCAGGTGTTCCAATTTAGGTGTCCTAGTCCATGTGTTCCAATTTAGGTGTCCCAGTCCAGGTGTTCCAGTCCAGTTTTTCCCAGTCCAGGTGTTCCAGTCCAGTTTTTCCCAGTCCAGGTGTTCCAGTCCAGTTTTTCCCAGTCCAGGTGTTCCAATTCAGGTGTCCCAGTCCAGGTGTTCCAATCCAGGTGTCCCTGTCCCGGTGTTCCAATTCAGGTGTCCCTGTCCCGGTGTTCCCATTCAGGTGTCCCTGTCCAGGTGTTCCAATCCAGGTGTTCCAATTCAGGTGTCCCAATTTAGGTGTCCCGGTCCAGGTGTCCCAATTTAGGTGTCCTGGTCCAGGTGTCCCAATTCAGGTGTCCCAGTCCAGGTTTTCCAGTCCAGTTTTTCCCAGTCCAGGTGTTCCAGTCCAGTTTTTCCCAGTCCAGGCTTTCCAGTCCAGTTTTTCCCAGTCCAGGTGTTCCAATTCAGGTGTCCCTGTCCCGGTGTTCCAATTCAGGTGTCCCTGTCCAGGTGTTCCAATCCAGGTGTTCCAATTCAGGTGTCCCAATTTAGGTGTCCCAGTCCAGGTGTTGCAATTTAGGTGTCCCGGTCCAGGTGTTGCAATTTAGGTGTCCCGGTCCAGGTGTCCCAATTCAGGTGTCCCGGTCCAGGTGTCGCAATTCAGGTGTCCCGGTCCAGGTGTTCCAATTTAGGTGTCCTAGTCCAGGTGTTCCAATTTAGGTGTCCCAGTCCAGGTGTTCCAGTCCAGGTGTGCCTGTCCCGATGTTCCAATTCAGGTGTCCCGGTCCAGGTGTTGCAATTCAGGTGTCCCGGTCCAGGTGTTGCAATTCAGGTGTCCCGGTCCAGGTGTCCTAGTCCAGGTGTCCCAATTCAGTTGTCCCAGTCCATGTGTCCCAGTCCAGGTGTCCTAATTCAGGTGTCCCAGTCCAGGTTTCGCAATTCAGGTGTACCAGTCCAGGTTTTCCAATCCAGGTGTCCCAATTCAGGTGTACCAGTCCAGGTGTCCCAGTCCAGGTGTACCAGTCCAGGTGTTGCAATTTAGGTGTTCCTGTCAAGGTGTTGCAATTCAGGTGTCCCTGTCCAGGTGTTGCAATTCAGGTGTCCCTGTCCAGGTGTTGCAATTTAGGTGTCCCAGTCCAGGTGTCCCAATTCAGGTGTCGCAATTTAAGTGTCCTGGTCCAGATGTTCCAGTCCAGTTATTCCCAATCCAGGTGTTCCAAATTCAGGTGTTCCAATCCAGGTGTCCCAGTCCAGGTGTTCTAATTCAGGTGTCCTTGTCCAGTTTTTCCAGTCCAGGTGTTCCAATTCAGGTGTCCCACTCCAGTTTTTCTCAGTCCAGGTGTTCCAATTCAGGTATCCCAAAATAGGAGTTTCAGTCCAGGTGTTCCAGTCCAGTTTTTCCCAGTCCAGGTGTTCTAATTCAGGTGTCCCAGTCCAGGTGTTCCAATTTAGGTGTCCCAATTCAGGTGTCCCTGTCCAGTTTTTCCAGTCCAGGTGTCCCAATCTAGGTGTTCCATTCCAGGTGTCCCAATCCACGTGTTCTAATTCAGGTGTCCCTGTCCAGGTGTTCCAATCCAGGTGTTCCAATTCAGGTGTCCCAATTTAGGTGTCCCAGTCCAGGTGTTGCAATTTAGGTGTCCCAGTCCAGGTGTTGCAATTTAGGTGTCCCGGTCCAGGTGTCCCTGTCCCGGTGTTCCAATTCAGGTGTCCCGGTCCAGGTGTTGCAATTCAGGTGTCCCGGTCCAGGTGTTGCAATTCAGGTGTCCCGGTCCAGGTGTCCTAGTCCAGGTGTTCCAATTCAGGTGTCCCAGTCCAGGAGTTCCAGTCCAGGTGTCCCAATTCAGGTGTCCCAGTCCATGTGTCCCAGTCCAGGAGTTCCAGTCCAGGTGTCCTAATTCAGGTGTCCCAGTCCAGGTGTCGCAATTCAGGTGTACCAGTCCAGGTTTTCCAATCCAGGTGTCCCAATTCAGGTGTACCAGTCCAGGTGTTGCAATTCAGGTGTCCCAGTCCAGGTTTTCCAATCCAGGTGTTGCAATTCAGGTGTACCAGTCCAGGTGTTGCAATTCAGGTGTACCAGTCCAGGTGTTGCAATTTAGGTGTCCCTGTCAAGGTGTTGCAATTCAGGTGTCCCTGTCAAGGTGTTGCAATTCAGGTGTCCCAGTCCAGGTGTTGCAATTTAGGTGTCCCAGTCCAGGTGTCCCAATTCAGGTGTCCCAATTTAAGTGTCCTGGTCCAGATGTTCCAGTCCAGTTATTCCCAATCCAGGTGTTCCAAATTCAGGTGTTCCAATCCAGGTGTCCCAGTCCAGTTTTTCCCAATCCAGGTGTTCCAGTCTAGTTGTTCCAGGCCAGGTGTTCCAATCCAGGTGTCCCAGTCCAGGTGTTCTAATTCAGGTGTCCTTGTCCAGTTTTTCCAGTCCAGGTGTTCCAATTCAGGTGTCCCAGTCCAGTTTTTCTCAGTCCAGGTGTTCCAATTCAGGTATCCCAGTCCAGGTGTTCCAATCCAGGTGTCCCAATTTAGGTGTCCCGGTCCAGGTGTTGCAATTTAGGTGTCCGGTCCAGGTGTCCCGGTCCAGGTGTTGCAATTCAGGTGTCCCGGTCCAGGTTTTCCAATCCAGGTGTCCCAGTCCAGGTGTTGCAATTCAGGTGTCCCAGTCCAGGTTTTCCAATCCAGGTGTTGCAATTCAGGTGTACCAGTCCAGGTGTTGCAATTTAGGTGTCCCTGTCCAGGTGTTGCAATTCAGGTGTCCCTGTCCAGGTGTTGCAATTCAGGTGTCCCAGTCCAGGTGTTTCAATTTAGGTGTCCCAGTCCAGGTGTCCCAATTCAGGTGTCCCAGTCCAGGTGTCCCAATTCAGGTGTCCCAATTTAAGTGTCCTGGTCCAGATGTTCCAGTCCAGTTATTCCCAATCCAGGTGTTCCAAATTCAGGTGTTCCAATCCAGGTGTCCCAGTCCAGTTTTTCCCAATCCAGGTGTTCCAGTCTAGTTGTTCCAGGCCAGGTGTTCCAATCCAGGTGTCCCAGTCCAGGTGTTCTAATTCAGGTGTCCTTGTCCAGTTTTTCCAGTCCAGGTGTTCCAATTCAGGTGTCCCAGTCCAGGTTTTCCAATCCAGGTGTCCCAATTCAGGTGTACCGGTCCAGGTGTCGCAATTCAGGTGTCCCGGTCCAGGTGTTCCAATTCAGGTGTCCCGGTCCAGGTGTCCCAGTCCAGGAGTTCCGGTCCAGGTGTCCTAATTCAGGTGTCCTAATTCAGGTGTCCCAGTCAAGGTCCTAATTCAGCTGTCCCAGTCCAGGTATCCTAATTCAGCTGTCCCAGTCCAGGTGTCCTAATTCAGCTGTCCCAGTCCTGGTGTCCTAATTCAGCTGTCCCAGTCCAGGTGTCGCAATTCAGGTGTCCCAGTCCAGGTGTCGCAATTCAGGTGTCCCAGTCCAGGTTTTCCAATCCAGGTGTCCCAATTCAGGTGTCCCAGTCCAGGTGTCGCAATTCAGGTGTCCCAGTCCAGGTTTTCCAATCCAGGTGTTGCAATTTAGGTGTCCCTGTCCAGGTGTTGCAATTCAGGTGTCCCGGTCCAGGTGTTGCAATTCAGGTGTCCCGGTCCAGGTGTTGCAATTCAGGTGTCCCGGTCCAGGTGTTGCAATTCAGGTGTCCCGGTCCAGGTGTTGCAATCCAGGTGTCCCGGTCCAGGTGTTGCAATTTAGGTGTCCCAGTCCAGGTGTCCCAATTCAGGTGTCCCAATTTAAGTGTCCTGGTCCAGATGTTCCAGTCCAGTCATTCCCAATCCAGGTGTTCCAAATTCAGGTGTTCCAATCCAGGTTTCCCAGTCCAGGTGTTCTAATTCAGGTGTCCTTGTCCAGTTTTTCCAGTCCAGGTGTTCCAATTCAGGTGTCCCAGTCCAGTTTTTCTCAGTCCAGGTGTTCCAATTCAGGTATCCCAAACTAGGAGTTTCAGTCCAGGTGTTCCAGTCCAGTTTTTCCCAGTCCAGGTGTTCTAATTCAGGTGTCCCAGTCCAGGTGTTCCAATCCAGGTGTCCCAATTTAGGTGTCACGGTCCAGGTGTTGCAATTTAGGTGTCCGGTCCAGGTGTCCCAGTCCAGGTGTTGCAATTCAGGTGTCCCGGTCCAGGTTTTCCAATCCAGGTGTCCCAATTCAGGTGTCCCAGTCCAGGTGTTGCAATTCAGGTGTCCCAGTCCAGGTTTTCCAATCCAGGTGTTGCAATTCAGGTGTCCCAGTCCAGGTGTTGCAATTTAGGTGTCCCTGTCCAGGTGTTGCAATTCAGGTGTCCCTGTCCAGGTGTTGCAATTCAGGTGTCCCTGTCCAGGTGTTGCAATTCAGGTGTCCCAGTCCAGGTGTTGCAATTCAGGTGTCCCAGTCCAGGTGTTCCAATCCAGGTGTCCCAATTTAGGTGTCCCGGTCCAGGTGTTGCAATTTAGGTGTCCGGTCCAGGTGTCCCAGTCCAGGTGTTGCAATTCAGGTGTCCCGGTCCAGGTTTTCCAATCCAGGTGTCCCAATTCAGGTGTCCCAGTCCAGGTGTTGCAATTCAGGTGTCCCAGTCCAGGTTTTCCAATCCAGGTGTTGCAATTCAGGTGTACCAGTCCAGGTGTTGCAATTTAGGTGTCCCTGTCCAGGTGTTGCAATTTAGGTGTCCCAGTTCAGGTGTCCCAATTCAGGTGTCCCAATTTAAGTGTCCTGGTCCAGATGTTCCAGTCCAGTTATTCCCAATCCAGGTGTTCCAAATTCAGGTGTTCCAATCCAGGTGTCCCAGTCCAGTTTTTCCCAATCCAGGTGTTCCAGTCTAGTTGTTCCAGGCCAGGTGTTCCAATCCAGGTGTCCCAGTCCAGGTGTTCTAATTCAGGTGTCCTTGTCCAGTTTTTCCAGTCCAGGTGTTCCAATTCAGGTGTCCCAGTCCAGGTTTTCCAATCCAGGTGTCCCAATTCAGGTGTACCGGTCCAGGTGTCGCAATTCAGGTGTCCCGGTCCAGGTGTTGCAATTCAGGTGTCCCGGTCCAGGTGTCCCAGTCCAGGAGTTCCGGTCCAGGTGTCCTAATTCAGGTGTCCCGGTCCAGGTGTCCTAATTCAGGTGTCCCAGTCAAGGTCCTAATTCAGCTGTCCCAGTCCAGGTATCCTAATTCAGCTGTCCCAGTCCAGGTGTCCTAATTCAGCTGTCCCAGTCCAGGTGTCCTAATTCAGCTGTCCCAGTCCAGGTGTCGCAATTCAGGTGTCCCAGTCCAGGTGTCGCAATTCAGGTGTCCCAGTCCAGGTTTTCCAATCCAGGTGTCCCAATTCAGGTGTCCCAGTCCAGGTGTCGCAATTCAGGTGTCCCAGTCCAGGTTTTCCATTCCAGGTGTTGCAATTTAGGTGTCCCTGTCTAGGTGTTGCAATTCAGGTGTCCCGGTCCAGGTGTTGCAATTCAGGTGTCCCGGTCCAGGTGTTGCAATTCAGGTGTCCCGGTCCAGGATTTGCAATCCAGGTGTCCCGGTCCAGGTGTTGCAATTTAGGTGTCCCAGTCCAGGTGTCCCAATTCAGGTGTCCCAATTTAAGTGTCCTGGTCCAGGTTTTCCAGTCCAGTTATTCCCAATCCAGGTGTCCCGGTCCAGTTTTTCAAGTCCAGGTGTTCCAATTCAGGTGTCCCTGTCCTGGTGTTCCAATTTAGGTGTCCCAGTCCAGTTTTTCTCAGTCCAGGTGTTCCAATTCAGGTGTCCCACTCCAGGTGTTCCAGTCCAGTTTTTCCCAGTCCAGGTGTTCCAATTCAGGTGTACCAGTCCAGGTGTTGCAATTCAGGTGTCCTAATTCAGGTGTCCTAATTCAGGTGTCCCAGTCAAGGTCCTAATTCAGCTGTCCCAGTCCAGGTGTCGCAATTCAGGTGTCCCAGTCCAGGTGTCGCAATTCAGGTGTCCCAGTCCAGGTTTTCCAATCCAGGTGTCCCAATTCAGGTGTACCAGTCCAGGTGTTGCAATTCAGGTGTCCCAATCCAGGTGTTGCAATCCAGGTGTCCCGGTCCAGGTGTTGCAATTCAGGTGTCCCTGTCCAGGTGTTGCAATTTAGGTGTCCCAGTCCAGGTGTTGCAATTTAGGTGTCCCAGTCCAGGTGTCCCAATTCAGGTGTCCCAATTTAAGTGTCCTGGTCCAGGTGTTCCAGTCCAGTTATTCCCAATCCAGGTGTTCCAAATTCAGGTGTTCCAATCCAGGTGTCCCAGTCCAGTTTTTCCCAATCCAGGTGTTCCAGTCTAGTTGTTCCAGGCCAGGTGTTCCAATCCAGGTGTCCCAGTCCAGGTGTTCCAATTCAGGTTTCCCAGTCCAGTTTTTCTCAGTCCAGGTGTCCCAATTCAGGTGTCCCGGTCCAGGTGTTGCAATTCAGGTGTCCCGGTCCAGGTTTTCCAATCCAGGTGTCCCAATTCAGGTGTCCCAGTCCAGGTGTTGCAATTCAGGTGTCCCAGTCCAGGTTTTCCAATTCAGGTGTACCAGTCCAGGTGTTGCAATTTAGGTGTCCCTGTCCAGGTGTTGCAATTCAGGTGTCCCGGTCCAGGTGTTGCAATTCAGGTGTCCCGGTCCAGGTGTCCTAGTCCAGGTGTTCCAATTCAGGTGTTCTATTTCAGGTGTCCCAGTCCAGGAGTTCCAGTCCAGGTGTCCAAATTCAGGTGTCCCAGTCCAGGTGTCCCAGTCCAGGTGTCCTAATTCAGGTGTCCCAGTCAAGGTCCTAATTCAGCTGTCCCAGTCCAGGTGTCGCAATTCAGGTGTCCCAGTCCAGGTGTCGCAATTCAGGTGTCCCAGTCCAGGTGTCGCAATTCAGGTGTCCCAGTCCAGGTTTTCCAATCCAGGTGTCCCAATTCAGGTGTACCAGTCCAGGTGTTGCAATTCAGGTGTCCCAGTCCAGGTTTTCCAATCCAGGTGTCCCAATTCAGGTGTACCTGTCCAGGTGTCGCAATTCAGGTGTCCCAGTCCAGGTGTCGCAATTCAGGTGTCCCAGTCCAGGTGTCGCAATTCAGGTGTCCCTGTCCAGGTGTTGCAATTCAGGTGTCCCGGTCCAGGAGTTCCAATCCAGGTGTCCCGGTCCAGGTGTCCCAGTCCAGTTTTTCTCAGTCCAGGTGTTCCAATTCAGGTATCCCAAACTAGGAGTTTCAGTCCAGGTGTTCCAGTCCAGTTTTTCCCAGTCCAGGTGTTCTAATTCAGGTGTCCCAGTCCAGGTGTTCCAATCCAGGTGTCCCTGTCCCGGTGTTCCAATTCAGGTGTCCCGGTCCAGGTGTTGCAATTCAGGTGTCCCGGTCCAGGAGTTCCAATCCAGGTGTCCCTGTCCAGGTGTTCCAATTCAGGTGTCCCAGTCCAGTTTTTCTCAGTCCAGGTGTTCCAATTCAGGTATCCCAAACTAGGAGTTTCAGTCCAGGTGTTCCAGTCCAGTTTTTCCCAGTCCAGGTGTTCCAATTCAGGTGTCCCAGTCCAGGTGTTCCAATTTAGGTGTCCCAGTCCAGGTGTTCCAATTCAGGTGTCCCTGTCCAGTTTTTCCAGTCCAGGTGTCCCAATCTAGGTGTTCCATTCCAGGTGTCCCAATCCACGTGTTCCAATTTAGGTGTCCCAGTCCAGGTGTTCCAGTCCAGTTTTTCCCAGTCCAGGTGTTCCAGTCCAGTTTTTCCCAGTCCAGGTGTTCCAGTCCAGTTTTTCCCAGTCCAGGTGTTCCAATTCAGGTGTCCCAGTCCAGGTGTTCCAATCCAGGTGTCCCTGTCCCGGTGTTCCAATTCAGGTGTCCCTGTCCCGGTGTTCCCATTCAGGTGTCCCTGTCCAGGTGTTCCAATTCAGGTGTTCCAATTCAGGTGTCCCAATTTAGGTGTCCCGGTCCAGGTGTCCCAATTTAGGTGTCCCGGTCCAGGTGTCCCAATTCAGGTGTCCCAGTCCAGGTGTTCCAGTCCAGTTTTTCCCAGTCCAGGTGTTCCAGTCCAGTTTTTCCCAGTCCAGGTGTTCCAGTCCTGTTTTCCCCAGTCCAGGTGTTCCAATCCAGGTGTCCCTGTCCCGGTGTTCCAATTCAGGTGTCAATGTCCCGGTGTTCCAATTCAGGTGTCCCTGTCCAGGTGTTCCAATCCAGGTGTTCCAATTCAGGTGTCCCAATTTAGGTGTCCCAGTCCAGGTGTTGCAATTTAGGTGTCCCAGTCCAGGTGTTGCAATTTAGGTGTCCCGGTCCAGGTGTCCCAATTCAGGTGTCCCGGTCCAGGTGTCGCAATTCAGGTGTCCCGGTCCAGGTGTTCCAATTTAGGTGTCCCAGTCCAGGTGTTCCAATCCAGGTGTGCCAGTCCAGGTGTTCCAATCCAGGTTTGCCTGTCCCGGTGTTGCAATTCAGGTGTCCCGGTCCAGGTGTCCTAGTCCAGGTGTCCCAATTCAGGTGTCCCAGTCCATGTGTCCCAGTCCAGGTGTCCTAATTCAGGTGTCCCAGTCCAGGTGTCGCAATTCAGTTGTACCAGTCCAGGTTTTCCAATCCAGGTGTCCCAATTTAGGTGTCCCGGTCCAGGTGTCCCAATTTAGGTGTCCCAGTCCAGGTGTTCCAGTCCAGTTTTTCCCAGTCCAGGTGTTCCAGTCCAGTTTTTCCCAGTCCAGGTGTTCCAGTCCAGTTTTTCCCAGTCCAGGTGTTCCAATCCAGGTGTCCCTGTCCCGGTGTTCCAATTCAGGTGTCCCGGTCCAGGAGTTCCAATCCAGGTGTCCCGGTCCAGGTGTCCCAGTCCAGTTTTTCTCAGTCCAGGTGTTCCAATTCAGGTATCCCAAACTAGGAGTTTCAGTCCAGGTGTTCCAGTCCAGTTTTTCCCAGTCCAGGTGTTCTAATTCAGGTGTCCCAGTCCAGGTGTTCCAATCCAGGTGTCCCTGTCCCGGTGTTCCAATTCAGGTGTCCCGGTCCAGGTGTTGCAATTCAGGTGTCCCGGTCCAGGAGTTCCAATCCAGGTGTCCCTGTCCAGGTGTTCCAATTCAGGTGTCCCAGTCCAGTTTTTCTCAGTCCAGGTGTTCCAATTCAGGTATCCCAAACTAGGAGTTTCAGTCCAGGTGTTCCAGTCCAGTTTTTCCCAGTCCAGGTGTTCCAATTCAGGTGTCCCAGTCCAGGTGTTCCAATTTAGGTGTCCCAGTCCAGGTGTTCCAATTCAGGTGTCCCTGTCCAGTTTTTCCAGTCCAGGTGTCCCAATCTAGGTGTTCCATTCCAGGTGTCCCAATCCACGTGTTCCAATTTAGGTGTCCCAGTCCAGGTGTTCCAGTCCAGTTTTTCCCAGTCCAGGTGTTCCAGTCCAGTTTTTCCCAGTCCAGGTGTTCCAGTCCAGTTTTTCCCAGTCCAGGTGTTCCAATTCAGGTGTCCCAGTCCAGGTGTTCCAATCCAGGTGTCCCTGTCCCGGTGTTCCAATTCAGGTGTCCCTGTCCCGGTGTTCCCATTCAGGTGTCCCTGTCCAGGTGTTCCAATTCAGGTGTTCCAATTCAGGTGTCCCAATTTAGGTGTCCCGGTCCAGGTGTCCCAATTTAGGTGTCCCGGTCCAGGTGTCCCAATTCAGGTGTCCCAGTCCAGGTGTTCCAGTCCAGTTTTTCCCAGTCCAGGTGTTCCAGTCCAGTTTTTCCCAGTCCAGGTGTTCCAGTCCTGTTTTCCCCAGTCCAGGTGTTCCAATCCAGGTGTCCCTGTCCCGGTGTTCCAATTCAGGTGTCAATGTCCCGGTGTTCCAATTCAGGTGTCCCTGTCCAGGTGTTCCAATCCAGGTGTTCCAATTCAGGTGTCCCAATTTAGGTGTCCCAGTCCAGGTGTTGCAATTTAGGTGTCCCAGTCCAGGTGTTGCAATTTAGGTGTCCCGGTCCAGGTGTCCCAATTCAGGTGTCCCGGTCCAGGTGTCGCAATTCAGGTGTCCCGGTCCAGGTGTTCCAATTTAGGTGTCCCAGTCCAGGTGTTCCAATCCAGGTGTGCCAGTCCAGGTGTTCCAATCCAGGTTTGCCTGTCCCGGTGTTGCAATTCAGGTGTCCCGGTCCAGGTGTCCTAGTCCAGGTGTCCCAATTCAGGTGTCCCAGTCCATGTGTCCCAGTCCAGGTGTCCTAATTCAGGTGTCCCAGTCCAGGTGTCGCAATTCAGTTGTACCAGTCCAGGTTTTCCAATCCAGGTGTCCCAATTTAGGTGTCCCGGTCCAGGTGTCCCAATTTAGGTGTCCCAGTCCAGGTGTTCCAGTCCAGTTTTTCCCAGTCCAGGTGTTCCAGTCCAGTTTTTCCCAGTCCAGGTGTTCCAGTCCAGTTTTTCCCAGTCCAGGTGTTCCAATCCAGGTGTCCCTGTCCCGGTGTTCCAATTCAGGTGTCCCTGTCCCGGTGTTCCAATTCAGGTGTCCCTGTCCCGGTGTTCCAATTCAGGTGTCCCTGTCCAGGTGTTCCAATCCAGGTGTTCCAATTCAGGTGTCCCAATTTAGGTGTCCCGGTCCAGGTGTTGCAATTTAGGTGTCCCGGTCCAGGTGTCCCAATTCAGGTGTCCCGGTCCAGGTGTCGCAATTCAGGTGTCCCGGTCCAGGTGTTCCAATTTAGGTGTCCTAGTCCAGGTGTTCCAATTTAGGTGTCCCAGTCCAGTTTTTCCAGTCCAGGTGTCCCAATCTAGGTGTTCCATTCCAGGTGTCCCAATCCACGTGTTCCAATTTAGGTGTCCCAGTCCAGGTGTTCCAGTCCAGTTTTTCCCAGTCCAGGTGTTCCAATTTAGGTGTCCTAGTCCAGGTGTTCCAATTTAGGTGTCCCAGTCCAGTTTTTCCCAGTCCAGGTGTTCCAGTCCAGTTTTTCCCAGTCCAGGTGTTCCAATTCAGGTGTCCCAGTCCAGGTGTTCCAATCCAGGTGTCCCTGTCCCGGTGTTCCAATTCAGGTGTCCCTGTCCCGGTGTTCCCATTCAGGTGTCCCTGTCCAGGTGTTCCAATTCAGGTGTTCCAATTCAGGTGTCCCAATTTAGGTGTCCCGGTCCAGGTGTCCCAATTTAGGTGTCCCGGTCCAGGTGTCCCAATTCAGGTGTCCCAGTCCAGTTTTTCCCAGTCCAGGTGTTCCAGTCCAGTTTTTCCCAGTCCAGGTGTTCCAGTCCAGTTTTTCCCAGTCCAGGTGTTCCAATCCAGGTGTCCCTGTCCCGGTGTTCCAATTCAGGTGTCCCTGTCCCGGTGTTCCAATTCAGGTGTCCCTGTCCAGGTGTTCCAATCCAGGTGTTCCAATTCAGGTGTCCCAATTTAGGTGTCCCAGTCCAGGTGTCGCAATTTAGGTGTCCCAGTCCAGGTGTTGCAATTTAGGTGTCCCGGTCCAGGTGTCCCAATTCAGGTGTCCCGGTCCAGGTGTCGCAATTCAGGTGTCCCGGTCCAGGTGTTCCAATTTAGGTGTCCTAGTCCAGGTGTTCCAATTTAGGTGTCCCAGTCCAGGTGTTCCAATCCAGGTGTGCCAGTCCAGGTGTTCCAATCCAGGTGTGCCTGTCCCGGTGTTGCAATTCAGGTGTCCCGGTCCAGGTGTCCTAGTCCAGGTGTCCCAATTCAGGTGTCCCAGTCCATGTGTCCCAGTCCAGGTGTCCTAATTCAGGTCTCCCAGTCCAGGTGTCGCAATTCAGGTGTACCAGTCCAGGTTTTCCAATCCAGGTGTCCCAATTTAGGTGTCCCGGTCCAGGTGTCCCATTTCAGGTGTCCCAGTCCAGGTGTTCCAGTCCAGTTTTTCCCAGTCCAGGTGTTCCAGTCCAGTTTTTCCCAGTCCAGGTGTTCCAGTCCAGTTTTTCCCAGTCCAGGTGTTCCAATCCAGGTGTCCCTGTCCCGGTGTTCCAATTCAGGTGTCCCTGTCCCGGTGTTCCAATTCAGGTGTCCCTGTCCCGGTGTTCCAATTCAGGTGTCCCTGTCCAGGTGTTCCAATCCAGGTGTTCCAATTCAGGTGTCCCAATTTAGGTGTCCCGGTCCAGGTGTTGCAATTTAGGTGTCCCGGTCCAGGTGTTGCAATTTAGGTGTCCCGGTGCAGGTGTCCCAATTCAGGTGTCCCGGTCCAGGTGTCGCAATTCAGGTGTCCCGGTCCAGGTGTTCCAATTTAGGTGTCCTAGTCCAGGTGTTCCAATTTAGGTGTCCCAGTCCAGGTGTTCCAATCCAGGTGTGCCTGTCCCGGTGTTCCAATTCAGGTGTCCCGGTCCAGGTGTTGCAATTCAGGTGTCCCGGTCCAGGTGTTGCAATTCAGGTGTCCCGGTCCAGGTGTTCCAATTTAGGTGTCCCAGTCCAGGTGTTCCAATCCAGGTGTGCCAGTCCAGGTGTTCCAATCCAGGTTTGCCTGTCCCGGTGTTGCAATTCAGGTGTCCCGGTCCAGGTGTCCTAGTCCAGGTGTCCCAATTCAGGTGTCCCAGTCCATGTGTCCCAGTCCAGGTGTCCTAATTCAGGTCTCCCAGTCCAGGTGTCGCAATTCAGGTGTACCAGTCCAGGTTTTCCAATCCAGGTGTCCCAATTTAGGTGTCCCGGTCCAGGTGTCCCATTTCAGGTGTCCCAGTCCAGGTGTTCCAGTCCAGTTTTTCCCAGTCCAGGTGTTCCAGTCCAGTTTTTCCCAGTCCAGGTGTTCCAGTCCAGTTTTTCCCAGTCCAGGTGTTCCAATCCAGGTGTCCCTGTCCCGGTGTTCCAATTCAGGTGTCCCTGTCCCGGTGTTCCAATTCAGGTGTCCCTGTCCCGGTGTTCCAATTCAGGTGTCCCTGTCCAGGTGTTCCAATCCAGGTGTTCCAATTCAGGTGTCCCAATTTAGGTGTCCCGGTCCAGGTGTTGCAATTTAGGTGTCCCGGTCCAGGTGTTGCAATTTAGGTGTCCCGGTGCAGGTGTCCCAATTCAGGTGTCCCGGTCCAGGTGTCGCAATTCAGGTGTCCCGGTCCAGGTGTTCCAATTTAGGTGTCCTAGTCCAGGTGTTCCAATTTAGGTGTCCCAGTCCAGGTGTTCCAATCCAGGTGTGCCTGTCCCGGTGTTCCAATTCAGGTGTCCCGGTCCAGGTGTTGCAATTCAGGTGTCCCGGTCCAGGTGTTGCAATTCAGGTGTCCCGGTCCAGGTGTTCCAATTTAGGTGTCCCAGTCCAGGTGTTCCAATCCAGGTGTGCCAGTCCAGGTGTTCCAATCCAGGTTTGCCTGTCCCGGTGTTGCAATTCAGGTGTCCCGGTCCAGGTGTCCTAGTCCAGGTGTCCCAATTCAGGTGTCCCAGTCCATGTGTCCCAGTCCAGGTGTCCTAATTCAGGTGTCCCAGTCCAGGTGTCGCAATTCAGTTGTACCAGTCCAGGTTTTCCAATCCAGGTGTCCCAATTTAGGTGTCCCGGTCCAGGTGTCCCAATTTAGGTGTCCCAGTCCAGGTGTTCCAGTCCAGTTTTTCCCAGTCCAGGTGTTCCAGTCCAGTTTTTCCCAGTCCAGGTGTTCCAGTCCAGTTTTTCCCAGTCCAGGTGTTCCAATCCAGGTGTCCCTGTCCCGGTGTTCCAATTCAGGTGTCCCTGTCCCGGTGTTCCAATTCAGGTGTCCCTGTCCCGGTGTTCCAATTCAGGTGTCCCTGTCCAGGTGTTCCAATCCAGGTGTTCCAATTCAGGTGTCCCAATTTAGGTGTCCCGGTCCAGGTGTTGCAATTTAGGTGTCCCGGTCCAGGTGTCCCAATTCAGGTGTCCCGGTCCAGGTGTCGCAATTCAGGTGTCCCGGTCCAGGTGTTCCAATTTAGGTGTCCTAGTCCAGGTGTTCCAATTTAGGTGTCCCAGTCCAGTTTTTCCAGTCCAGGTGTCCCAATCTAGGTGTTCCATTCCAGGTGTCCCAATCCACGTGTTCCAATTTAGGTGTCCCAGTCCAGGTGTTCCAGTCCAGTTTTTCCCAGTCCAGGTGTTCCAATTTAGGTGTCCTAGTCCAGGTGTTCCAATTTAGGTGTCCCAGTCCAGTTTTTCCCAGTCCAGGTGTTCCAGTCCAGTTTTTCCCAGTCCAGGTGTTCCAATTCAGGTGTCCCAGTCCAGGTGTTCCAATCCAGGTGTCCCTGTCCCGGTGTTCCAATTCAGGTGTCCCTGTCCCGGTGTTCCCATTCAGGTGTCCCAGTCCAGGTGTTCCAATTCAGGTGTTCCAATTCAGGTGTCCCAATTTAGGTGTCCCGGTCCAGGTGTCCCAATTTAGGTGTCCCGGTCCAGGTGTCCCAATTCAGGTGTCCCAGTCCAGTTTTTCCCAGTCCAGGTGTTCCAGTCCAGTTTTTCCCAGTCCAGGTGTTCCAGTCCAGTTTTTCCCAGTCCAGGTGTTCCAATCCAGGTGTCCCTGTCCCGGTGTTCCAATTCAGGTGTCCCTGTCCCGGTGTTCCAATTCAGGTGTCCCTGTCCAGGTGTTCCAATCCAGGTGTTCCAATTCAGGTGTCCCAATTTAGGTGTCCCAGTCCAGGTGTCGCAATTTAGGTGTCCCAGTCCAGGTGTTGCAATTTAGGTGTCCCGGTCCAGGTGTCCCAATTCAGGTGTCCCGGTCCAGGTGTCGCAATTCAGGTGTCCCGGTCCAGGTGTTCCAATTTAGGTGTCCTAGTCCAGGTGTTCCAATTTAGGTGTCCCAGTCCAGGTGTTCCAATCCAGGTGTGCCAGTCCAGGTGTTCCAATCCAGGTGTGCCTGTCCCGGTGTTGCAATTCAGGTGTCCCGGTCCAGGTGTCCTAGTCCAGGTGTCCCAATTCAGGTGTCCCAGTCCATGTGTCCCAGTCCAGGTGTCCTAATTCAGGTCTCCCAGTCCAGGTGTCGCAATTCAGGTGTACCAGTCCAGGTTTTCCAATCCAGGTGTCCCAATTTAGGTGTCCCGGTCCAGGTGTCCCATTTCAGGTGTCCCAGTCCAGGTGTTCCAGTCCAGTTTTTCCCAGTCCAGGTGTTCCAGTCCAGTTTTTCCCAGTCCAGGTGTTCCAGTCCAGTTTTTCCCAGTCCAGGTGTTCCAATCCAGGTGTCCCTGTCCCGGTGTTCCAATTCAGGTGTCCCTGTCCCGGTGTTCCAATTCAGGTGTCCCTGTCCCGGTGTTCCAATTCAGGTGTCCCTGTCCAGGTGTTCCAATCCAGGTGTTCCAATTCAGGTGTCCCAATTTAGGTGTCCCGGTCCAGGTGTTGCAATTTAGGTGTCCCGGTCCAGGTGTTGCAATTTAGGTGTCCCGGTGCAGGTGTCCCAATTCAGGTGTCCCGGTCCAGGTGTCGCAATTCAGGTGTCCCGGTCCAGGTGTTCCAATTTAGGTGTCCTAGTCCAGGTGTTCCAATTTAGGTGTCCCAGTCCAGGTGTTCCAATCCAGGTGTGCCTGTCCCGGTGTTCCAATTCAGGTGTCCCGGTCCAGGTGTTGCAATTCAGGTGTCCCGGTCCAGGTGTTGCAATTCAGGTGTCCCGGTCCAGGTGTTCCAATTTAGGTGTCCCAGTCCAGGTGTTCCAATCCAGGTGTGCCAGTCCAGGTGTTCCAATCCAGGTTTGCCTGTCCCGGTGTTGCAATTCAGGTGTCCCGGTCCAGGTGTCCTAGTCCAGGTGTCCCAATTCAGGTGTCCCAGTCCATGTGTCCCAGTCCAGGTGTCCTAATTCAGGTGTCCCAGTCCAGGTGTCGCAATTCAGTTGTACCAGTCCAGGTTTTCCAATCCAGGTGTCCCAATTTAGGTGTCCCGGTCCAGGTGTCCCAATTTAGGTGTCCCAGTCCAGGTGTTCCAGTCCAGTTTTTCCCAGTCCAGGTGTTCCAGTCCAGTTTTTCCCAGTCCAGGTGTTCCAGTCCAGTTTTTCCCAGTCCAGGTGTTCCAATCCAGGTGTCCCTGTCCCGGTGTTCCAATTCAGGTGTCCCTGTCCCGGTGTTCCAATTCAGGTGTCCCTGTCCCGGTGTTCCAATTCAGGTGTCCCTGTCCAGGTGTTCCAATCCAGGTGTTCCAATTCAGGTGTCCCAATTTAGGTGTCCCGGTCCAGGTGTTGCAATTTAGGTGTCCCGGTCCAGGTGTCCCAATTCAGGTGTCCCGGTCCAGGTGTCGCAATTCAGGTGTCCCGGTCCAGGTGTTCCAATTTAGGTGTCCTAGTCCAGGTGTTCCAATTTAGGTGTCCCAGTCCAGTTTTTCCAGTCCAGGTGTCCCAATCTAGGTGTTCCATTCCAGGTGTCCCAATCCACGTGTTCCAATTTAGGTGTCCCAGTCCAGGTGTTCCAGTCCAGTTTTTCCCAGTCCAGGTGTTCCAATTTAGGTGTCCTAGTCCAGGTGTTCCAATTTAGGTGTCCCAGTCCAGTTTTTCCCAGTCCAGGTGTTCCAGTCCAGTTTTTCCCAGTCCAGGTGTTCCAATTCAGGTGTCCCAGTCCAGGTGTTCCAATCCAGGTGTCCCTGTCCCGGTGTTCCAATTCAGGTGTCCCTGTCCCGGTGTTCCCATTCAGGTGTCCCTGTCCAGGTGTTCCAATTCAGGTGTTCCAATTCAGGTGTCCCAATTTAGGTGTCCCGGTCCAGGTGTCCCAATTTAGGTGTCCCGGTCCAGGTGTCCCAATTCAGGTGTCCCAGTCCAGTTTTTCCCAGTCCAGGTGTTCCAGTCCAGTTTTTCCCAGTCCAGGTGTTCCAGTCCAGTTTTTCCCAGTCCAGGTGTTCCAATCCAGGTGTCCCTGTCCCGGTGTTCCAATTCAGGTGTCCCTGTCCCGGTGTTCCAATTCAGGTGTCCCTGTCCAGGTGTTCCAATCCAGGTGTTCCAATTCAGGTGTCCCAATTTAGGTGTCCCAGTCCAGGTGTCGCAATTTAGGTGTCCCAGTCCAGGTGTTGCAATTTAGGTGTCCCGGTCCAGGTGTCCCAATTCAGGTGTCCCGGTCCAGGTGTCGCAATTCAGGTGTCCCGGTCCAGGTGTTCCAATTTAGGTGTCCTAGTCCAGGTGTTCCAATTTAGGTGTCCCAGTCCAGGTGTTCCAATCCAGGTGTGCCAGTCCAGGTGTTCCAATCCAGGTGTGCCTGTCCCGGTGTTGCAATTCAGGTGTCCCGGTCCAGGTGTCCTAGTCCAGGTGTCCCAATTCAGGTGTCCCAGTCCATGTGTCCCAGTCCAGGTGTCCTAATTCAGGTCTCCCAGTCCAGGTGTCGCAATTCAGGTGTACCAGTCCAGGTTTTCCAATCCAGGTGTCCCAATTTAGGTGTCCCGGTCCAGGTGTCCCATTTCAGGTGTCCCAGTCCAGGTGTTCCAGTCCAGTTTTTCCCAGTCCAGGTGTTCCAGTCCAGTTTTTCCCAGTCCAGGTGTTCCAGTCCAGTTTTTCCCAGTCCAGGTGTTCCAATCCAGGTGTCCCTGTCCCGGTGTTCCAATTCAGGTGTCCCTGTCCCGGTGTTCCAATTCAGGTGTCCCTGTCCCGGTGTTCCAATTCAGGTGTCCCTGTCCAGGTGTTCCAATCCAGGTGTTCCAATTCAGGTGTCCCAATTTAGGTGTCCCGGTCCAGGTGTTGCAATTTAGGTGTCCCGGTCCAGGTGTTGCAATTTAGGTGTCCCGGTGCAGGTGTCCCAATTCAGGTGTCCCGGTCCAGGTGTCGCAATTCAGGTGTCCCGGTCCAGGTGTTCCAATTTAGGTGTCCTAGTCCAGGTGTTCCAATTTAGGTGTCCCAGTCCAGGTGTTCCAATCCAGGTGTGCCTGTCCCGGTGTTCCAATTCAGGTGTCCCGGTCCAGGTGTTGCAATTCAGGTGTCCCGGTCCAGGTGTTGCAATTCAGGTGTCCCGGTCCAGGTGTCCTAGTCCAGGTGTCCCAATTCAGGTGTCCCAGTCCATGTGTCCCATTCCAGGTGTCCTAATTCAGGTGTCCCAGTCCAGGTGTCCTAATTCAGGTGTCCCAGTCCAGGTTTTCCAATCCAGGTGTCCCAATTCAGGTGTACCAGTCCAGGTGTTGCAATTCAGGTGTCCCAGTCCAGGTTTTCCAATCCAGGTGTTGCAATTCAGGTGTACCAGTCCAGGTGTTGCAATTTAGGTGTCCCTGTCAAGGTGTTGCAATTCAGGTGTCCCATGTCCAGGTGTTGCAATTCAGGTGTCCCAGTCCAGGTGTTGCAATTTAGGTGTCCCAGTCCAGGTGTCCCAATTCAGGTGTCCCAATTTAAGTGTCCTGGTCCAGATGTTCCAGTCCAGTTATTCCCAATCCAGGTGTTCCAAATTCAGGTGTTCCAATCCAGGTGTCCCAGTCCAGGTGTTCCAATTCAGGTGTCCCAGTCCAGTTTTTCTCAGTCCAGGTGTTCCAATTCAGGTATCCCAAACTAGGAGTTTCAGTCCAGGTGTTCCAGTCCAGTTTTTCCCAGTCCAGGTGTTCTAATTCAGGTGTCCCAGTCCAGGTGTTCCAATTTAGGTGTCCCAGTCCAGGTGTTCCAATTTAGGTGTCCCTGTCCAGTTTTTCCCAGTCCAGGTGTTCCAGTCCAGTTTTTCCCAGTCCAGGTGTTCTAATTCAGGTGTCCCAGTCCAGGTGTTACAATCCAGGTGTTCCATTCCAGGTGTCCCAATCCACGTGTTCTAATTCAGGTGTCCCAGTCCAGGTGTTCCAATTTAGGTGTCCTAGTCCATGTGTTCCAATTTAGGTGTCCCAGTCCAGGTGTTCCAGTCCAGTTTTTCCCAGTCCAGGTGTTCCAGTCCAGTTTTTCCCAGTCCAGGTGTTCTAATTCAGGATTCCCAGTCCAGGTGTTACAATCCAGGTGTCCCGGTCCAGGTGTTGCAATTTAGGTGTCCCTGTCCAGGTGTCCCAATTCAGGTGTCCCGGTCCAGGTGTTGCAATTCAGGTGTCCCGGTCCAGGTTTTCCAATCCAGGTGTCCCAATTCAGGTGTCCCAGTCCAGGTGTTGCAATTCAGGTGTCCCAGTCCAGGTTTTCCAATCCAGGTGTTGCAATTCAGGTGTACCAGTCCAGGTGTTGCAATTTAGGTGTCCCTGTCCAGGTGTTGCAATTCAGGTGTCCCGGTCCAGGTGTTGCAATTCAGGTGTCCCGGTCCAGGTGTCCTAGTCCAGGTGTTCCAATTCAGGTGTTCTATTTCAGGTGTCCCAGTCCAGGAGTTCCAGTCCAGGTGTCCCAATTCAGGTGTCCCAGTCCAGGTGTCCCAATCCAGGTGTCCTAATTCAGGTGTCCTAATTCAGGTGTCCCAGTCAAGGTCCTAATTCAGCTGTCCCAGTCCAGGTGTCGCAATTCAGGTGTCCCAGTCCAGGTGACGCAATTCAGGTGTCCCAGTCCAGGTGTCGCAATTCAGGTGTCCCAGTCCAGGTGTCGCAATTCAGGTGTCCCAGTCCAGGTGTCGCAATTCAGGTGTCCCAGTCCAGGTTTTCCAATCCAGGTGTCCCAATTCAGGTGTACCAGTCCAGGTGTTGCAATTCAGGTGTCCCAGTCCAGGTTTTCCAATCCAGGTGTCCCAATTCAGGTGTACCTGTCCAGGTGTTGCAATTTAGGTGTCCCTGTCCAGGTGTTGCAATTTAGGTGTCCCTGTCCAGGTGTTGCAATTTAGGTGTCCCTGTCCAGGTGTTGCAATTCAGGTGTCCCTGTCCAGGTGTTGCAATTCAGGTGTCCCGGTCCAGGAGTTCCAATCCAGGTGTCCCGGTCCAGGTGTCCCAGTCCAGTTTTTCTCAGTCCAGGTGTTCCAATTCAGGTATCCCAAACTAGGAGTTTCAGTCCAGATGTTCCAATCCAGGTGTCCCAATTCAGGTGTCCCTGTCCCGGTGTTCCAATTCAGGTGTCCCGGTCCAGGTGTTGCAATTCAGGTGTCCCGGTCCAGGAGTTCCAATCCAGGTGTCCCTGTCCAGGTGTTCCAATTCAGGTGTCCCAGTCCAGTTTTTCTCAGTCCAGGTGTTCCAATTCAGGTATCCCAAACTAGGAGTTTCAGTCCAGGTGTTCCAGTCCAGTTTTTCCCATTCCAGGTGTTCTAATTCAGGTGTCCCAGTCCAGGTGTTCCAATTTAGGTGTCCCAGTCCAGGTGTTCCAATTCAGGTGTCCCTGTCCAGTTTTTCCAGTCCAGGTGTCCCAATCTAGGTGTTCCATTCCAGGTGTCCCAATCCACGTGTTCTAATTCAGGTGTCCCAGTCCAGGTGTTCCAATTTAGGTGTCCTAGTCCATGTGTTCCAGTCCAGTTTTTCCCAGTCCAGGTGTTCCAGTCCAGTTTTTCCCAGTCCAGGTGTTCCAGTCCAGTTTTTCCCAGTCCAGGTGTTCCAATTCAGGTGTCCCAGTCCAGGTGTTCCAATCCAGGTGTCCCTGTCCCGGTGTTCCAACTCAGGTGTCCCTTTCCCGGTGTTCCCATTGAGGTGTCCCTGTCCAGGTGTTCCAATTCAGGTGTCCCAGTCCAGGTGTTGCAATTCAGGTGTCCCAGTCCAGGTTTTCCAATCCAGGTTTTCCAATCCAGGTGTTGCAATTCAGGTGTCCCGGTCCAGGTGTCCTAGTCCAGGTGTCCCAATTCAGGTGTCCCAGTCCATGTGTCCCATTCCAGGTGTCCTAATTCAGGTGTCCCAGTCCAGGTGTCCTAATTCAGGTGTCCCAGTCCAGGTTTTCCAATCCAGGTGTCCCAATTCAGGTGTACCAGTCCAGGTGTTGCAATTCAGGTGTCCCAGTCCAGGTTTTCCAATCCAGGTGTTGCAATTCAGGTGTACCAGTCCAGGTGTTGCAATTTAGGTGTCCCTGTCAAGGTGTTGCAATTCAGGTGTCCCATGTCCAGGTGTTGCAATTCAGGTGTCCCAGTCCAGGTGTTGCAATTTAGGTGTCCCAGTCCAGGTGTCCCAATTCAGGTGTCCCAATTTAAGTGTCCTGGTCCAGATGTTCCAGTCCAGTTATTCCCAATCCAGGTGTTCCAAATTCAGGTGTTCCAATCCAGGTGTCCCAGTCCAGGTGTTCTAATTCAGGTGTCCTTGTCCAGTTTTTCCAGTCCAGGTGTTCCAATTCAGGTGTCCCAGTCCAGTTTTTCTCAGTCCAGGTGTTCCAATTCAGGTATCCCAAACTAGGAGTTTCAGTCCAGGTGTTCCAGTCCAGTTTTTCCCAGTCCAGGTGTTCTAATTCAGGTGTCCCAGTCCAGGTGTTCCAATTAGGTGTCCCAGTCCAGGTGTTCCAATTTAGGTGTCCCTGTCCAGTTTTTCCCAGTCCAGGTGTTCCAGTCCAGTTTTTCCCAGTCCAGGTGTTCTAATTCAGGTGTCCCAGTCCAGGTGTTACAATCCAGGTGTTCCATTCCAGGTGTCCCAATCCACGTGTTCTAATTCAGGTGTCCCAGTCCAGGTGTTCCAATTTAGGTGTCCTAGTCCATGTGTTCCAATTTAGGTGTCCCAGTCCAGGTGTTCCAGTCCAGTTTTTCCCAGTCCAGGTGTTCCAGTCCAGTTTTTCCCAGTCCAGGTGTTCTAATTCAGGATTCCCAGTCCAGGTGTTACAATCCAGGTGTCCCGGTCCAGGTGTTGCAATTTAGGTGTCCCTGTCCAGGTGTCCCAATTCAGGTGTCCCGGTCCAGGTGTTGCAATTCAGGTGTCCCGGTCCAGGTTTTCCAATCCAGGTGTCCCAATTCAGGTGTCCCAGTCCAGGTGTTGCAATTCAGGTGTCCCAGTCCAGGTTTTCCAATCCAGGTGTGGCAATTCAGGTGTACCAGTCCAGGTGTTGCAATTTAGGTGTCCCTGTCCAGGTGTTGCAATTCAGGTGTCCCGGTCCAGGTGTTGCAATTCAGGTGTCCCGGTCCAGGTGTCCTAGTCCAGGTGTTCCAATTCAGGTGTTCTATTTCAGGTGTCCCAGTCCAGGAGTTCCAGTCCAGGTGTCCCAATTCAGGTGTCCCAGTCCAGGTGTCCCAATCCAGGTGTCCTAATTCAGGTGTCCTAATTCAGGTGTCCCAGTCAAGGTCCTAATTCAGCTGTCCCAGTCCAGGTGTCGCAATTCAGGTGTCCCAGTCCAGGTGACGCAATTCAGGTGTCCCAGTCCAGGTGTCGCAATTCAGGTGTCCCAGTCCAGGTGTCGCAATTCAGGTGTCCCAGTCCAGGTGTCGCAATTCAGGTGTCCCAGTCCAGGTTTTCCAATCCAGGTGTCCCAATTCAGGTGTACCAGTCCAGGTGTTGCAATTCAGGTGTCCCAGTCCAGGTTTTCCAATCCAGGTGTCCCAATTCAGGTGTACCTGTCCAGGTGTTGCAATTTAGGTGTCCCTGTCCAGGTGTTGCAATTTAGGTGTCCCTGTCCAGGTGTTGCAATTTAGGTGTCCCTGTCCAGGTGTTGCAATTCAGGTGTCCCTGTCCAGGTGTTGCAATTCAGGTGTCCCGGTCCAGGAGTTCCAATCCAGGTGTCCCGGTCCAGGTGTCCCAGTCCAGTTTTTCTCAGTCCAGGTGTTCCAATTCAGGTATCCCAAACTAGGAGTTTCAGTCCAGATGTTCCAATCCAGGTGTCCCAATTCAGGTGTCCCTGTCCCGGTGTTCCAATTCAGGTGTCCCGGTCCAGGTGTTGCAATTCAGGTGTCCCGGTCCAGGAGTTCCAATCCAGGTGTCCCTGTCCAGGTGTTCCAATTCAGGTGTCCCAGTCCAGTTTTTCTCAGTCCAGGTGTTCCAATTCAGGTATCCCAAACTAGGAGTTTCAGTCCAGGTGTTCCAGTCCAGTTTTTCCCATTCCAGGTGTTCTAATTCAGGTGTCCCAGTCCAGGTGTTCCAATTTAGGTGTCCCAGTCCAGGTGTTCCAATTCAGGTGTCCCTGTCCAGTTTTTCCAGTCCAGGTGTCCCAATCTAGGTGTTCCATTCCAGGTGTCCCAATCCACGTGTTCTAATTCAGGTGTCCCAGTCCAGGTGTTCCAATTTAGGTGTCCTAGTCCATGTGTTCCAGTCCAGTTTTTCCCAGTCCAGGTGTTCCAGTCCAGTTTTTCCCAGTCCAGGTGTTCCAGTCCAGTTTTTCCCAGTCCAGGTGTTCCAATTCAGGTGTCCCAGTCCAGGTGTTCCAATCCAGGTGTCCCTGTCCCGGTGTTCCAACTCAGGTGTCCCTTTCCCGGTGTTCCCATTGAGGTGTCCCTGTCCAGGTGTTCCAATTCAGGTGTCCCAGTCCAGGTGTTGCAATTCAGGTGTCCCAGTCCAGGTTTTCCAATCCAGGTTTTCCAATCCAGGTGTTGCAATTCAGGTGTACCAGTCCAGGTGTTGCAATTTAGGTGTCCCTGTCCAGGTGTTGCAATTCAGGTGTCCCGGTCCAGGTGTTGCAATTCAGGTGTCCCGGTCCAGGTGTCCTAGTCCAGGTGTTCCAATTCAGGTGTTCTATTTCAGGTGTCCCAGTCCAGGAGTTCCAGTCCAGGTGTCCCAATTCAGGTGTCCCAGTCCAGGTGTCCCAATCCAGGTGTCCTAATTCAGGTGTCCTAATTCAGGTGTCCCAGTCAAGGTCCTAATTCAGCTGTCCCAGTCCAGGTGTCGCAATTCAGGTGTCCCAGTCCAGGTGTCGCAATTCAGGTGTCCCAGTCCAGGTGTCGCAATTCAGGTGTCCCAGTCCAGGTGTCGCAATTCAGGTGTCCCAGTCCAGGTTTTCCAATCCAGGTGTCCCAATTCAGGTGTACCAGTCCAGGTGTTGCAATTCAGGTGTCCCAGTCCAGGTTTTCCAATCCAGGTGTCCCAATTCAGGTGTACCTGTCCAGGTGTTGCAATTTAGGTGTCCCTGTCCAGGTGTTGCAATTTAGGTGTCCCTGTCCAGGTGTTGCAATTCAGGTGTCCCTGTCCAGGTGTTGCAATTCAGGTGTCCCGGTCCAGGAGTTCCAATCCAGGTGTCCCGGTCCAGGTGTCCCAGTCCAGTTTTTCTCAGTCCAGGTGTTCCAATTCAGGTATCCCAAACTAGGAGTTTCAGTCCAGATGTTCCAATCCAGGTGTCCCAATTCAGGTGTCCCTGTCCCGGTGTTCCAATTCAGGTGTCCCGGTCCAGGTGTTGCAATTCAGGTGTCCCGGTCCAGGAGTTCCAATCCAGGTGTCCCTGTCCAGGTGTTCCAATTCAGGTGTCCCAGTCCAGTTTTTCTCAGTCCAGGTGTTCCAATTCAGGTATCCCAAACTAGGAGTTTCAGTCCAGGTGTTCCAGTCCAGTTTTTCCCATTCCAGGTGTTCTAATTCAGGTGTCCCAGTCCAGGTGTTCCAATTTAGGTGTCCCAGTCCAGGTGTTCCAATTCAGGTGTCCCTGTCCAGTTTTTCCAGTCCAGGTGTCCCAATCTAGGTGTTCCATTCCAGGTGTCCCAATCCACGTGTTCTAATTCAGGTGTCCCAGTCCAGGTGTTCCAATTTAGGTGTCCTAGTCCATGTGTTCCAGTCCAGTTTTTCCCAGTCCAGGTGTTCCAGTCCAGTTTTTCCCAGTCCAGGTGTTCCAGTCCAGTTTTTCCCAGTCCAGGTGTTCCAATTCAGGTGTCCCAGTCCAGGTGTTCCAATCCAGGTGTCCCTGTCCCGGTGTTCCAACTCAGGTGTCCCTTTCCCGGTGTTCCCATTGAGGTGTCCCTGTCCAGGTGTTCCAATTCAGGTGTCCCAATTTAGGTGTCCCGGTCCAGGTGTCCCAATTTAGGTGTCCCGGTCCAGGTGTCCCAATTCAGGTGTCCCAGTCCAGTTTTTCCCAGTCCAGGTGTTCCAGTCCAGTTTTTCCCAGTCCAGGTGTTCCAATCCAGGTGTCCCTGTCCCGGTGTTCCAATTCAGGTGTCCCTGTCCCGGTGTTCCAATTCAGGTGTCCCTGTCCAGGTGTTCCAATCCAGGTGTTCCAATTCAGGTGTCCCGGTCCAGGTGTCGCAATTCAGGTGTCCCGGTCCAGGTGTTCCAATTTAGGTGTCCTAGTCCAGGTGTTCCAATTTAGGTGTCCCTTTCCAGGTGTTCCAATCCAGGTGTGCCTGTCCCGGTGTTCCAATTCAGGTGTCCCGGTCCAGGTGTTGCAATTCAGGTGTTCCAATCCAGGTGTGCCTGTCCCGGTGTTCCAATTCAGGTGTCCCGGTCCAGGTGTTGCAATTCAGGTGTCCCGGTCCAGGTGTTGCAATTCAGGTGTCCCGGTCCAGGTGTTGCAATTCAGGTGTCCCAGTCCAGGTGTCCTAGTCCAGGTGTCCCAATTCAGGTGTCCCAGTCCAGGTGTCCCAATTCAGGTGTCCCAGTCCATGTGTCCCAGTCCAGGAGTTCCAGTCCAGGTGTCCTAATTCAGGTGTCCCAGTCCAGGTGTCGCAATTCAGGTGTACCAGTCCAGGTTTTCCAATCCCAGTCCCAGTCCAGGTGTTGCAATTCAGGTGTACCAGTCCAGGTGTTGCAATTTAGGTGTCCCTGTCCAGGTGTTGCAATTCAGGTGTCCCTGTCCAGGTGTTGCAATTCAGGTGTCCCAGTCCAGGTGTTGCAATTTAGGTGTCCCAGTCCAGGTGTTGCAATGTAGGTGTCCCAGTCCAGGTGTCCCAATTCAGGTGTGCCAATTTAAGTGTCCTGGTCCAGATGTTCCAGTCCAGTTATTCCCAATCCAGGTGTCCCAGTCCAGTTTTTCCCAATCCAGGTGTTCCAGTCTAGTTGTTCCAGGCCAGGTGTTCCAATCCAGGTGTCCCAGTCCAGGTGTTCTAATTCAGGTGTCCTTGTCCAGTTTTTCCAGTCCAGGTGTTCCAATTCAGGTGTCCCAGTCCAGTTTTTCTCAGTCCAGGTGTTCCAATTCAGGTATCCCAAACTAGGAGTTTCAGTCCAGGTGTTCCAGTCCAGTTTTTCCCAGTCCAGGTGTTCTAATTCAGGTGTCCCAGTCCAGGTGTTCCAATCCAGGTGTCCCAATTTAGGTGTCCCGGTCCAGGTGTTGCAATTTATGTGTCCGGTCCAGGTGTCCCGGTCCAGGTGTTGCAATTCAGGTGTCCCGGTCCAGGTTTTCCAATCCAGGTGTCCCAATTCAGGTGTCCCAGTCCAGGTGTTGCAATTCAGGTGTCCCAGTCCAGGTTTTCCAATCCAGGTGTTGCAATTCAGGTGTACCAGTCCAGGTGTTGCAATTTAGGTGTCCCTGTCCAGGTGTTGCAATTCAGGTGTCCCTGTCCAGGTGTTGCAATTCAGGTGTCCCAGTCCAGGTGTTGCAATTTAGGTGTCCCAGTCCAGGTGTCCCAATTCAGGTGTCCCAATTTAAGTGTCCTGGTCCAGATGTTCCAGTCCAGTTATTCCCAATCCAAGTGTTCCTAATTCAGGTGTTCCAATCCAGGTGTCCCAGTCCAGTTTTTCCCAATCCAGGTGTTCCAGTCTAGTTGTTCCAGGCCAGGTGTTCCAATCCAGGTGTCCCAGTCCAGGTGTTCCAATTCAGGTGTCCCAGTCCAGGTTTTCCAATCCAGGTGTCCTAATTCAGGTGTACCGGTCCAGGTGTCGCAATTCAGGTGTCCCGGTCCAGGTGTCGCAATTCAGGTGTCCCGGTCCAGGTGTCCCAGTCCAGGAGTTCCGGTCCAGCTGTCCTAATTCAGGTGTCCCGGTCCAGCTGTCCTAATTCAGGTGTCCCAGTCAAGGTCCTAATTCAGCTGTCCCAGTCCAGGTATCCTAATTCATCTGTCCCAGTCCAGGTGTCCTAATTCAGCTGTCCCAGTCCAGGTGTCCTAATTCAGCTGTCCCAGTCCAGGTGTCCTAATTCAGCTGTCCCAGTCCAGGTGTCGCAATTCAGGTGTCCCAGTCCAGGTGTCGCAATTCAGGTGTCGCAATTCAGGTGTCCCAGTCCAGGTTTTCCAATCCAGGTGTCCCAATTCAGGTGTCCCAGTCCAAGTGTCGCAATTCAGGTGTCCCAGTCCAGGTTTTCCAATCCAGGTGTTGCAATTTAGGTGTCCCTGTCCAGGTGTTGCAATTCAGGTGTCCCGGTCCAGGTGTTGCAATTCAGGTGTCCCGGTCCAGGTGTTGCAATTCAGGTGTCCCGGTCCAGGTGTTGCAATTCACGTGTCCCGGTCCAGGTGTTGCAATTCAGGTGTCCCGGTCCAGGTGTTGCAATCCAGGTGTCCCGGTCCAGGTGTTGCAATTTAGGTGTCCCAGTCCAGGTGTCCCAATTCAGGTGTCCCAATTTAAGTGTCCTGGTCCAGGTGTTCCAGTCCAGTTATTCCCAATCCAGGTGTCCCGGTCCAGTTTTGCCAGTCCAGGTGTTCCAATTCAGGTGTCCCTGTCCTGGTGTTCCAATTCAGGTGTCCCAGTCCAGTTTTTCTCAGTCCAGGTGTTCCAATTCAGGTGTCCCAGTCCAGGTGTTCCAGTCCAGTTTTTCCCAGTCCAGGTGTTCCAATTCAGGTGTACCAGTCCAGGTGTTGCAATTCAGGTGTCCTAATTCAGGTGTCCCAGTCAAGGTCCTAATTCAGCTGTCCCAGTCCAGGTGTCGCAATTCAGGTGTCCCAGTCCAGGTGTCGCAATTCAGGTGTCCCAGTCCAGGTGTCGCAATTCAGGTGTCCCAGTCAAGGTCCTAATTCAGCTGTCCCAGTCAAGGTCCTAATTCAGCTGTCCCAGTCCAGGTGTCCCAGTCCAGGTGTCCCAGTCCAGGTGTCGCAATTCAGGTGTCCCAGTCCAGGTGTCGCAATTCAGGTGTCCCAGTCCAGGTTTTCCAATCCAGGTGTCCCAATTCAGGTGTACCAGTCCAGGTGTTGCAATTCAGGTGTCCCGGTCCAGGTGTTGCAATCCAGGTGTCCCGGTCCAGGTGTTGCAATTCAGGTGTCCCTGTCCAGGTGTTGCAATTCAGGTGTCCCAATCCAGGTGTTGCAATCCAGGTGTTGCAATTCAGGTGTCCCTGTCCAGGTGTTGCATATTAGGTGTCCCAGTCCAGGTGTTGCAATTTAGGTGTCCCAGTCCAGGTGTTGCAATTTAGGTGTCCCAGTCCAGGTGTCCCAATTCAGGTGTCCCAATTTAAGTGTCCTGGTCCAGGTGTTCCAGTCCAGTTATTCCCAATCCAGGTGTTCCAAATTCAGGTGTTCCAATCCAGGTGTCCCAGTCCAGTTTTTCCCAATCCAGGTGTTCCAGTCTAGTTGTTCCAGGCCAGGTGTTCCAATCCAGGTGTCCCAGTCCAGGTGTTCCAATTCAGGTGTCCCAGTCCAGTTTTTCTCAGTCCAGGTGTTCCAATTCAGGTATCCCAAACTAGGAGTTTCAGTCCAGGTGTTCCAGTCCAGTTTTTCCCAGTCCAGGTGTTCTAATTCAGGTGTCCCAGTCCAGGTGTTACAATCCAGGTGTCCCAGTCCAGGTGTTGCAATTTAGGTGTCCGGTCCAGGTGTCCCAATTCAGGTGTCCCGGTCCAGGTGTTGCAATTCAGGTGTCCCGGTCCAGGTTTTCCAATCCAGGTGTCCCAATTCAGGTGTCGCAGTCCAGGTGTTGCAATTCAGGTGTCCCAGTCCAGGTTTTCCAATCCAGGTGTTGCAATTCAGGTGTACCAGTCCAGGTGTTGCAATTTAGGTGTCCCTGTCCAGGTGTTGCAATTCAGGTGTCCCGGTCCAGGTGTCGCAATTCAGGTGTCCCGGTCCAGGTGTCGCAATTCAGGTGTCCCGGTCCAGGTGTCCCAGTCCAGGAGTTCCGGTCCAGCTGTCCTAATTCAGGTGTCCCGGTCCAGCTGTCCTAATTCAGGTGTCCCAGTCAAGGTCCTAATTCAGCTGTCCCAGTCCAGGTATCCTAATTCATCTGTCCCAGTCCAGGTGTCCTAATTCAGCTGTCCCAGTCCAGGTGTCCTAATTCAGCTGTCCCAGTCCAGGTGTCCTAATTCAGCTGTCCCAGTCCAGGTGTCGCAATTCAGGTGTCCCAGTCCAGGTGTCGCAATTCAGGTGTCGCAATTCAGGTGTCCCAGTCCAGGTTTTCCAATCCAGGTGTCCCAATTCAGGTGTCCCAGTCCAAGTGTCGCAATTCAGGTGTCCCAGTCCAGGTTTTCCAATCCAGGTGTTGCAATTTAGGTGTCCCTGTCCAGGTGTTGCAATTCAGGTGTCCCGGTCCAGGTGTTGCAATTCAGGTGTCCCGGTCCAGGTGTTGCAATTCAGGTGTCCCGGTCCAGGTGTTGCAATTCACGTGTCCCGGTCCAGGTGTTGCAATTCAGGTGTCCCGGTCCAGGTGTTGCAATCCAGGTGTCCCGGTCCAGGTGTTGCAATTTAGGTGTCCCAGTCCAGGTGTCCCAATTCAGGTGTCCCAATTTAAGTGTCCTGGTCCAGGTGTTCCAGTCCAGTTATTCCCAATCCAGGTGTCCCGGTCCAGTTTTGCCAGTCCAGGTGTTCCAATTCAGGTGTCCCTGTCCTGGTGTTCCAATTCAGGTGTCCCAGTCCAGTTTTTCTCAGTCCAGGTGTTCCAATTCAGGTGTCCCAGTCCAGGTGTTCCAGTCCAGTTTTTCCCAGTCCAGGTGTTCCAATTCAGGTGTACCAGTCCAGGTGTTGCAATTCAGGTGTCCTAATTCAGGTGTCCTAATTCAGGTGTCCCAGTCAAGGTCCTAATTCAGCTGTCCCAGTCCAGGTGTCGCAATTCAGGTGTTCCAGTCCAGGTGTCGCAATTCAGGTGTCCCAGTCAAGGTCCTAATTCAGCTGTCCCAGTCAAGGTCCTAATTCAGCTGTCCCAGTCCAGGTGTCCCAGTCCAGGTGTCCCAGTCCAGGTGTCGCAATTCAGGTGTCCCAGTCCAGGTGTCGCAATTCAGGTGTCCCAGTCCAGGTTTTCCAATCCAGGTGTCCCAATTCAGGTGTACCAGTCCAGGTGTTGCAATTCAGGTGTCCCGGTCCAGGTGTTGCAATCCAGGTGTCCCGGTCCAGGTGTTGCAATTCAGGTGTCCCTGTCCAGGTGTTGCAATTCAGGTGTCCCAATCCAGGTGTTGCAATCCAGGTGTTGCAATTCAGGTGTCCCTGTCCAGGTGTTGCATATTAGGTGTCCCAGTCCAGGTGTTGCAATTTAGGTGTCCCAGTCCAGGTGTTGCAATTTAGGTGTCCCAGTCCAGGTGTCCCAATTCAGGTGTCCCAATTTAAGTGTCCTGGTCCAGGTGTTCCAGTCCAGTTATTCCCAATCCAGGTGTTCCAAATTCAGGTGTTCCAATCCAGGTGTCCCAGTCCAGTTTTTCCCAATCCAGGTGTTCCAGTCTAGTTGTTCCAGGCCAGGTGTTCCAATCCAGGTGTCCCAGTCCAGGTGTTCCAATTCAGGTGTCCCAGTCCAGTTTTTCTCAGTCCAGGTGTTCCAATTCAGGTATCCCAAACTAGGAGTTTCAGTCCAGGTGTTCCAGTCCAGTTTTTTCCAGTCCAGGTGTTCTAATTCAGGTGTCCCAGTCCAGGTGTTACAATCCAGGTGTCCCAGTCCAGGTGTTGCAATTTAGGTGTCCGGTCCAGGTGTCCCAATTCAGGTGTCCCGGTCCAGGTGTTGCAATTCAGGTGTCCCGGTCCAGGTTTTCCAATCCAGGTGTCCCAATTCAGGTGTCGCAGTCCAGGTGTTGCAATTCAGGTGTCCCAGTCCAGGTTTTCCAATCCAGGTGTTGCAATTCAGGTGTACCAGTCCAGGTGTTGCAATTTAGGTGTCCCTGTCCAGGTGTTGCAATTCAGGTGTCCCGGTCCAGGTGTTGCAATTCAGGTGTCCCGGTCCAGGTGTCCTAGTCCAGGTGTTCCAATTCAGGTGTTCTATTTCAGGTGTCCCAGTCCAGGAGTTCCAGTCCAGGTGTACCAATTCAGGTGTCCCAGTCCAGGTGTCCCAGTCCAGGTATCCCAGTCCAGGTGTCCTAATTCAGGTGTCCCAGTCAAGGTCCTAATTCAGCTGTCCCAGTCCAGGTGTCGCAATTCAGGTGTCCCAGTCCAGGTGTCGCAATTCAGGTGTCCCAGTCCAGGTGTCGCAATTCAGGTGTCCCAGTCCAGGTTTTCCAATCCAGGTGTCCCAATTCAGGTGTACCAGTCCAGGTTTTCCAATCCAGGTGTCCCAATTCAGGTGTACCTGTCCAGGTGTTGCAATTTAGGTGTCCCAGTCCAGGTGTTGCAATTTAGGTGTCCCGGTCCAGGAATTCCAATCCAGGTGTCCCGGTCCAGGTGTCCCAGTCCAGTTTTTCTCAGTCCAGGTGTTCCAATTCAGGTATCCCAAACTAGGAGTTTCAGTCCAGGTGTTCCAGTCCAGTTTTTCCCAGTCCAGGTGTTCTAATTCAGGTATCCCAGTCCAGGTGTTCCAATCCAGGTGTCCCAATTCAGGTGTCCCTGTCCCGGTGTTCCAATTCAGGTGTCCCGGTCCAGGTGTTGCAATTCAGGTGTCCTGGTCCAGGAGTTCCAATTCAGGTGTCCCAGTCCAGTTTTTCTCAGTCCAGGTGTTCCAATTCAGGTATCCCAAACTAGGAGTTTCAGTCCAGGTGTTCCAGTCCAGTTTTTCCCAGTCCAGGTGTTCTAATTCAGGTGTCCCAGTCCAGGTGTTCCAATTTAGGTGTCCCAGTCCAGGTGTTCCAATTCAGGTGTCCCTGTCCAGTTTTTCCAGTCCAGGGCTCCCAATCTAGGTGTTCCATTCCAGGTGTCCCAATCCACGTGTTCTAATTCAGGTGTGCCAGTCCAGGTGTTCCAATTTAGGTGTCCTAGTCCATGTGTTCCAATTTAGGTGTCCCAGTCCAGGTGTTCCAGTCCAGTTTTTCCCAGTCCAGGTGTTCCAGTCCAGTTTTTCCCAGTCCAGGTGTTCGAGTCCAGTTTTTCCCAGTCCAGGTGTTCCAATTCAGGTGTCCCAGTCCAGGTGTTCCAATCCAGGTGTCCCTGTCCCGGTGTTCCAATTCAGGTGTCCCTGTCCCGGTGTTCCAATTCAGGTGTCCCTGTCCCGGTGTTCCCATTCAGGTGTCCCTGTCCGGGTGTTCCAATCCAGGTGTTCCAATTCAGGTGTCCCAATTTACGTGTCCCGGTCCAGGTGTCCCAATTTAGGTGTCCCAGTCCAGGTGTCCCAATTCAGGTGTCCCAGTCCAGGTGTTCCAGTCCAGTTTTTCCCAGTCCAGGTGTTCCAGTCCAGTTTTTCCCAGTCCAGGTGTTCCAGTCCAGTTTTTCCCAGTCCAGGTGTTCCAATCCAGGTGTCCCTGTCCCGGTGTTCCAATTCAGGTGTCCCTGTCCCGGTGTTCCAATTCAGGTGTCCCTGTCCAGGTGTTCCAATCCAGGTGTTCCAATTCAGGTGTTGCAATTTAGGTGTCCCAGTCCAGGTGTTGCAATTTAGGTGTCCCGGTCCAGGTGTCCCAATTCAGGTGTCCCGGTCCAGGTGTCGCAATTCAGGTGTCCCGGTCCAGGTGTTCCAATTTAGGTGTCCTAGTCCAGGTGTTCCAATTTAGGTGTCCCAGTCCAGGTGTTCCAATCCAGGTGTGCCTGTCCCGGTGTTCCAATTCAGGTGTCCCGGTCCAGGTGTTGCAATTCAGGTGTCCCGGTCCAGGTGTTGCAATTCAGGTGTCCCGGTCCAGGTGTCCTAGTCCAGGTGTCCCAATTCAGGTGTCCCAGTCCATGTGTCCCAGTCCAGGTGTCCTAATTCAGGTGTCCCAGTCCAGGTGTCGCAATTCAGGTGTACCAGTCCAGGTTTTCCAATCCAGGTGTCCCAATTCAGGTGTACCAGTCCAGGTGTTGCAATTCAGGTGTCCCAGTCCAGGTTTTCCAATCCAGGTGTTGCAATTCAGGTGTCCCAGTCCAGGTGTTGCAATTTAGGTGTCCCAGTCCAGGTGTCCCAATTCAGGTGTCCCAATTTAAGTGTCCTGGTCCAGATGTTCCAGTCCAGTTATTCCCAATCCAGGTGTTCCAAATTCAGGTGTTCCAATCCAGGTGTCCCAGTCCAGGTGTTCCAATTCAGGTGTCCCAGTCCAGTTTTTCTCAGTCCAGGTGTTCCAATTCAGGTATCCCAAACTAGGAGTTTCAGTCCAGGTGTTCCAGTCCAGTTTTTCCCAGTCCAGGTGTTCTAATTCAGTTGTCCCAGTCCAGGTGTTCCAATTTAGGTGTCCCAGTCCAGGTGTTCCAATTCAGGTGTCCCTGTCCAGTTTTTCCAGTCAGGTGTCCCAATCTAGGTGTTCCATTCCAGGTGTCCCAATCCACGTGTTCTAATTCAGGTGTCCCAGTCCAGGTGTTCCAATTTAGGTGTCCTAGTCCATGTGTTCCAATTTAGGTGTCCCAGTCCAGTTTTTCCCAGTCCAGGTGTTCCAGTCCAGTTTTTCCCAGTCCAGGTGTTCCAGTCCAGTTTTTCCCAGTCCAGGTGTTCCAATTCAGGTGTCCCAGTCCAGGTGTTCCAGTCCAGGTGTCCCTGTTCCGGTGTTCCAATTCAGGTGTCCCGGTCCAGGTGTTGCAATTTAGGTGTCCCGGTCCAGGTGTCCCAATTCAGGTGTCCCAGTCCAGGTGTTCCAGTCCAGTTTTTCCCAGTCCAGGTGTTCCAGTCCAGTTTTTCCCAGTCCAGGTGTTCCAATTCAGGTGTCCCAGTCCCGGTGTTCCAATCCAGGTGTCCCTGTCCCGGTGTTCCAATTCAGGTGTCCCTGTCCCGGTGTTCCCATTCAGGTGTCCCTGTCCAGGTGTTCCAATCCAGGTGTTCCAATTCAGGTGTCCCAATTTAGGTGTCCCGGTCCAGGTGTCCCAATTTAGGTGTCCCAATTCAGGTGTCCCAGTCCAGGTGTTCCAGTCCAGTTTTTCCCAGTCCAGGTGTTCCAGTCCAGTTTTTCCCAGTCCAGGTGTTCCAGTCCAGGTGTTCCAATCCAGGTGTCCCTGTCCCGGTGTTCCAATTCAGGTGTCCCTGTCCAGGTGTTCCAATTTAGGTGTCCCGGTCCAGGTGTTGCAATTTAGGTGTCCCGGTCCAGGTGTCCCAATTCAGGTGGCCCGGTCCAGGTGTCCTAGTCCAGGTGTCCCAATTCAGGTGTCCCAGTCCATGTGTCCCAGTCCAGGTGTCCTAATTCAGGTGTCCCAGTCCAGGTGTCGCAATTCAGGTGTACCAGTCCAGGTTTTCCAATCCAGGTGTCCCAATTCAGGTGTACCAGTCCAGGTGTTGCAATTCAGGTGTCCCAGTCCAGGTTTTCCAATCCAGGTGTTGCAATTCAGGTGTCCCAGTCCAGGTGTTGCAATTTAGGTGTCCCAGTCCAGGTGTCCCAATTCAGGTGTCCCAATTTAAGTGTCCTGGTCCAGATGTTCCAGTCCAGTTATTCCCAATCCAGGTGTTCCAAATTCAGGTGTTCCAATCCAGGTGTCCCAGTCCAGGTGTTCTAATTCAGGTGTCCTTGTCCAGTTTTTCCAGTCCAGGTGTTCCAATTCAGGTGTCCCAGTCCAGTTTTTCTCAGTCCAGGTGTTCCAATTCAGGTATCCCAAACTAGGAGTTTCAGTCCAGGTGTTCCAGTCCTGTTTTTCCCAGTCCAGGTGTTCTAATTCAGGTGTCCCAGTCCAGGTGTTCCAATTTAGGTGTCCCAGTCCAGGTGTTCCAATTCAGGTGTCCCTGTCCAGTTTTTCCAGTCCAGGTGTCCCAATCTAGGTGTTCCATTCCAGGTGTCCCAATCCACGTGTTCTAATTCAGGTGTCCCAGTCCAGGTGTTCCAATTTAGGTGTCCTAGTCCATGTGTTCCAATTTAGGTGTCCCAGTCCAGTTTTTCCCAGTCCAGGTGTTCCAGTCCAGGTGTTCCAATTCAGGTGTCCCAGTCCAGGTGTTCCAGTCCAGGTGTCCCTGTCCCGGTGTTCCAATTCAGGTGTCCCGGTCCAGGTGTTGCAATTTAGGTGTCCCGGTCCAGGTGTCCCAATTCAGGTGTCCCAGTCCAGGTGTTCCAGTCCAGTTTTTCCCAGTCCAGGTGTTCCAGTCCAGTTTTTCCCAGTCCAGGTGTTCCAATTCAGGTGTCCCAGTCCAGGTGTTCCAGTCCAGGTGTCCCTGTCCAGGTGTTCCAATGCAGCTGTTCCAATTCAGGTGTCCCAATTTAGGTGTCCCGGTCCAGGTGTTGCAATTTAGGTGTCCCGGTCCAGGTGTCCCAATTCAGGTGTCCCAGTCCAGGTGTTCCAGTCCAGTTTTTCCCAGTCCAGGCGTTCCAGTCCAGTTTTTCCCAGTCCAGGTGTTCCAGTCCAGTTTTTCCCAGTCCAGGTGTTCCAATCCAGGTGTCCCTGTCCCGGTGTTCCAATTCAGGTGTCCCTGTCCCGGTGTTCCAATTCAGGTGTCCCTGTCCAGGTGTTCCAATCCAGGTGTTCCAATTCAGGTGTCCCAATTTAGGTGTCCCAGTCCAGGTGTTGCAATTTAGGTGTCCCAGTCCAGGTGTTGCAATTTAGGTGTGCCAGTCCAGGTGTCCCAATTCAGGTGTCCCGGTCCAGGTGTCGCAATTCAGGTGTCCCCGTCCAGGTGTTCCAATTTAGGTGTCCTAGTCCAGGTGTTCCAATTTAGGTGTCCCAGTCCACGTGTTCCAATCCAGGTGTCCCTGTCCCGGTGTTCCAATTCAGGTGTCCCCGTCCAGGTGTTGCAATTCAGGTGTCCCGGTCCAGGTGTTGCAATTCAGGTGTCCCGGTCCAGGTGTCCTAGTCCAGGTGTTCCAATTCAGGTGTCCCAGTCCAGGAGTTCCAGTCCAGGTGTCCCAATTCAGATGTCCCAGTCCATGTGTCCCAGTCCAGGAGTTCCAGTCCAGGTGTCCTAATTCAGGTGTCCCAGTCCAGGTGTCGCAATTCAGGTGTACCAGTCCAGGTTTTCCAATCCAGGTGTCCCAATTCAGGTGTACCAGTCCAGGTGTTGCAATTCAGGTGTCCCAGTCCAGGTTTTCCAATCCAGGTGTTGCAATTCAGGTGTACCAGTCCAGGTGTTGCAATTTAGGTGTCCCTGTCAAGGTGTTGCAATTCAGGTGTCCCTGTCCAGGTGTTGCAATTCAGGTGTCCCAGTCCAGGTGTTGCAATTTAGGTGTCCCAGTCCAGGTGTCCCAATTCAGGTGTCCCAATTTAAGTGTCCTGGTCCAGATGTTCCAGTCCAGTTATTCCCAATCCAGGTGTTCCAAATTCAGGTTTTCCAATCCAGGTGTCGCAGTCCAGTTTTTCCCAATCCAGGTGTTCCAGTCTAGTTGTTCCAGGCCAGGTGTTCCAATCCAGGTGTCCCAGTCCAGGTGTTCTAATTCAGGTGTCCTTGTCCAGTTTTTCCAGTCCAGGTGTTCCAATTCAGGTGTCCCAGTCCAGTTTTTCTCAGTCCAGGTGTTCCAATTCAGGTATCCCAAACTAGGAGTTTCAGTCCAGGTGTTCCAGTCCAGTTTTTCCCAGTCCAGGTGTTCTAATTCAGGTGTCCCAGTCCAGGTGTTCCAATCCAGGTGTCCCAATTTAGGTGTCCCGGTCCAGGTGTTGCAATTTAGGTGTCCGGTCCAGGTGTCCCGATCCAGGTGTTGCAATTCAGGTGTCCCGGTCCAGGTTTTCCAATCCAGGTGTCCCAGTCCAGGTGTTGCAATTCAGGTGTCCCAGTCCAGGTTTTCCAATCCAGGTGTTGCAATTCAGGTGTACCAGTCCAGGTGTTGCAATTTAGGTGTCCCTGTCAAGGTGTTGCAAACTCCCAAACTAGGAGTTTCAGTCCAGGTGTTCCAGTCCAGTTTTTCCCAGTCCAGGTGTTCTAATTCAGGTGTCCCAGTCCAGGTGTTCCAATCCAGGTGTCCCAATTTAGGTGTCCCGGTCCAGGTGTTGCAATTTAGGTGTCCGGTCCAGGTGTCCCGGTCCAGGTGTTGCAATTCAGGTGTCCCGGTCCAGGTTTTCCAATCCAGGTGTCCCAGTCCAGGTGTTGCAATTCAGGTGTCCCAGTCCAGGTTTTCCAATCCAGGTGTTGCAATTCAGGTGTACCAGTCCAGGTGTTGCAATTTAGGTGTCCCTGTCCAGGTGTTGCAATTCAGGTGTCCCTGTCCAGGTGTTGCAATTCAGGTGTCCCTGTCCAGGTTTTCCAATCCAGGTGTCCCAATTCAGGTGTACCGGTCCAGGTGTCGCAATTCAGGTGTCCCGGTCCAGGTGTTGCAATTCAGGTGTCCCAGTCCAGGTGTCCCAGTCCAGGAGTTCCGGTCCAGGTGTCCTAATTTAGGTGTCCCGGTCCAGGTGTCCTAATTCAGGTGTCCCAGTCAAGGTCCTAATTCAGCTGTCCCAGTCCAGGTATCCTAATTCAGCTGTCCCAGTCCAGGTGTCCTAATTCAGCTGTCCCAGTCCAGGTGTCCTAATTCAGCTGTCCCAGTCCAGGTGTGGCAATTCAGCTGTCCCAGTCCAGGTGTCGCAATTCAGGTGTCGCAATTCAGGTGTCCCAGTCCAGGTTTTCCAATCCAGGTGTCCCAATTCAGGTGTCCCAGTCCAGGTGTCGCAATTCAGGTGTCCCAGTCCAGGTTTTCCAATCCAGGTGTTGCAATTTAGGTGTCCCTCTCCAGGTGTTGCAATTCAGGTGTCCCGGTCCAGGTGTTGCAATTCAGGTGTCCCGGTCCAGGTGTTGCAATTCAGGTGTCCCGGTCCAGGTGTTGCAATCCAGGTGTCCCGGTCCAGGTGTTGCAATTTAGGTGTCCCAGTCCAGGTGTCCCAATTACGGTGTCCCAATTTAAGTGTCCTGGTCCAGCTGTTCCAGTCCAGTTATTCCCAATCCAGGTGTCCTGGTCCAGTTTTGCCAGTCCAGGTGTTCCAATTCAAGTGTCCCTGTCCTGGTGTTCCAATTCAGGTGTCCCAGTCCAGTTTTTCTCAGTCCAGGTGTTCCAATTCAGGTGTCCCAGTCCAGGTGTTCCAGTCCAGTTTTTCCCAGTCCAGGTGTTCCAATTCAGGTGTCCCAGTCCAGGTGTTCCAATCCAGGTGTCCCTGTCCCAGTGTTCCAATTCAGGTGTCCCTGTCCAGGTGTTCCAATCCAGGTGTTCCAATTCAGGTGTCCCAATTTAGGTGTCCCGGTCCAGGTGTTGCAATTCAGGTGTCCCGGTCCAGGTGTTGCAATTTAGGTGTCTCAGTCCAGGTGTTGCAATTTAGGTGTCCCAGTCCAGGTGTCCCAATTCAGGTGTCCCAATTTAAGTGTCCCAATATAAGTGTCCTGGTCCAGGTGTTGCAGTCCAGTTATTCCCAATCCAGGTGTTCCAATCCAGGTGTCCCGGTCCAGTTTTGCCAGTCCAGGTGTTCCAATTCAGGTGTCCCGGTCCAGGTGTTCCAATTCAGGTGTCCCAGTCCAGTTTTTCTCAGTCCAGGTGGTCCAATTCAGGTGTCCCAGTCCAGGTGTTCCAGTCCAGTTTTTCCCAGTCCAGGTGTTCCAATTCAGGTGTCCCAGTCCAGGTGTTCCAATCCAGGTGTTCCAATTCAGGTGTCCCAATTTAGGTGTCCCGGTCCAGGTGTTGCAATTCAGGTGTCCCGGTCCAGGTGTTGCAATTCAGGTGTCCCGGTCCAGGTATCCTAGTCCAGGTGTTCCAATTCAGGTGTTCTATTTCATGTGTCCCAGTCCAGGAGTTCCAGTCCAGGTGTCCCAATTCAGGTGTCCCTGTCCAGGTGTCCCAATTCAGGTGTCCCAGTCCAGGAGTTCCAGTCCAGGTATCCTAATTCAGGTGTCCTAATTCAGGTGTCCCAGTCAAGGTCCTAATTCAGCTGTCCCCGTCCAGGTGTCGCAATTCAGGTGTCCCAGTCCAGGTGTCGCAATTCAGGTGTCCCAGTCCAGGTTTTCCAATCCAGGTGTCCCAATTCAGGTGTCCCAATTTAAGTGTCCTGGTCCAGATGTTCCAGTCCAGTTATTCCCAATCCAGGTGTTCCAAATTCAGGTGTTCCAATCCAGGTGTCCCAGTCCAGTTTTTCCCAATCCAGGTGTTCCAGTCTAGTTGTTCCAGGCCAGGTGTTCCAATCCAGGTGTCCCAGTCCAGGTGTTCTAATTCAGGTGTCCTTGTCCAGTTTTTCCAGTCCAGGTGTTCCAATTCAGGTGTCCCAGTCCAGGTTTTCCAATCCAGGTGTCCCAATTCAGGTGTACCGGTCCAGGTGTCGCAATTCAGGTGTCCCGGTCCAGGTGTTGCAATTCAGGTGTCCCGGTCCAGGTGTCCCGGTCCAGGTGTCCCAGTCCAGGAGTTCCGGTCCAGGTGTCCTAATTCAGGTGTCCCGGTCCAGGTGTCCTAATTCAGGTGTCCCGGTCCAGGTGTCCTAATTCAGGTGTCCCGGTCCAGTTTTGCCAGTCCAGGTGTTCCAATTCAGGTGTCCCGGTCCAGGTGTTCCAATTCAGGTGTCCCAGTCCAGTTTTTCTCAGTCCAGGTGGTCCAATTCAGGTGTCCCAGTCCAGGTGTTCCAGTCCAGTTTTTCCCAGTCCAGGTGTTCCAATTCAGGTGTCCCAGTCCAGGTGTTCCAATCCAGGTGTTCCAATTCAGGTGTCCCAATTTAGGTGTCCCGGTCCAGGTGTTGCAATTCAGGTGTCCCGGTCCAGGTGTTGCAATTCAGGTGTCCCGGTCCAGGTATCCTAGTCCAGGTGTTCCAATTCAGGTGTTCTATTTCATGTGTCCCAGTCCAGGAGTTCCAGTCCAGGTGTCCCAATTCAGGTGTCCCTGTCCAGGTGTCCCAATTCAGGTGTCCCAGTCCAGGAGTTCCAGTCCAGGTATCCTAATTCAAGTGTCCTAATTCAGGTGTCCCAGTCAAGGTCCTAATTCAGCTGTCCCCGTCCAGGTGTCGCAATTCAGGTGTCCCAGTCCAGGTGTCGCAATTCAGGTGTCCCAGTCCAGGTTTTCCAATCCAGGTGTCCCAATTCAGGTGTCCCAATTTAAGTGTCCTGGTCCAGATGTTCCAGTCCAGTTATTCCCAATCCAGGTGTTCCAAATTCAGGTGTTCCAATCCAGGTGTCCCAGTCCAGTTTTTCCCAATCCAGGTGTTCCAGTCTAGTTGTTCCAGGCCAGGTGTTCCAATCCAGGTGTCCCAGTCCAGGTGTTCTAATTCAGGTGTCCTTGTCCAGTTTTTCCAGTCCAGGTGTTCCAATTCAGGTGTCCCAGTCCAGGTTTTCCAATCCAGGTGTCCCAATTCAGGTGTACCGGTCCAGGTGTCGCAATTCAGGTGTCCCGGTCCAGGTGTTGCAATTCAGGTGTCCCGGTCCAGGTGTCCCGGTCCAGGTGTCCCAGTCCAGGAGTTCCGGTCCAGGTGTCCTAATTCAGGTGTCCCGGTCCAGGTGTCCTAATTCAGGTGTCCCGGTCCAGGTGTCCTAATTCAGGTGTCCCAGTCAAGGTCCTAATTCAGCTGTCCCAGTCCAGGTATCCTAATTCAGCTGTCCCAGTCCAGGTGTCCTAATTCAGCTGTCCCAGTCCAGGTGTCCTAATTCAGCTGTCCCAGTCCAGGTGTCCTAATTCAGCTGTCCCAGTCCAGGTGTCGCAATTCAGGTTTCCCAGTCCAGGTGTCGCAATTCAGGTGTCGCAATTCAGGTGTCCCAGTCCAGGTGTCCCAGTCCAGGTGTCGCAATTCAGGTGTCCCAGTCCAGGTTTTCCAATCCAGGTGTTGCAATTTAGGTGTCCCTGTCCAGGTGTTGCAATTCAGGTGTCCCGGTCCAGGTGTTGCAATTCAGGTGTCCCGGTCCCGGTGTTGCAATTCAGGTGTCCCGGTCCAGGTGTTGCAATCCAGGTGTCCCGGTCCAGGTGTTGCAATTTAGGTGTCCCAGTCCAGGTGTCCCAATTCAGGTGTCCCAATTTAAGTGTCCTGGTCCAGGTGTTCCAGTCCAGTTATTCCCAATCCAGGTGTCCCGGTCCAGTTTTGCCAGTCCAGGTGTTCCAATTCAGGTGTCCCTGTCCTGGTGTTCCAATTCAGGTGTTCCAGTCCAGTTTTTCCCAGTCCAGGCGTTCCAGTCCAGTTTTTCCCAGTCCAGGTGTTCCAGTCCAGTTTTTCCCAGTCCAGGTGTTCCAATCCAGGTGTCCCTGTCCCGGTGTTCCAATTCAGGTGTCCCTGTCCCGGTGTTCCAATTCAGGTGTCCCTGTCCAGGTGTTCCAATCCAGGTGTTCCAATTCAGGTGTCCCAATTTAGGTGTCCCAGTCCAGGTGTTGCAATTTAGGTGTCCCAGTCCAGGTTTTGCAATTTAGGTGTGCCAGTCCAGGTGTCCCAATTCAGGTGTCCCGGTCCAGGTGTCGCAATTCAGGTGTCCCCGTCCAGGTGTTCCAATTTAGGTGTCCTAGTCCAGGTGTTCCAATTTAGGTGTCCCAGTCCACGTGTTCCAATCCAGGTGTCCCTGTCCCGGTGTTCCAATTCAGGTGTCCCCGTCCAGGTGTTGCAATTCAGGTGTCCCGGTCCAGGTGTTGCAATTCAGGTGTCCCGGTCCAGGTGTCCTAGTCCAGGTGTTCCAATTCAGGTGTCCCAGTCCAGGAGTTCCAGTCCAGGTGTCCCAATTCAGATGTCCCAGTCCATGTGTCCCAGTCCAGGAGTTCCAGTCCAGGTGTCCTAATTCAGGTGTCCCAGTCCAGGTGTCGCAATTCAGGTGTACCAGTCCAGGTTTTCCAATCCAGGTGTCCCAATTCAGGTGTACCAGTCCAGGTGTTGCAATTCAGGTGTCCCAGTCCAGGTTTTCCAATCCAGGTGTTGCAATTCAGGTGTACCAGTCCAGGTGTTGCAATTTAGGTGTCCCTGTCAAGGTGTTGCAATTCAGGTGTCCCTGTCCAGGTGTTGCAATTCAGGTGTCCCAGTCCAGGTGTTGCAATTTAGGTGTCCCAGTCCAGGTGTCCCAATTCAGGTGTCCCAATTTAAGTGTCCTGGTCCAGATGTTCCAGTCCAGTTATTCCCAATCCAGGTGTTCCAAATTCAGGTTTTCCAATCCAGGTGTCGCAGTCCAGTTTTTCCCAATCCAGGTGTTCCAGTCTAGTTGTTCCAGGCCAGGTGTTCCAATCCAGGTGTCCCAGTCCAGGTGTTCTAATTCAGGTGTCCTTGTCCAGTTTTTCCAGTCCAGGTGTTCCAATTCAGGTGTCCCAGTCCAGTTTTTCTCAGTCCAGGTGTTCCAATTCAGGTATCCCAAACTAGGAGTTTCAGTCCAGGTGTTCCAGTCCAGTTTTTCCCAGTCCAGGTGTTCTAATTCAGGTGTCCCAGTCCAGGTGTTCCAATCCAGGTGTCCCAATTTAGGTGTCCCGGTCCAGGTGTTGCAATTTAGGTGTCCGGTCCAGGTGTCCCGATCCAGGTGTTGCAATTCAGGTGTCCCGGTCCAGGTTTTCCAATCCAGGTGTCCCAGTCCAGGTGTTGCAATTCAGGTGTCCCAGTCCAGGTTTTCCAATCCAGGTGTTGCAATTCAGGTGTACCAGTCCAGGTGTTGCAATTTAGGTGTCCCTGTCAAGGTGTTGCAAACTCCCAAACTAGGAGTTTCAGTCCAGGTGTTCCAGTCCAGTTTTTCCCAGTCCAGGTGTTCTAATTCAGGTGTCCCAGTCCAGGTGTTCCAATCCAGGTGTCCCAATTTAGGTGTCCCGGTCCAGGTGTTGCAATTTAGGTGTCCGGTCCAGGTGTCCCGGTCCAGGTGTTGCAATTCAGGTGTCCCGGTCCAGGTTTTCCAATCCAGGTGTCCCAGTCCAGGTGTTGCAATTCAGGTGTCCCAGTCCAGGTTTTCCAATCCAGGTGTTGCAATTCAGGTGTACCAGTCCAGGTGTTGCAATTTAGGTGTCCCTGTCCAGGTGTTGCAATTCAGGTGTCCCTGTCCAGGTGTTGCAATTCAGGTGTCCCTGTCCAGGTGTTGCAATTCAGGTGTCCCAGTCCAGGTGTTGCAATTCAGGTGTCCCAGTCCAGGTGTCCCAATTCAGGTGTCCCAATTTAAGTGTCCTGGTCCAGATGTTCCAGTCCAGTTATTCCCAATCCAGGTGTTCCAAATTCAGGTGTTCCAATCCAGGTGTCCCAGTCCAGTTTTTCCCAATCCAGGTGTTCCAGTCTAGTTGTTCCAGGCCAGGTGTTCCAATCCAGGTGTCCCAGTCCAGGTGTTCTAATTCAGGTGTCCTTGTCCAGTTTTTCCAGTCCAGGTGTTCCAATTCAGGTGTCCCAGTCCAGGTTTTCCAATCCAGGTGTCCCAATTCAGGTGTACCGGTCCAGGTGTCGCAATTCAGGTGTCCCGGTCCAGGTGTTGCAATTCAGGTGTCCCAGTCCAGGTGTCCCAGTCCAGGAGTTCCGGTCCAGGTGTCCTAATTCAGGTGTCCCGGTCCAGGTGTCCTAATTCAGGTGTCCCAGTCAAGGTCCTAATTCAGCTGTCCCAGTCCAGGTATCCTAATTCAGCTGTCCCAGTCCAGGTGTCCTAATTCAGCTGTCCCAGTCCAGGTGTCCTAATTCAGCTGTCCCAGTCCAGGTGTGGCAATTCAGCTGTCCCAGTCCAGGTGTCGCAATTCAGGTGTCGCAATTCAGGTGTCCCAGTCCAGGTTTTCCAATCCAGGTGTCCCAATTCAGGTGTCCCAGTCCAGGTGTCGCAATTCAGGTGTCCCAGTCCAGGTTTTCCAATCCAGGTGTTGCAATTTAGGTGTCCCTCTCCAGGTGTTGCAATTCAGGTGTCCCGGTCCAGGTGTTGCAATTCAGGTGTCCCGGTCCAGGTGTTGCAATCCAGGTGTCCCGGTCCAGGTGTTGCAATTTAGGTGTCCCAGTCCAGGTGTCCCAATTACGGTGTCCCAATTTAAGTGTCCTGGTCCAGCTGTTCCAGTCCAGTTATTCCCAATCCAGGTGTCCTGGTCCAGTTTTGCCAGTCCAGGTGTTCCAATTCAAGTGTCCCTGTCCTGGTGTTCCAATTCAGGTGTCCCAGTCCAGTTTTTCTCAGTCCAGGTGTTCCAATTCAGGTGTCCCAGTCCAGGTGTTCCAGTCCAGTTTTTCCCAGTCCAGGTGTTCCAATTCAGGTGTCCCAGTCCAGGTGTTCCAATCCAGGTGTCCCTGTCCCAGTGTTCCAATTCAGGTGTCCCTGTCCAGGTGTTCCAATCCAGGTGTTCCAATTCAGGTGTCCCAATTTAGGTGTCCCGGTCCAGGTGTTGCAATTCAGGTGTCCCGGTCCAGGTGTTGCAATTCAGGTGTCTCAGTCCAGGTGTTGCAATTTAGGTGTCCCAGTCCAGGTGTCCCAATTCAGGTGTCCCAATTTAAGTGTCCCAATATAAGTGTCCTGGTCCAGGTGTTGCAGTCCAGTTATTCCCAATCCAGGTGTTCCAATCCAGGTGTCCCGGTCCAGTTTTGCCAGTCCAGGTGTTCCAATTCAGGTGTCCCGGTCCAGGTGTTCCAATTCAGGTGTCCCAGTCCAGTTTTTCTCAGTCCAGGTGGTCCAATTCAGGTGTCCCAGTCCAGGTGTTCCAGTCCAGTTTTTCCCAGTCCAGGTGTTCCAATTCAGGTGTCCCAGTCCAGGTGTTCCAATCCAGGTGTTCCAATTCAGGTGTCCCAATTTAGGTGTCCCGGTCCAGGTGTTGCAATTCAGGTGTCCCGGTCCAGGTGTCGCAATTCAGGTGTCCCAGTCCAGGTTTTCCAATCCAGGTGTCCCAATTCAGGTGTCCCAATTTAAGTGTCCTGGTCCAGATGTTCCAGTCCAGGTATTCCCAATCCAGGTGTTCCAAATTCAGGTGTTCCAATCCAGGTGTCCCAGTCCAGTTTTTCCCAATCCAGGTGTTCCAGTCTAGTTGTTCCAGGCCAGGTGTTCCAATCCAGGTGTCCCAGTCCAGGTGTTCCAATTCAGGTGTCCCAGTCCAGTTTTTCTCAGTCCAGGTGTTCCAATTCAGGTGTCCCAGTCCAGGTTTTCCAATCCAGGTGTCCCAATTAAGGTGTACCGGTCCAGGTGTCGCAATTCAGGTGTCCCGGTCCAGGTGTTGCAATTCAGGTGTCCCGGTCCAGGTGTTGCAATTCAGGTGTCCCGGTCCAGGTGTCCCGGTCCAGGTGTCCCAGTCCAGGAGTTCCGGTCCAGGTGTCCTAATTCAGGTGTCCCGGTCCAGGTGTCCTAATTCAGGTGTCCCGGTCCAGGTGTCCTAATTCAGGTGTCCCAGTCAAGGTCCTAATTCAGCTGTCCCAGTCCAGGTATCCTAATTCAGCTGTCCCAGTCCAGGTGTCCTAATTCAGCTGTCCCAGTCCAGGTGTCCTAATTCAGCTGTCCCAGTCCAGGTGTCCTAATTCAGCTGTCCCAGTCCAGGTGTCGCAATTCAGGTTTCCCAGTCCAGGTGTCGCAATTCAGGTGTCGCAATTCAGGTGTCCCAGTCCAGGTGTCCCAGTCCAGGTGTCGCAATTCAGGTGTCCCAGTCCAGGTTTTCCAATCCAGGTGTTGCAATTTAGGTGTCCCTGTCCAGGTGTTGCAATTCAGGTGTCCCGGTCCAGGTGTTGCAATTCAGGTGTCCCGGTCCAGGTGTTGCAATTCAGGTGTCCCGGTCCCGGTGTTGCAATTCAGGTGTCCCGGTCCAGGTGTTGCAATCCAGGTGTCCCGGTCCAGGTGTTGCAATTTAGGTGTCCCAGTCCAGGTGTCCCAATTCAGGTGTCCCAATTTAAGTGTCCTGGTCCAGGTGTTCCAGTCCAGTTATTCCCAATCCAGGTGTCCCGGTCCAGTTTTGCCAGTCCAGGTGTTCCAATTCAGGTGTCCCTGTCCTGGTGTTCCAATTCAGGTGTCCCAGTCCAGTTTTTCTCAGTCCAGGTGTTCCAATTTAGGTGTCCCAGTCCAGGTGTTCCAGTCCAGTTTTTCCCAGTCCAGGTGTTCCAATTCAGGTGTCCCAGTCCAGGTGTTCCAATCCAGGTGTCCCTGTCCCAGTGTTCCAATTCAGGTGTCCCTGTCCAGGTGTTCCAATCTAGGTGTTCCAATTCAGGTGTCCCAGTCCAGTTTTTCCCAATCCAGGTGTTCCAGTCTAGTTGTTCCAGGCCAGGTGTTCCAATCCAGGTGTCCCAGTCCAGGTGTTCCAATTCAGGTGTCCCAGTCCAGTTTTTCTCAGTCCAGGTGTTCCAATTCAGGTATCCCAAACTAGGAGTTTCAGTCCAGGTGTTCCAATTCAGGTGTCCCAGTCCAGGTGTCCCAATTCAGGTGTCCCAGTCCAGGTGTCCCAGTCCAGGAGTTCCAGTCCAGGTGTCCTAATTCAGGTGTCCTAATTCAGGTGTCCCAGTCAAGGTCCTAATTCAGCTGTCCCAGTCCAGGTGTCGCAATTCAGGTGTCCCAGTCCAGGTGTCGCAATTCAGGTGTCCCAGTCCAGGTTTTCCAATCCAGGTGTCCCAATTCAGGTGTACCAGTCCAGGTGTTGCAATTCAGGTGTCCCAATCCAGGTGTTGCAATCCAGATGTTGCAATTCAGGTGTCCCTGTCCAGGTGTTGCAATTTAGGTGTCCCAGTCCAGGTGTTGCAATTTAGGTGTCCCAATTCAGGTGTCCCAATTTAAGTGTCCTGGTCCAGGTGTTCCAGTCCAGTTATTCCCAATCCAGGTGTTCCAAATTCAGGTGTTCCAATCCAGGTGTCCCAGTCCAGTTTTTCCCAATCCAGGTGTTCCAGTCTAGTTGTTCCAGGCCAGGTGTTCCAGTCCAGTTTTTCTCAGTCCAGGTGTTCCAATTCAGGTATCCCAAACTAGGAGTTTCAGTCCAGGTGTCCTAATTCAGGTGTCCCGGTCCAGGTGTCCTAATTCAGGTGTCCCAGTCAAGGTGTCCTAATTCAGCTGTCCCAGTCCAGGTGTCCTAATTCAGCTGTCCCAGTCCAGGTGTCCTAATTCAGCTGTCCCAGTCCAGGTGTCGCAATTCAGGTTTCCCAGTCCAGGTGTCGCAATTCAGGTGTCGCAATTCAGGTGTCCCAGTCCAGGTGTCCCAGTCCAGGTGTCGCAATTCAGGTGTCCCAGTCCAGGTTTTCCAATCCAGGTGTTGCAATTTAGGTGTCCCTGTCCAGGTGTTGCAATTCAGGTGTCCCGGTCCAGGTGTTGCAATTCAGGTGTCCCGGTCCAGGTGTTGCAATTCAGGTGTCCCGGTCCAGGTGTTGCAATCCAGGTGTCCCGGTCCAGGTGTTGCAATTTAGGTGTCCCAGTCCAGGTGTCCCAATTCAGGTGTCCCAATTTAAGTGTCCTGGTCCAGGTGTTCCAGTCCAGTTATTCCCAATCCAGGTGTCCCGGTCCAGTTTTGCCAGTCCAGGTGTTCCAATTCAGGTGTCCCTGTCCTGGTGTTCCAATTCAGGTGTCCCAGTCCAGTTTTTCTCAGTCCAGGTGTCGCAATTCAGGTGTCCCAGTCCAGGTGTCGCAATTCAGGTGTCCCAGTCCAGGTTTTCCAATCCAGGTGTCCCAATTCAGGTGTACCAGTCCAGGTGTTGCAATTCAGGTGTCCCAATCCAGGTGTTGCAATCCAGATGTTGCAATTCAGGTGTCCCTGTCCAGGTGTTGCAATTTAGGTGTCCCAGTCCAGGTGTTGCAATTTAGGTGTCCCAATTCAGGTGTCCCAATTTAAGTGTCCTGGTCCAGGTGTTCCAGTCCAGTTATTCCCAATCCAGGTGTTCCAAATTCAGGTGTTCCAATCCAGGTGTCCCAGTCCAGTTTTTCCCAATCCAGGTGTTCCAGTCTAGTTGTTCCAGGCCAGGTGTTCCAGTCCAGTTTTTCTCAGTCCAGGTGTTCCAATTCAGGTATCCCAAACTAGGAGTTTCAGTCCAGGTGTCCTAATTCAGGTGTCCCGGTCCAGGTGTCCTAATTCAGGTGTCCCAGTCAAGGTGTCCTAATTCAGCTGTCCCAGTCCAGGTGTCCTAATTCAGCTGTCCCAGTCCAGGTGTCCTAATTCAGCTGTCCCAGTCCAGGTGTCGCAATTCAGGTTTCCCAGTCCAGGTGTCGCAATTCAGGTGTCGCAATTCAGGTGTCCCAGTCCAGGTGTCCCAGTCCAGGTGTCGCAATTCAGGTGTCCCAGTCCAGGTTTTCCAATCCAGGTGTTGCAATTTAGGTGTCCCTGTCCAGGTGTTGCAATTCAGGTGTCCCGGTCCAGGTGTTGCAATTCAGGTGTCCCGGTCCAGGTGTTGCAATTCAGGTGTCCCGGTCCAGGTGTTGCAATCCAGGTGTCCCGGTCCAGGTGTTGCAATTTAGGTGTCCCAGTCCAGGTGTCCCAATTCAGGTGTCCCAATTTAAGTGTCCTGGTCCAGGTGTTCCAGTCCAGTTATTCCCAATCCAGGTGTCCCGGTCCAGTTTTGCCAGTCCAGGTGTTCCAATTCAGGTGTCCCTGTCCTGGTGTTCCAATTCAGGTGTCCCAGTCCAGTTTTTCTCAGTCCAGGTGTTCCAATTCAGGTGTCCCAGTCCAGGTGTTCCAGTCCAGTTTTTCCCAGTCCAGGTGTTCCAATTCAGGTGTCCCAGTCCAGGTGTTCCAATCCAGGTGTCCCTGTCCCAGTGTTCCAATTCAGGTGTCCCTGTCCAGGTGTTCCAATCCAGGTGTTCCAATTCAGGTGTCCCAGTCCAGTTTTTCCCAATCCAGGTGTTCCAGTCTAGTTGTTCCAGGCCAGGTGTTCCAATCCAGGTGTCCCAGTCCAGGTGTTCCAATTCAGGTGTCCCAGTCCAGTTTTTCTCAGTCCAGGTGGTCCAATTCAGGTGTCCCAGTCCAGGTGTTCCAGTCCAGTTTTTCCCAGTCCAGGTGTTCCAATTCAGGTGTCCCAGTCCAGGTGTTCCAATCCAGGTGTTCCAATTCAGGTGTCCCAATTTAGGTGTCCCGGTCCAGGTGTTGCAATTCAGGTGTCCCGGTCCAGGTGTTGCAATTCAGGTGTCCCGGTCCAGGTATCCTAGTCCAGGTGTTCCAATTCAGGTGTTCTATTTCATGTGTCCCAGTCCAGGAGTTCCAGTCCAGGTGTCCCAATTCAGGTGTCCCAGTCCAGGTGTCCCAATTCAGGTGTCCCAGTCCAGGAGTTCCAGTCCAGGTATCCTAATTCAGGTGTCCTAATTCAGGTGTCCCAGTCAAGGTCCTAATTCAGCTGTCCCCGTCCAGGTGTCGCAATTCAGGTGTCCCAGTCCAGGTGTCGCAATTCAGGTGTCCCAGTCCAGGTTTTCCAATCCAGGTGTCCCAATTCAGGTGTCCCAATTTAAGTGTCCTGGTCCAGATGTTCCAGTCCAGTTATTCCCAATCCAGGTGTTCCAAATTCAGGTGTTCCAATCCAGGTGTCCCAGTCCAGTTTTTCCCAATCCAGGTGTTCCAGTCTAGTTGTTCCAGGCCAGGTGTTCCAATCCAGGTGTCCCAGTCCAGGTGTTCTAATTCAGGTGTCCTTGTCCAGTTTTTCCAGTCCAGGTGTTCCAATTCAGGTGTCCCAGTCCAGGTTTTCCAATCCAGGTGTCCCAATTCAGGTGTACCGGTCCAGGTGTCGCAATTCAGGTGTCCCGGTCCAGGTGTTGCAATTCAGGTGTCCCGGTCCAGGTGTCCCGGTCCAGGTGTCCCAGTCCAGGAGTTCCGGTCCAGGTGTCCTAATTCAGGTGTCCCGGTCCAGGTGTCCTAATTCAGGTGTCCCGGTCCAGGTGTCCTAATTCAGGTGTCCCAGTCAAGGTCCTAATTCAGCTGTCCCAGTCCAGGTATCCTAATTCAGCTGTCCCAGTCCAGGTGTACTAATTCAGCTGTCCCAGTCCAGGTGTCCTAATTCAGCTGTCCCAGTCCAGGTGTCGCAATTCAGGTTTCCCAGTCCAGGTGTCGCAATTCAGGTGTCGCAATTCAGGTGTCCCAGTCCAGGTGTCCCAGTCCAGGTGTCGCAATTCAGGTGTCCCAGTCCAGGTTTTCCAATCCAGGTGTTGCAATTTAGGTGTCCCTGTCCAGGTGTTGCAATTCAGGTGTCCCGGTCCAGGTGTTGCAATTCAGGTGTCCCGGTCCCGGTGTTGCAATTCAGGTGTCCCGGTCCAGGTGTTGCAATCCAGGTGTCCCGGTCCAGGTGTTGCAATTTAGGTGTCCCAGTCCAGGTGTCCCAATTCAGGTGTCCCAATTTAAGTGTCCTGGTCCAGGTGTTCCAGTCCAGTTATTCCCAATCCAGGTGTCCCGGTCCAGTTTTGCCAGTCCAGGTGTTCCAATTCAGGTGTCCCTGTCCTGGTGTTCCAATTCAGGTGTCCCAGTCCAGTTTTTCTCAGTCCAGGTGTTCCAATTTAGGTGTCCCAGTCCAGGTGTTCCAGTCCAGTTTTTCCCAGTCCAGGTGTTCCAATTCAGGTGTCCCAGTCCAGGTGTTCCAATCCAGGTGTCCCTGTCCCAGTGTTCCAATTCAGGTGTCCCTGTCCAGGTGTTCCAATCCAGGTGTTCCAATTCAGGTGTCCCAGTCCAGTTTTTCCCAATCCAGGTGTTCCAGTCTAGTTGTTCCAGGCCAGGTGTTCCAATCCAGGTGTCCCAGTCCAGGTGTTCCAATTCAGGTGTCCCAGTCCAGTTTTTCTCAGTCCAGGTGTTCCAATTCAGGTATCCCAAACTAGGAGTTTCAGTCCAGGTGTTCCAATTCAGGTGTCCCAGTCCAGGTGTCCCAATTCAGGTGTCCCAGTCCAGGTGTCCCAGTCCAGGAGTTCCAGTCCAGGTGTCCTAATTCAGGTGTCCTAATTCAGGTGTCCCAGTCAAGGTCCTAATTCAGCTGTCCCAGTCCAGGTGTCGCAATTCAGGTGTCCCAGTCCAGGTGTCGCAATTCAGGTGTCCCAGTCCAGGTTTTCCAATCCAGGTGTCCCAATTCAGGTGTACCAGTCCAGGTGTTGCAATTCAGGTGTCCCAATCCAGGTGTTGCAATCCAGGTGTTGCAATTCAGGTGTCCCTGTCCAGGTGTTGCAATTTAGGTGTCCCAGTCCAGGTGTTGCAATTTAGGTGTCCCAATTCAGGTGTCCCAATTTAAGTGTCCTGGTCCAGGTGTTCCAGTCCAGTTATTCCCAATCCAGGTGTTCCAAATTCAGGTGTTCCAATCCAGGTGTCCCAGTCCAGTTTTTCCCAATCCAGGTGTTCCAGTCTAGTTGTTCCAGGCCAGGTGTTCCAATCCAGGTGTCCCAGTCCAGGTGTTCCAATTCAGGTGTCCCAGTCCAGTTTTTCTCAGTCCAGGTGTTCCAATTCAGGTATCCCAAACTAGGAGTTTCAGTCCAGGTGTTCCAATTCAGGTGTCCCGGTCCCGGTGTTCTAATTCAGGTGTCCCAGTCCAGGTGTTCCAATCCAGGTGTCCCGGTCCAGGTGTTGCAATTTAGGTGTCCCGGTCCAGGTGTCCCAATTCAGGTGTCCCGGTCCAGGTGTCCCAATTCAGGTGTCCTGGTCCAGGTGTCCCAATTCAGGTGTCCCGGTCCAGGTGTTGCAATTCAGGTGTCCCGGTCCAGGTGTTGCAATTCAGGTGTCCCAGTCCAGGTGTTGCAATTCAGGTGTACCAGTCCAGGTGTTGCAATTTAGGTGTCCCTGTCCAGGTGTTGCAATTCAGGTGTCCCGGTCCAGGTGTTGCAATTCAGGTGTCCCGGTCCAGGTGTCCTAGTCCAGGTGTTCCAATTCAGGTGTTCTATTTCAGGTGTCCCAGTCCAGGAGTTCCAGTCCAGGTGTCCCAATTCAGGTGTCCCAGTCCAGGTGTCCCAGTCCAGGTGTTCTAATTCATGTGTCCTTGTCCAGTTTTTCCAGTCCAGGTGTTCCAATTCAGGTGTCCCAGTCCAGGTTTTCCAATCCAGGTGTCCCAATTCAGGTGTACCGGTCCAGGTGTCGCAATTCAGGTGTCCCGGTCCAGGTGTTGCAATTCAGGTGTCCCAGTCCAGGTGTCCTAATTCAGGTGTCCCGGTCCAGGTGTCCTAATTCAGGTGTCCCAGTCAAGGTCCTAATTCAGCTGTCCCAGTCCAGGTATCCTAATTCAGCTGTCCCAGTCCAGGTGTCCTAATTCAGCTGTCCCAGTCCAGGTGTCGCAATTCATGTGTCCCAGTCCAGGTGTCGCAATTCAGGTGTCGCAGTTCAGGTGTCCCAGTCCAGGTTTTCCAATCCAGGTGTCCCAATTCAGGTGTCCCAGTCCAGGTGTCGCAATTCAGGTGTCCCAGTCCAGGTTTTCCAATCCAGGTGTTGCAATTTAGGTGTCCGTGTCCAGGTGTTGCAATTCAGGTGTCCCGGTCCAGGTGTTGCAATTCAGGTGTCCCGGTCCAGGTGTTGCAATTCAGGTGTCCCGGTCCAGGTGTTGCAATTCAGGTGTCCCGGTCCAGGTGTTGCAATCCAGGTGTCCCGGTCCAGGTGTTGCAATTTAGGTGTCCCAGTCCAGGTGTCCCAATTCAGGTGTCCCAATTTAAGTGTCCTGGTCCAGGTGTTCCAGTCCAGTTATTCCCAATCCAGGTGTCCCGGTCCAGTTTTGCCAGTCCAGGTGTTCCAATTCAGGTGTCCCTGTCCTGATGTTCCAATTCAGGTGTCCCAGTCCAGTTTTTCTCAGTCCAGGTGTTCCAATTCAGGTGTCCCAGTCCAGGTGTTCCAGTCCAGTTTTTCCCAGTCCAGGTGTTCCAATTCAGGTGTCCCACTCCAGGTGTTCCAATCCAGGTGTCCCTGTCCCAGTGTTCCAATTCAGGTGTCCCTGTCCAGGTGTTCCAATCCAGGTGTTCCAATTCAGGTGTCCCGGTCCAGGTGTTGCAATTCAGGTGTCCCGGTCCAGGTGTTGCAATTCAGGTGTCCCAGTCCAGGTGTTGCAATTTAGGTGTCCCAGTCCAGGTGTCCCAATTCAGGTGTCCCAATTTAAGTGTCCTGGTCCAGGTGTTCCAGTCCAGTTATTCCCAATCCAGGTGTTCCAATCCAGGTGTCCCGGTCCAGTTTTGCCAGTCCAGGTGTTCCAATTCAGGTGTCCCAGTCCTGGTGTTCCAATTCAGGTGTCCCAGTCCAGTTTTTCTCAGTCCAGGTGTTCCAATTCAGGTGTCCCAGTCCAGTTTTTCCCAGTCCAGGTGTTCCAATTCAGGTGTCCCAGTCCAGGTGTTCCAATCCAGGTGTTCCAATTCAGGTGTCCCAATTTAGGTGTCCCGGTCCAGGTGTTGCAATTCAGGTGTCCCGGTCCAGGTGTTGCAATTCAGGTGTCCCGGTCCAGGTGTTGCAATTCAGGTGTCCCGGTCCAGGTGTCCTAGTCCAGGTGTTCCAATTCAGGTGTTCTATTTCAGGTGTCCCAGTCCAGGAGTTCCAGTCCAGGTGTCCCAATTCAGGTGTCCCAGTCCAGGTGTCCCAATTCAGGTGTCCCAGTCCAGGAGTTCCAGTCCAGGTATCCTAATTCAGGTGTCCTAATTCAGGTGTCCCAGTCAAGGTCCTAATTCAGCTGTCCCAGTCCAGGTGTCGCAATTCAGGTGTCCCAGTCCAGGTGTCGCAATTCAGGTGTCCCAGTCCAGGTTTTCCAATCCAGGTGTCCCAGTCAAGGTGTTCCAATTCAGGTGTCCCAGTCCAGTTTTTCTCAGTCCAGGTGTTCCAATTCAGGTATCCCAAACTAGGAGTTTCAGTCCAGGTGTTCCAGTCCAGTTTTTCCCAGTCCAGGTGTCCCAATTCAGGTGTCCCAGTCCAGGAGTTCCAGTCCAGTTTTTCCCAATCCAGGTGTTCCAGTCTAGTTGTTCCAGGCCAGGTGTTCCAATCCAGGTGTCCCAGTCAAGGTGTTCCAATTCAGGTGTCCCAGTCCAGTTTTTCTCAGTCCAGGTGTTCCAATTCAGGTATCCCAAACTAGGAGTTTCAGTCCAGGTGTTCCAGTCCAGTTTTTCCCAGTCCAGGTGTCCCAATTCAGGTGTCCCAGTCCAGGAGTTCCAGTCCAGGTGTCCTAATTCAGGTGTCCTAATTCAGGTGTCCCAGTCAAGGTCCCAATTCAGCTGTCCCAGTCCAGGTGTCGCAATTCAGGTGTCCCAGTCCAGGTGTCGCAATTCAGGTGTCCCAGTCCAGGTTTTCCAATCCAGGTGTCCCAATTCAGGTGTACCAGTCCAGGTGTTGCAATTCAGGTGTCCCAATCCAGGTGTTGCAATCCAGGAGTTGCAATTCAGGTGTCCCTGTCCAGGTGTTGCAATTTAGGTGTCCCAGTCCAGGTGTTGCAATTTAGGTGTCCCAGTCCAGGTGTCCCAATTCAGGTGTCCCGGTCCAGGTGTCGCAATTCAGGTGTCCCAGTCCAGGTGTCACAATTCAGGTGTCCCAGTCCAGGTTTTCCAATCCAGGTGTCCCAATTCAGGTGTACCAGTCCAGGTGTTGCAATTCAGGTGTCCCAGTCCAGGTTTTCCAATCCAGGTGTCCCAATTCAGGTGTACCTGTCCAGGTGTTGCAATTCAGGTGTCCCTGTCCAGGTGTTGCAATTCAGGTGTCCCTGTCCAGGTGTTGCAATTCAGGTGTCCCGGTCCAGGAGTTCCAATCCAGGTGTCCCGGTCCAGGTGTCCCAGTCCAGTTTTTCTCAGTCCAGGTGTTCCAATTCAGGTATCCCAAACTAGGAGTTTCAGTCCAGGTGTTCCAGTCCAGTTTTTCCCAGTCCAGGTGTTCTAATTCAGGTATCCCAGTCCAGGTGTTCCAATCCAGGTGTCCCAATTCAGGTGTCCCGGTCCAGGTGATGCAATTCAGGTGTCCCGGTCCAGGAGTTCCAATCCAGGTGTCCCTGTCCAGGTGTTCCAATTCAGGTGTCCCAGTCCAGTTTTCCTCAGTCCAGGTGTTCCAATTCAGGTATCCCAAACTAGGAGTTTCAGTCCAGGTGTTCCAGTCCAGTTTTTCCCAGTCCAGGTGTTCTAATTCAGGTGTCCCAGTCCAGGTGTTCCAATTTAGGTGTCCCAGTCCAGGTGTTCCAATTCAGGTGTCACTGTCCAGTTTTTCCAGTCCAGGTGTCCCAATCTAGGTGTTCCATTCCCGGTGTCCCAATCCACGTGTTCTAATTCAGGTGTCCCAGTCCAGGTGTTCCAATTTAGGTGTCCTAGTCCATGTGTTCCAATTTAGGTGTCCCAGTCCAGGTGTTCCAGTCCAGTTTTTCCCAGTCCAGGTGTTCCAGTCCAGTTTTTCCCAGTCCAGGTGTTCCAGTCCAGGTGTTCCAGTCCAGTTTTTCCCTGTCCAGGTGTTCCAGTCCAGTTTTTCCCAGTCCAGGTGTTCCAATTCAGGTGTCCCAGTCCAGGTGTTCCAATCCAGGTGTCCCTGTCCCGGTGTTCCAATTCAGGTATCCCTGTCCCGGTGTTCCAATTCAGGTGTCCCTGTTCAGGTGTCCCAATTCAGGTGTCCCGGTCCAGGTGTCGCAATTCAGGTGTCCCAGTCCAGGTGTCACAATTCAGGTGTCCCAGTCCAGGTTTTCCAATCCAGGTGTCCCAATTCAGGTGTACCAGTCCAGGTGTTGCAATTCAGGTGTCCCAGTCCAGGTTTTCCAATCCAGGTGTCCCAATTCAGGTGTACCTGTCCAGGTGTTGCAATTCAGGTGTCCCTGTCCAGGTGTTGCAATTCAGGTGTCCCTGTCCAGGTGTTGCAATTCAGGTGTCCCTGTCCAGGTGTTGCAATTCAGGTGTCCCGGTCCAGGAGTTCCAATCCAGGTGTCCCGGTCCAGGTGTCCCAGTCCAGTTTTTCTCAGTCCAGGTGTTCCAATTCAGGTATCCCAAACTAGGAGTTTCAGTCCAGGTGTTCCAGTCCAGTTTTTCCCAGTCCAGGTGTTCTAATTCAGGTATCCCAGTCCAGGTGTTCCAATCCAGGTGTCCCAATTCAGGTGTCCCAGTCCCGGTGTTCCAATTCAGGTGTCCCGGTCCAGGTGTTGCAATTCAGGTGTCCCGGTCCAGGAGTTCCAATCCAGGTGTCCCTGTCCAGGTGTTCCAATTCAGGTGTCCCAGTCCAGTTTTTCTCAGTCCAGGTGTTCCAATTCAGGTATCCCAAACTAGGAGTTTCAGTCCAGGTGTTCCAGTCCAGTTTTTCCCAGTCCAGGTGTTCTAATTCAGGTGTCCCAGTCCAGGTGTTCCAATTTAGGTGTCCCAGTCCAGGTGTTCCAATTCAGGTGTCACTGTCCAGTTTTTCCAGTCCAGGTGTCCCAATCTAGGTGTTCCATTCCCGGTGTCCCAATCCACGTGTTCTAATTCAGGTGTCCCAGTCCAGGTGTTCCAATTTAGGTGTCCTAGTCCATGTGTTCCAATTTAGGTGTCCCAGTCCAGGTGTTCCAGTCCAGTTTTTCCCAGTCCAGGTGTTCCAGTCCAGTTTTTCCCAGTCCAGGTGTTCCAGTCCAGGTGTTCCAGTCCAGTTTTTCCCTGTCCAGGTGTTCCAGTCCAGTTTTTCCCAGTCCAGGTGTTCCAATTCAGGTGTCCCAGTCCAGGTGTTCCAATCCAGGTGTCCCTGTCCCGGTGTTCCAATTCAGGTATCCCTGTCCCGGTGTTCCAATTCAGGTGTCCCTGTTCAGGTGTCCCAATTCAGGTGTCCCGGTCCAGGTGTCGCAATTCAGGTGTCCCAGTCCAGGTGTCACAATTCAGGTGTCCCAGTCCAGGTTTTCCAATCCAGGTGTCCCAATTCAGGTGTACCAGTCCAGGTGTTGCAATTCAGGTGTCCCAGTCCAGGTTTTCCAATCCAGGTGTCCCAATTCAGGTGTACCTGTCCAGGTGTTGCAATTCAGGTGTCCCTGTCCAGGTGTTGCAATTCAGGTGTCCCTGTCCAGGTGTTGCAATTCAGGTGTCCCGGTCCAGGAGTTCCAATCCAGGTGTCCCGGTCCAGGTGTCCCAGTCCAGTTTTTCTCAGTCCAGGTGTTCCAATTCAGGTATCCCAAACTAGGAGTTTCAGTCCAGGTGTTCCAGTCCAGTTTTTCCCAGTCCAGGTGTTCTAATTCAGGTATCCCAGTCCAGGTGTTCCAATCCAGGTGTCCCAATTCAGGTGTCCCAGTCCCGGTGTTCCAATTCAGGTGTCCCGGTCCAGGTGTTGCAATTCAGGTGTCCCGGTCCAGGAGTTCCAATCCAGGTGTCCCTGTCCAGGTGTTCCAATTCAGGTGTCCCAGTCCAGTTTTTCTCAGTCCAGGTGTTCCAATTCAGGTATCCCAAACTAGGAGTTTCAGTCCAGGTGTTCCAGTCCAGTTTTTCCCAGTCCAGGTGTTCTAATTCAGGTGTCCCAGTCCAGGTGTTCCAATTTAGGTGTCCCAGTCCAGGTGTTCCAATTCAGGTGTCACTGTCCAGTTTTTCCAGTCCAGGTGTCCCAATCTAGGTGTTCCATTCCCGGTGTCCCAATCCACGTGTTCTAATTCAGGTGTCCCAGTCCAGGTGTTCCAATTTAGGTGTCCTAGTCCATGTGTTCCAATTTAGGTGTCCCAGTCCAGGTGTTCCAGTCCAGTTTTTCCCAGTCCAGGTGTTCCAGTCCAGTTTTTCCCAGTCCAGGTGTTCCAGTCCAGGTGTTCCAGTCCAGTTTTTCCCTGTCCAGGTGTTCCAGTCCAGTTTTTCCCAGTCCAGGTGTTCCAATTCAGGTGTCCCAGTCCAGGTGTTCCAATCCAGGTGTCCCTGTCCCGGTGTTCCAATTCAGGTATCCCTGTCCCGGTGTTCCAATTCAGGTGTCCCTGTTCAGGTGTTCCAATTCAGGTGTCCCAATTTAGGTGTTCCGGTCCAGGTGTTGCAATTTAGGTGTCCCGGTCCAGGTGTCCCAGTCCAGGTGTTCCAGTCCAGTTTTTCCCAGTCCAGGTGTTCCAGTCCAGTTTTTCCCAGTCCAGGTGTTCCAGTCCAGTTTTTCCCAGTCCAGGTGTTCCAATTCAGGTGTCCCAGTCCAGGTGTTCCAATCCAGGTGTCCCAGTCCCGGTGTTCCAATTCAGGTGTTCCAATCCAGGTGTTCCAATTCAGGTGTCCCAATTTAGGTGTCCCGGTCCAGGTGTTGCAATTTAGGTGTCCCGGTCCAGGTGTCCCAATTCAGGTGTCCCAGTCCAGGTGTTCCAGTCCAGTTTGTCCCAGTCCAGGTGTTCCAGTCCAGTTTTTCCCAGTCCAGGTTTTCCAATTCAGGTGTCCCAGTCCAGGTGTTCCAATCCAGGTGTCCCTGTCCCGGTGTTCCAATTCAGGTGTCCCTGTCCAGGTGTTCCAATCCAGGTGTTCCAATTCAGGTGTCCCAATTTAGGTGTCCCAGTCCAGGTGTCGCAATTCAGGTGTCCCGGTCCAGGTGTCCCAATTCAGGTGTCCCGGTCCAGGTGTCGCACTTCAGGTGTCCCGGTCCAGGTGTTCCAATTTAGGTGTCCCGGTCCAGGTGTTCCAATTTAGGTGTCCCAGTCCAGGTGTTCCAATCCAGGTGTCCCTGTCCCGGTGTTCCAATTCAGGTGTCTCGGTCCAGGTGTGGCAATTCAGGTGTCCCGGTCTACGTGTGTCAATTCAGGTGTCCCGGTCCAGGTGTCCTAGTCCAGGTGTTCCAATTCAGGTGTCCCAGTCCAGGAGTTCCAGTCCAGGTGTCCCAATTCAGGTGTCCCAGTCCATGTGTCCCAGTCCAGGAGTTCCAGTCCAGGTGTCCTAATTCAGGTGTACCAATCCAGGTGTCCCAATTCAGGTGTCCCAATTTAAGTGTCCTGGTCCAGATGTTCCAGTCCAGTTATTCCCAATCCAGGTGTTCCAAATCCAGGTGTTCCAATCCAGGTGTCCCAGTCCAGTTTTTCCCAATCCAGGTGTTCCAGTCTAGTTGTTCCAGGCCAGGTGTTCCAATCCAGGTGTCCCAGTCCAGGTGTTCTAATTCAGGTGTCCTTGTCCAGTTTTTCCAGTCCAGGTGTTCCAATTCAGGTGTCCCAGTCCAGTTTTTCTCAGTCCAGGTGTTCCAATTCAGGTGTCCCGGTCCCGGTGTTCCAATTCAGGTGTCCCTGTCCAGGTGTTCCAATCCAGGTGTTCCAATTCAGGTGTCCCAATTTAGGTGTCCCAGTCCAGGTGTTGCAATTTAGGTGTCCCGGTCCAGGTGTCCCAATTCAGGTGTCCCGGTCCAGGTGTTCCAATTTAGGTGTCCTAGTCCAGGTGTTCCAATTTAGGTGTCCCAGTCCAGGTGTTCCAATCCAGGTGTCCCTGTCCCGGTGTTCCAATTCAGGTGTCCCAGTCCAGGTGTGGCAATTCAGGTGTCCCGGTCTACGTGTGTCAATTCAGGTGTCCCGGTCCAGGTGTCCTAGTCCAGGTGTTCCAATTCAGGTGTCCCAGTCCAGGTGTCCCAATTCAGGTGTCCCAGTCCATGTGTCCCAGTCCAGGAGTTCCAGTCCAGGTGTCCTAATTCAGGTGTACCAGTCCAGGTTTTCCAATCCAGGTGTCCCAATTCAGGTGTCCCAATTTAAGTGTCCTGGTCCAGATGTTCCAGTCCAGTTATTCCCAATCCAGGTGTTCCAAATCCAGGTGTTCCAATCCAGGTGTCCCAGTCCAGTTTTTCCCAATCCAGGTGTTCCAGTCTAGTTGTTCCAGGCCAGGTGTTCCAATCCAGGTGTCCCAGTCCAGGTGTTCTAATTCAGGTGTCCTTGTCCAGTTTTTCCAGTCCAGGTGTTCCAATTCAGGTGTCCCAGTCCAGTTTTTCTCAGTCCAGGTGTTCCAATTCAGGTGTCCCGGTCCCGGTGTTCCAATTCAGGTGTCCCTGTCCAGGTGTTCCAATCCAGGTGTTCCAATTCAGGTGTCCCAATTTAGGTGTCCCAGTCCAGGTGTTGCAATTTAGGTGTCCCGGTCCAGGTGTCCCAATTCAGGTGTCCGGGTCCAGGTGTCGCAATTCAGATGTCCCGGTCCAGGTGTTCCAATTTAGGTGTCCTAGTCCAGGTGTTCCAATTTAGGTGTCCCAGTCCAGGTGTTCCAATCCAGGTGTCCCTGTCCCGGTGTTCCAATTCAGGTGTCCCTGTCCAGGTGTTCCAATCCAGGTGTTCCAATTCAGGTGTCCCAATTTAGGTGTCCCAGTCCAGGTGTTGCAATTTAGGTGTCCCGGTCCAGGTGTCCCAATTCAGGTGTCCCGGTCCAGGTGTCGCACTTCAGGTGTCCCGGTCCAGGTGTTCCAATTTAGGTGTCCCGGTCCAGGTGTTCCAATTTAGGTGTCCCAGTCCAGGTGTTCCAATCCAGGTGTCCCTTTCCCGGTGTCCAGGTGTCCCAGTCCAGGTGTTGCAATTTAGGTGTCCCAGTCCAGGTGTCCCAATTCAGGTGTTCCAATTTAAGTGTCCTGGTCCAGATGTTCCAGTCCAGTTATTCCCAATCCAGGTGTTCCAAATTCAGGTGTTCCAATCCAGGTGTCCCAGTCCAGTTTTTCCCAGGCCAGGTGTTCCAATCCAGGTGTCCCAGTCCAGGTGTTCCAATTCAGGTGTCCCAGTCCAGTTTTTCTCAGTCCAGGTGTTCCAATTCAGGTATCCCAAACTAGGAGTTTCAGTCCAGGTGTTCCAGTCCAGTTTTTCCCAGTCCAGGTGTTCTAATTCAGGTGTCCCAGTCCAGGTGTTCCAATCCAGGTGTCCCAATTTAGGTGTCCCGGTCCAGGTGTTGCAATTTAGGTGTCCGGTCTAGGTGTCCCAGTCCAGTTTTTCTCAGTCCAGGTGTTCCAATTCAGGTATCCCAAACTAGGAGTTTCAGTCCAGGTGTTCCAGTCCAGTTTTTCCCAGTCCAGGTGTTCTAATTCAGGTGTCCCAGTCCAGGTGTTACAATCCAGGTGTCCCAATTTAGGTGTCCCGGTCCAGGTGTTGCAATTTAGGTGTCCGGTCTAGGTGTCCCGGTCCAGGTGTTGCAATTCAGGTGTCCCGGTCCAGGTTTTCCAATCCAGGTGTCCCAGTCCAGGTGTTGCAATTCAGGTGTCCCAGTCCAGGTTTTCCAGTCCAGGTGTTGCAATTCAGGTGTACCAGTCCAGGTGTTGCAATTTAGGTGTCCCTGTCCAGGTGTTGCAATTCAGGTGTCCCTGTCCAGGTGTTGCAATTCAGGTGTCCCAGTCCAGGTGTTGCAATTCAGGTGTCCCAGTCCAGGTGTTGCAATTTAGGTGTCCCAGTCCAGGTGTCCCAATTCAGGTGTCCCAATTTAAGTGTCCTGGTCCAGATGTTCCAGTCCAGTTATTCCCAATCCAGGTGTTCCAAATTCAGGTGTTCCAATCCAGGTGTCCCAGTCCAGTTTTTCCCAATCCAGGTGTTCCAGTCTAGTTGTTCCAGGCCAGGTGTTCCAATCCAGGTGTCCCAGTCCAGGTGTTCTAATTCAGGTGTCCTTGTCCAGTTTTTCCAGTCCAGGTGTTCCAATTCAGGTGTCCCAGTCCAGTTTTTCTCAGTCCAGGTGTTCCAATTCAGGTATCCCAAACTAGGAGTTTCTGTCCAGGTGTTCCAGTCCAGTTTTTCCCAGTCCAGGTGTTCTAATTCAGGTGTCCCAGTCCAGGTGTTCCAATTTAGGTGTCCCTGTCCAGTTTTTCCAGTCCAGGTGTCCCAATCTAGGTGTTCCATTCCAGGTGTCCCAATCCACGTGTTCTAATTCAGGTGTCCCAGTCCAGGTGTTCCAATTCAGGTGTCCCAGTCCAGGTGTTCCAATTTAGGTGTCCTAGTCCATGTGTTCCAATTTAGGTGTCCCAGTCCAGGTGTTCCAGTCCAGTTTTTCCCAGTCCAGGTGTTCCAGTCCAGTTTTCCATTCCAGGTGTTCCAGTCCAGTTTTTCCCAGTCCAGGTGTTCCAGTCCAGTTTTTCCCAGTCCAGGTGTTCCAGTCCAGTTTTTCCCAGTCCAGGTGTTCCAATCCAGTTTTTCCCAGTCCAGGTGTTCCAATCCAGGTGTCCCAGTCCAGGTGTTCCAATCCAGGTGTCCCTGTCCCGGTGTTCCAATTCAGGTGTCCCTGTCCAGGTGTTCCAATTCAGGTGTCCCAATTTAGGTAACCCGGTCCAGGTGTTGCAATTTAGGTGTCCCGGTCCAGGTGTCCCAATTCAGGTGTCCCGGTCCAGGTGTCGCAATTCAGGTGTTCCGGTCCAGGTGTTTCAATTTAGGTGTCCTAGTCCAGGTGTTCCAATTTAGGTGTCCCAGTCCAGGTTTTCCAATCCAGGTGTCCCTGTCCCGGTGTTCCAATTCTGGTGTCCCAGTCCAGGTGTTGCAATTCAGGTGTCCCGGTCCAGGTGTTGCAATTCAGGTGTCCCGGTCCAGGTGTTGCAATTCAGGTGTCCCGGTCCAGGTGTTGCAATTCAGGTGTCCCGGTCCAGGTGTTCCAGTTCAGGGGTCCCAGTCCAGGAGTTCCAGTCCAGGTGTCCCAATTCAGGTGTCCCAGTCCAGGTGTCGCAATTCAGGTGTCCCTGTCCAGGTGTTGCAATTCAGGTGTCCCTGTCCAGGTGTTGCAATTCAGGTGTCCCTGTCCAGGTGTTGCAATTCAGGTGTCCCAGTCCAGGTGTCCCAATTCAGGTGTCCCAGTCCAGGAGTTCCAGTCCAGGTGTCCTAATTCAGGTGTCCTAATTCAGGTGTCCCAGTCAAGGTCCCAATTCAGCTGTCCCAGTCCAGGTGTCGCAATTCAGGTGTCCCAGTCCAGGTGTCGCAATTCAGGTGTCCCAGTCCAGGTTTTCCAATCCAGGTGTCCCAATTCAGGTGTACCAGTCCAGGTGTTGCAATTCAGGTGTCCCAATCCAGGTGTTGCAATCCAGGTGTTGCAATTCAGGTGTCCCTGTCCAGGTGTTGCAATTTAGGTGTCCCAGTCCAGGTGTTGCAATTTAGGTGTCCCAGTCCAGGTGTCCCAATTCAGGTGTCCCGGTCCAGGTGTCGCAATTCAGGTGTCCCAGTCCAGGTGTCACAATTCAGGTGTCCCAGTCCAGGTTTTCCAATCCAGGTGTCCCAATTCAGGTGTACCAGTCCAGGTGTTGCAATTCAGGTGTCCCAGTCCAGGTTTTCCAATCCAGGTGTCCCAATTCAGGTGTACCTGTCCAGGTGTTGCAATTTAGGTGTCCCTGTCCAGGTGTTGCAATTCAGGTGTCCCTGTCCAGGTGTTGCAATTCAGGTGTCCCGGTCCAGGAGTTCCAATCCAGGTGTCCCGGTCCAGGTGTCCCAGTCCAGTTTTTCTCAGTCCAGGTGTTCCAATTCAGGTATCCCAAACTAGGAGTTTCAGTCCAGGTGTTCCAGTCCAGTTTTTCCCAGTCCAGGTGTTCTAATTCAGGTATCCCAGTCCAGGTGTTCCAATCCAGGTGTCCCAATTCAGGTGTCCCAGTCCCGGTGTTCCAATTCAGGTGTCCCGGTCCAGGTGTTGCAATTCAGGTGTCCCGGTCCAGGAGTTCCAATCCAGGTGTCCCTGTCCAGGTGTTCCAATTCAGGTGTCCCAGTCCAGTTTTTCTCAGTCCAGGTGTTCCAATTCAGGTATCCCAAACTAGGAGTTTCAGTCCAGGTGTTCCAGTCCAGTTTTTCCCAGTCCAGGTGTTCTAATTCAGGTGTCCCAGTCCAGGTGTTCCAATTTAGGTGTCCCAGTCCAGGTGTTCCAATTCAGGTGTCACTGTCCAGTTTTTCCAGTCCAGGTGTCCCAATCTAGGTGTTCCATTCCCGGTGTCCCAATCCACGTGTTCTAATTCAGGTGTCCCAGTCCAGGTGTTCCAATTTAGGTGTCCTAGTCCATGTGTTCCAATTTAGGTGTCCCAGTCCAGGTGTTCCAGTCCAGTTTTTCCCAGTCCAGGTGTTCCAGTCCAGTTTTTCCCAGTCCAGGTGTTCCAGTCCAGGTGTTCCAGTCCAGTTTTTCCCAGTCCAGGTGTTCCAGTCCAGTTTTTCCCAGTCCAGGTGTTCCAATTCAGGTGTCCCAGTCCAGGTGTTCCAATCCAGGTGTCCCTGTCCCGGTGTTCCAATTCAGGTATCCCTGTCCCGGTGTTCCAATTCAGGTGTCCCTGTTCAGGTGTTCCAATTCAGGTGTCCCAATTTAGGTGTCCCGGTCCAGGTGTTGCAATTTAGGTGTCCCGGTCCAGGTGTCCCAGTCCAGGTGTTCCAGTCCAGTTTTTCCCAGTCCAGGTGTTCCAGTCCAGTTTTTCCCAGTCCAGGTGTTCCAGTCCAGTTTTTCCCAGTCCAGGTGTTCCAATTCAGGTGTCCCAGTCCAGGTGTTCCAATCCAGGTGTCCCAGTCCCGGTGTTCCAATTCAGGTGTTCCAATCAAGGTGTTCCAATTCAGGTGTCCCAATTTAGGTGTCCCGGTCCAGGTGTTGCAATTTAGGTGTCCCGGTCCAGGTGTTCCAATTCAGGTGTCCCAGTCCAGGTGTTCCAGTCCAGTTTGTCCCAGTCCAGGCGTTCCAGTCCAGTTTTTCCCAGTCCAGGTTTTCCAATTCAGGTGTCCCAGTCCAGGTGTTCCAATCCAGGTGTCCCTGTCCCGGTGTTCCAATTCAGGTGTCCCTGTCCAGGTGTTCCAATCCAGGTGTTCCAATTCAGGTGTCCCAATTTAGGTGTCCCAGTCCAGGTGTCCCAATTCAGGTGTCCCGGTCCAGGTGTCGCACTTCAGGTGTCCCGGTCCAGGTGTTCCAATTTAGGTGTCCCGGTCCAGGTGTTCCAATTTAGGTGTCCCAGTCCAGGTGTTCCAATCCAGGTGTCCCTGTCCCGGTGTTCCAATTCAGGTGTCCCGGTCCAGGTGTGGCAATTCAGGTGTCCCGGTCTACGTGTGTCAATTCAGGTGTCCCGGTCCAGGTGTCCTAGTCCAGGTGTTCCAATTGAGGTGTCCCAGTCCAGGAGTTCCAGTCCAGGTGTCCCAATTCAGGTATCCCAGTCCATGTGTCCCAGTCCAGGTGTTCCAGTCCAGTTTTTCCCAGTCCAGGTGTTCCAATCCAGTTTTTCCCAGTCCAGGTGTTCCAATCCAGGTGTCCCAGTCCAGGTGTTCCAATCCAGGTGTCCCTGTCCCGGTGTTCCAATTCAGGTGTCCCTGTCCAGGTGTTCCAATTCAGGTGTCCCAATTTAGGTGTCCCGGTCCAGGTGTCCCAATTCAGGTGTCCCGGTCCAGGTGTCGCAATTCAGGTGTTCCGGTCCAGGTGTTCCAATTTAGGTGTCCTAGTCCAGGTGTTCCAATTTAGGTGTCCCAGTCCAGGTTTTCCAATCCAGGTGTCCCTGTCCCGGTGTTCCAATTCTGGTGTCCCAGTCCAGGTGTTGCAATTCAGGTGTCCCGGTCCAGGTGTTGCAATTCAGGTGTCCCGGTCCAGGTGTTGCAATTCAGGTGTCCCGGTCCAGGTGTTGCAATTCAGGTGTCCCGGTCCAGGTGTTGCAATTCAGGTGTCCCGGTCCAGGTGTTCCAGTTCAGGGGTCCCAGTCCAGGAGTTCCAGTCCAGGTGTCCCAATTCAGGTGTCCCAGTCCAGGTGTCGCAATTCAGGTGTCCCGGTCCAGGTGTTGCAATTCAGGTGTCCCGGTCCAGGTGTTGCAATTCAGGTGTCCCGGTCCAGGTGTTGCAATTCAGGTGTCCCGGTCCAGGTGTTGCAATTCAGGTGTCCCGGTCCAGGTGTTCCAGTTCAGGGGTCCCAGTCCAGGAGTTCCAGTCCAGGTGTCCCAATTCAGGTGTCCCAGTCCAGGTGTCGCAATTCAGGTGTCCCTGTCCAGGTGTTGCAATTCAGGTGTCCCTGTCCAGGTGTTGCAATTCAGGTGTCCCTGTCCAGGTGTTGCAATTCAGGTGTCCCAGTCCAGTTTTTCTCAGTCCAGGTGTTCCAATTCAGGTATCCCAAACTAGGAGTTTCAGTCCAGGTGTTCCAGTCCAGTTTTTCCCAGTCCAGGTGTCCCAATTCAGGTGTCCCAGTCCAGGAGTTCCAGTCCAGGTGTCCTAATTCAGGTGTCCTAATTCAGGTGTCCCAGTCAAGGTCCCAATTCAGCTGTCCCAGTCCAGGTGTCGCAATTCAGGTGTCCCAGTCCAGGTGTCGCAATTCAGGTGTCCCAGTCCAGGTTTTCCAATCCAGGTGTCCCAATTCAGGTGTACCAGTCCAGGTGTTGCAATTCAGGTGTCCCAATCCAGGTGTTGCAATCCAGGTGTTGCAATTCAGGTGTCCCTGTCCAGGTGTTGCAATTTAGGTGTCCCAGTCCAGGTGTTGCAATTTAGGTGTCCCAATTCAGGTGTCCCGGTCCAGGTGTCGCAATTCAGGTGTCCCAGTCCAGGTGTCACAATTCAGGTGTCCCAGTCCAGGTTTTCCAATCCAGGTGTCCCAATTCAGGTGTACCAGTCCAGGTGTTGCAATTCAGGTGTCCCAGTCCAGGTTTTCCAATCCAGGTGTCCCAATTCAGGTGTACCTGTCCAGGTGTTGCAATTTAGGTGTCCCTGTCCAGGTGTTGCAATTCAGGTGTCCCGGTCCAGGTGTTGCAATTCAGGTGTCCCGGTCCAGGAGTTCCAATCCAGGTGTCCCGGTCCAGGTGTCCCAGTCCAGTTTTTCTCAGTCCAGGTGTTCCAATTCAGGTATCCCAAACTAGGAGTTTCAGTCCAGGTGTTCCAGTCCAGTTTTTCCCAGTCCAGGTGTTCTAATTCAGGTATCCCAGTCCAGGTGTTCCAATCCAGGTGTCCCAATTCAGGTGTCCCAGTCCCGGTGTTCCAATTCAGGTGTCCCGGTCCAGGTGTTGCAATTCAGGTGTCCCGGTCCAGGAGTTCCAATCCAGGTGTCCCTGTCCAGGTGTTCCAATTCAGGTGTCCCAGTCCAGTTTTTCTCAGTCCAGGTGTTCCAATTCAGGTATCCCAAACTAGGAGTTTCAGTCCAGGTGTTCCAGTCCAGTTTTTCCCAGTCCAGGTGTTCTAATTCAGGTGTCCCAGTCCAGGTGTTCCAATTTAGGTGTCCCAGTCCAGGTGTTCCAATTCAGGTGTCACTGTCCAGTTTTTCCAGTCCAGGTGTCCCAATCTAGGTGTTCCATTCCCGGTGTCCCAATCCACGTGTTCTAATTCAGGTGTCCCAGTCCAGGTGTTCCAATTTAGGTGTCCTAGTCCATGTGTTCCAATTTAGGTGTCCCAGTCCAGGTGTTCCAGTCCAGTTTTTCCCAGTCCAGGTGTTCCAGTCCAGTTTTTCCCAGTCCAGGTGTTCCAGTCCAGGTGTTCCAGTCCAGTTTTTCCCAGTCCAGGTGTTCCAGTCCAGTTTTTCCCAGTCCAGGTGTTCCAATTCAGGTGTCCCAGTCCAGGTGTTCCAATCCAGGTGTCCCTGTCCCGGTGTTCCAATTCAGGTATCCCTGTCCCGGTGTTCCAATTCAGGTGTCCCTGTTCAGGTGTTCCAATTCAGGTGTCCCAATTTAGGTGTCCCGGTCCAGGTGTTGCAATTTAGGTGTCCCGGTCCAGGTGTCCCAGTCCAGGTGTTCCAGTCCAGTTTTTCCCAGTCCAGGTGTTCCAGTCCAGTTTTTCCCAGTCCAGGTGTTCCAGTCCAGTTTTTCCCAGTCCAGGTGTTCCAATTCAGGTGTCCCAGTCCAGTTTTTCTCAGTCCAGGTGTTCCAATTCAGGTATCCCAAACTAGGAGTTTCAGTCCAGGTGTTCCAGTCCAGTTTTTCCCAGTCCAGGTGTCCCAATTCAGGTGTCCCAGTCCAGGAGTTCCAGTCCAGGTGTCCTAATTCAGGTGTCCTAATTCAGGTGTCCCAGTCAAGGTCCCAATTCAGCTGTCCCAGTCCAGGTGTCGCAATTCAGGTGTCCCAGTCCAGGTGTCGCAATTCAGGTGTCCCAGTCCAGGTTTTCCAATCCAGGTGTCCCAATTCAGGTGTACCAGTCCAGGTGTTGCAATTCAGGTGTCCCAATCCAGGTGTTGCAATCCAGGTGTCGCAATTCAGGTGTCCCTGTCCAGGTGTTGCAATTTAGGTGTCCCAGTCCAGGTGTTGCAATTTAGGTGTCCCAGTCCAGGTGTCCCAATTCAGGTGTCCCGGTCCAGGTGTCGCAATTCAGGTGACCCAGTCCAGGTGTCGCAATTCAGGTGTCCCAGTCCAGGTGTCACAATTCAGGTGTCCCAGTCCAGGTTTTCCAATCCAGGTGTCCCAATTCAGGTGTACCAGTCCAGGTGTTGCAATTCAGGTGTCCCAGTCCAGGTTTTCCAATCCAGGTGTCCCAATTCAGGTGTACCTGTCCAGGTGTTGCAATTTAGGTGTCCCTGTCCAGGTGTTGCAATTCAGGTGTCCCTGTCCAGGTGTTGCAATTCAGGTGTCCCGGTCCAGGAGTTCCAATCCAGGTGTCCCGGTCCAGGTGTCCCAGTCCAGTTTTTCTCAGTCCAGGTGTTCCAATTCAGGTATCCCAAACTAGGAGTTTCAGTCCAGGTGTTCCAGTCCAGTTTTTCCCAGTCCAGGTGTTCTAATTCAGGTATCCCAGTCCAGGTGTTCCAATCCAGGTGTCCCAATTCAGGTGTCCCAGTCCCGGTGTTCCAATTCAGGTGTCCCGGTCCAGGTGTTGCAATTCAGGTGTCCCGGTCCAGGAGTTCCAATCCAGGTGTCCCTGTCCAGGTGTTCCAATTCAGGTGTCCCAGTCCAGTTTTTCTCAGTCCAGGTGTTCCAATTCAGGTATCCCAAACTAGGAGTTTCAGTCCAGGTGTTCCAGTCCAGTTTTTCCCAGTCCAGGTGTTCTAATTCAGGTGTCCCAGTCCAGGTGTTCCAATTTAGGTGTCCCAGTCCAGGTGTTCCAATTCAGGTGTCACTGTCCAGTTTTTCCAGTCCAGGTGTCCCAATCTAGGTGTTCCATTCCCGGTGTCCCAATCCACGTGTTCTAATTCAGGTGTCCCAGTCCAGGTGTTCCAATTTAGGTGTCCTAGTCCATGTGTTCCAATTTAGGTGTCCCAGTCCAGGTGTTCCAGTCCAGTTTTTCCCAGTCCAGGTGTTCCAGTCCAGTTTTTCCCAGTCCAGGTGTTCCAGTCCAGGTGTTCCAGTCCAGTTTTTCCCAGTCCAGGTGTTCCAGTCCAGTTTTTCCCAGTCCAGGTGTTCCAATTCAGGTGTCCCAGTCCAGGTGTTCCAATCCAGGTGTCCCTGTCCCGGTGTTCCAATTCAGGTATCCCTGTCCCGGTGTTCCAATTCAGGTGTCCCTGTTCAGGTGTTCCAATTCAGGTGTCCCAATTTAGGTGTCCCGGTCCAGGTGTTGCAATTTAGGTGTCCCGGTCCAGGTGTCCCAGTCCAGGTGTTCCAGTCCAGTTTTTCCCAGTCCAGGTGTTCCAGTCCAGTTTTTCCCAGTCCAGGTGTTCCAGTCCAGTTTTTCCCAGTCCAGGTGTTCCAATTCAGGTGTCCCAGTCCAGGTGTTCCAATCCAGGTGTCCCAGTCCCGGTGTTCCAATTCAGGTGTTCCAATCAAGGTGTTCCAATTCAGGTGTCCCAATTTAGGTGTCCCGGTCCAGGTGTTGCAATTTAGGTGTCCCTGTCCAGGTGTCCCAATTCAGGTGTCCCAGTCCAGGTGTTCCAGTCCAGTTTGTCCCAGTCCAGGTGTTCCAGTCCAGTTTTTCCCAGTCCAGGTTTTCCAATTCAGGTGTCCCAGTCCAGGTGTTCCAATCCAGGTGTCCCTGTCCCGGTGTTCCAATTCAGGTGTCCCTGTCCAGGTGTTCCAATCCAGGTGTTCCAATTCAGGTGTCCCAATTTAGGTGTCCCAGTCCAGGTGTCCCAATTCAGGTGTCCCGGTCCAGGTGTCGCACTTCAGGTGTCCCGGTCCAGGTGTTCCAATTTAGGTGTCCCGGTCCAGGTGTTCCAATTTAGGTGTCCCAGTCCAGGTGTTCCAATCCAGGTGTCCCTGTCCCGGTGTTCCAATTCAGGTGTCCCGGTCCAGGTGTGGCAATTCAGGTGTCCCGGTCTACGTGTGTCAATTCAGGTGTCCCGGTCCAGGTGTCCTAGTCCAGGTGTTCCAATTGAGGTGTCCCAGTCCAGGAGTTCCAGTCCAGGTGTCCCAATTCAGGTGTCCCAGTCCATGTGTCCCAGTCCAGGAGTTCCAGTCCAGGTGTCCTAATTCAGGTGTACCAGTCCAGGTTTTCCAATCCAGGTGTCCCAATTCAGGTGTCCCAATTTAAGTGTCCTGGTCCAGATGTTCCAGTCCAGTTATTCCCAATCCAGGTGTTCCAAATCCAGGTGTTCCAATCCAGGTGTCCCAGTCCAGTTTTTCCCAATCCAGGTGTTCCAGTCTAGTTGTTCCAGGCCAGGTGTTCCAATCCAGGTGTCCCAGTCCAGGTGTTCTAATTCAGGTGTCCTTGTCCAGTTTTTCCAGTCCAGGTGTTCCAATTCAGGTGTCCCAGTCCAGTTTTTCTCAGTCCAGGTGTTCCAATTCAGGTGTCCCGGTCCCGGTGTTCCAATTCAGGTGTCCCTGTCCAGGTGTTCCAATCCAGGTGTTCCAATTCAGGTGTCCCAATTTAGGTGTCCCAGTCCAGGTGTTGCAATTTAGGTGTCCCGGTCCAGGTGTCCCAATTCAGGTGTCCCGGTCCAGGTGTCGCAGTTCAGATGTCCCGGTCCAGGTGTTCCAATTTAGGTGTCCTAGTCCAGGTGTTCCAATTTAGGTGTCCCAGTCCAGGTGTTCCAATCCAGGTGTCCCTGTCCCGGTGTTCCAATTCAGGTGTCCCTGTCCAGGTGTTCCAATCCAGGTGTTCCAATTCAGGTGTCCCAATTTAGGTGTCCCAGTCCAGGTGTTGCAATTTAGGTGTCCCGGTCCAGGTGTCCCAATTCAGGTGTCCCGGTCCAGGTGTCGCACTTCAGGTGTCCCAGTCCAGGTGTTCCAATTTAGGTGTCCCGGTCCAGGTGTTCCAATTTAGGTGTCCCAGTCCAGGTGTTCCAATCCAGGTGTCCCTTTCCCGGTGTCCAGGTGTCCCAGTCCAGGTGTTGCAATTTAGGTGTCCCAGTCCAGGTGTCCCAATTCAGGTGTTCCAATTTAAGTGTCCTGGTCCAGATGTTCCAGTCCAGTTATTCCCAATCCAGGTGTTCCAAATTCAGGTGTTCCAATCCAGGTGTCCCAGTCCAGTTTTTCCCAATCCAGGTGTTCCAGTCTAGTTGTTCCAGGCCAGGTGTTCCAATCCAGGTGTCCCAGTCCAGGTGTTCCAATTCAGGTGTCCCAGTCCAGTTTTTCTCAGTCCAGGTGTTCCAATTCAGGTATCCCAAACTAGGAGTTTCAGTCCAGGTGTTCCAGTCCAGTTTTTCCCAGTCCAGGTGTTCTAATTCAGGTGTCCCAGTCCAGGTGTTCCAATCCAGGTGTCCCAATTTAGGTGTCCCGGTCCAGGTGTTGCAATTTAGGTGTCCGGTCTAGGTGTCCCAGTCCAGTTTTTCTCAGTCCAGGTGTTCCAATTCAGGTATCCCAAACTAGGAGTTTCAGTCCAGGTGTTCCAGTCCAGTTTTTCCCAGTCCAGGTGTTCTAATTCAGGTGTCCCAGTCCAGGTGTTCCAATCCAGGTGTCCCAATTTAGGTGTCCCGGTCCAGGTGTTGCAATTTAGGTGTCTTGTCTAGGTGTCCCGGTCCAGGTGTTGCAATTCAGGTGTCCCGGTCCAGGTTTTCCAATCCAGGTGTCCCAGTCCAGGTGTTGCAATTCAGGTGTCCCAGTCCAGGTTTTCCAGTCCAGGTGTTGCAATTCAGGTGTACCAGTCCAGGTGTTGCAATTTAGGTGTCCCTGTCCAGGTGTTGCAATTCAGGTGTCCCTGTCCAGGTGTTGCAATTCAGGTGTCCCAGTCCAGGTGTTGCAATTCAGGTGTCCCAGTCCAGGTGTTGCAATTTAGGTGTCCCAGTCCAGGTGTCCCAATTCAGGTGTCCCAATTTAAGTGTCCTGGTCCAGATGTTCCAGTCCAGTTATTCCCAATCCAGGTGTTCCAAATTCAGGTGTTCCAATCCAGGTGTCCCAGTCCAGTTTTTCCCAATCCAGGTGTTCCAGTCTAGTTGTTCCAGGCCAGGTGTTCCAATCCAGGTGTCCCAGTCCAGGTGTTCTAATTCAGGTGTCCTTGTCCAGTTTTTCCAGTCCAGGTATTCCAATTCAGGTGTCCCAGTCCAGTTTTTCTCAGTCCAGGTGTTCCAATTCAGGTATCCCAAACTAGGAGTTTCTGTCCAGGTGTTCCAGTCCAGTTTTTCCCAGTCCAGGTGTTCTATTTCAGGTGTCCCAGTCCAGGTGTTCCAATTTAGGTGTCCCAGTCCAGTTTTTCCCAATCCAGGTGTTCCAGTCTAGTTGTTCCAGGCCAGGTGTTCCAATCCAGGTGTCCCAGTCCAGTTTTTCTCAGTCCAGGTGTTCCAATTCAGGTATCCCAAACTAGGAGTTTCAGTCCAGGTGTTCCAGTCCAGTTTTTCCCAGTCCAGGTGTTCTAATTCAGGTATCCCAGTCCAGGTGTTCCAATCCAGGTGTCCCAATTCAGGTGTCCCAGTCCCGGTGTTCCAATTCAGGTGTCCCGGTCCAGGTGTTGCAATTCAGGTGTCCCGGTCCAGGAGTTCCAATCCAGGTGTCCCTGTCCAGGTGTTCCAATTCAGGTGTCCCAGTCCAGTTTTTCTCAGTCCAGGTGTTCCAATTCAGGTATCCCAAACTAGGAGTTTCAGTCCAGGTGTTCCAGTCCAGTTTTTCCCAGTCCAGGTGTTCTAATTCAGGTGTCCCAGTCCAGGTGTTCCAATTTAGGTGTCCCAGTCCAGGTGTTCCAATTCAGGTGTCACTGTCCAGTTTTTCCAGTCCAGGTGTCCCAATCTAGGTGTTCCATTCCCGGTGTCCCAATCCACGTGTTCTAATTCAGGTGTCCCAGTCCAGGTGTTCCAATTTAGGTGTCCTAGTCCATGTGTTCCAATTTAGGTGTCCCAGTCCAGGTGTTCCAGTCCAGTTTTTCCCAGTCCAGGTGTTCCAGTCCAGTTTTTCCCAGTCCAGGTGTTCCAGTCCAGGTGTTCCAGTCCAGTTTTTCCCTGTCCAGGTGTTCCAGTCCAGTTTTTCCCAGTCCAGGTGTTCCAATTCAGGTGTCCCAGTCCAGGTGTTCCAATCCAGGTGTCCCTGTCCCGGTGTTCCAATTCAGGTATCCCTGTCCCGGTGTTCCAATTCAGGTGTCCCTGTTCAGGTGTTCCAATTCAGGTGTCCCAATTTAGGTGTCCCGGTCCAGGTGTTGCAATTTAGGTGTCCCGGTCCAGGTGTCCCAGTCCAGGTGTTCCAGTCCAGTTTTTCCCAGTCCAGGTGTTCCAGTCCAGTTTTTCCCAGTCCAGGTGTTCCAGTCCAGTTTTTCCCAGTCCAGGTGTTCCAATTCAGGTGTCCCAGTCCAGTTTTTCTCAGTCCAGGTGTTCCAATTCAGGTATCCCAAACTAGGAGTTTCAGTCCAGGTGTTCCAGTCCAGTTTTTCCCAGTCCAGGTGTCCCAATTCAGGTGTCCCAGTCCAGGAGTTCCAGTCCAGGTGTCCTAATTCAGGTGTCCTAATTCAGGTGTCCCAGTCAAGGTCCCAATTCAGCTGTCCCAGTCCAGGTGTCGCAATTCAGGTGTCCCAGTCCAGGTGTCGCAATTCAGGTGTCCCAGTCCAGGTTTTCCAATCCAGGTGTCCCAATTCAGGTGTACCAGTCCAGGTGTTGCAATTCAGGTGTCCCAATCCAGGTGTTGCAATCCAGGTGTTGCAATTCAGGTGTCCCTGTCCAGGTGTTGCAATTTAGGTGTCCCAGTCCAGGTGTTGCAATTTAGGTGTCCCAGTCCAGGTGTCCCAATTCAGGTGTCCCGGTCCAGGTGTCGCAATTCAGGTGACCCAGTCCAGGTGTCGCAATTCAGGTGTCCCAGTCCAGGTGTCACAATTCAGGTGTCCCAGTCCAGGTTTTCCAATCCAGGTGTCCCAATTCAGGTGTACCAGTCCAGGTGTTGCAATTCAGGTGTCCCAGTCCAGGTTTTCCAATCCAGGTGTCCCAATTCAGGTGTACCTGTCCAGGTGTTGCAATTTAGGTGTCCCTGTCCAGGTGTTGCAATTCAGGTGTCCCTGTCCAGGTGTTGCAATTCAGGTGTCCCGGTCCAGGAGTTCCAATCCAGGTGTCCCGGTCCAGGTGTCCCAGTCCAGTTTTTCTCAGTCCAGGTGTTCCAATTCAGGTATCCCAAACTAGGAGTTTCAGTCCAGGTGTTCCAGTCCAGTTTTTCCCAGTCCAGGTGTTCTAATTCAGGTATCCCAGTCCAGGTGTTCCAATCCAGGTGTCCCAATTCAGGTGTCCCAGTCCCGGTGTTCCAATTCAGGTGTCCCGGTCCAGGTGTTGCAATTCAGGTGTCCCGGTCCAGGAGTTCCAATCCAGGTGTCCCTGTCCAGGTGTTCCAATTCAGGTGTCCCAGTCCAGTTTTTCTCAGTCCAGGTGTTCCAATTCAGGTATCCCAAACTAGGAGTTTCAGTCCAGGTGTTCCAGTCCAGTTTTTCCCAGTCCAGGTGTTCTAATTCAGGTGTCCCAGTCCAGGTGTTCCAATTTAGGTGTCCCAGTCCAGGTGTTCCAATTCAGGTGTCCCAGTCCAGGTGTTCCAATTTAGGTGTCCTAGTCCATGTGTTCCAATTTAGGTGTCCCAGTCCAGGTGTTCCAGTCCAGTTTTTCCCAGTCCAGGTGTTCCAGTCCAGTTTTTCCCAGTCCAGGTGTTCCAGTCCAGGTGTTCCAGTCCAGTTTTTCCCAGTCCAGGTGTTCCAGTCCAGTTTTTCCCAGTCCAGGTGTTCCAATTCAGGTGTCCCAGTCCAGGTGTTCCAATCCAGGTGTCCCTGTCCCGGTGTTCCAATTCAGGTATCCCTGTCCCGGTGTTCCAATTCAGGTGTCCCTGTTCAGGTGTTCCAATTCAGGTGTCCCAATTTAGGTGTCCCGGTCCAGGTGTTGCAATTTAGGTGTCCCGGTCCAGGTGTCCCAGTCCAGGTGTTCCAGTCCAGTTTTTCCCAGTCCAGGTGTTCCAGTCCAGTTTTTCCCAGTCCAGGTGTTCCAGTCCAGTTTTTCCCAGTCCAGGTGTTCCAATTCAGGTGTCCCAGTCCAGGTGTTCCAATCCAGGTGTCCCAGTCCCGGTGTTCCAATTCAGGTGTTCCAATCAAGGTGTTCCAATTCAGGTGTCCCAATTTAGGTGTCCCGGTCCAGGTGTTGCAATTTAGGTGTCCCGGTCCAGGTGTCCCAATTCAGGTGTCCCAGTCCAGGTGTTCCAGTCCAGTTTGTCCCAGTCCAGGTGTTCCAGTCCAGTTTTTCCCAGTCCAGGTTTTCCAATTCAGGTGTCCCAGTCCAGGTGTTCCAATCCAGGTGTCCCTGTCCCGGTGTTCCAATTCAGGTGTCCCTGTCCAGGTGTTCCAATCCAGGTGTTCCAATTCAGGTGTCCCAATTTAGGTGTCCCAGTCCAGGTGTCCCAATTCAGGTGTCCCGGTCCAGGTGTCGCACTTCAGGTGTCCCGGTCCAGGTGTTCCAATTTAGGTGTCCCGGTCCAGGTGTTCCAATTTAGGTGTCCCAGTCCAGGTGTTCCAATCCAGGTGTCCCTGTCCCGGTGTTCCAATTCAGGTGTCCCGGTCCAGGTGTGGCAATTCAGGTTTCCCGGTCTACGTGTGTCAATTCAGGTGTCCCGGTCCAGGTGTCCTAGTCCAGGTGTTCCAATTGAGGTGTCCCAGTCCAGGAGTTCCAGTCCAGGTGTCCCAATTCAGGTGTCCCAGTCCATGTGTCCCAGTCCAGGAGTTCCAGTCCAGGTGTCCTGGTCCAGATGTTCCAGTCCAGTTATTCCCAATCCAGGTGTTCCAAATCCAGGTGTTCCAATCCAGGTGTCCCAGTCCAGTTTTTCCCAATCCAGGTGTTCCAGTCTAGTTGTTCCAGGCCAGGTGTTCCAATCCAGGTGTCCCAGTCCAGGTGTTCTAATTCAGGTGTCCTTGTCCAGTTTTTCCAGTCCAGGTGTTCCAATTCAGGTGTCCCAGTCCAGTTTTTCTCAGTCCAGGTGTTCCAATTCAGGTGTCCCGGTCCCGGTGTTCCAATTCAGGTGTCCCTGTCCAGGTGTTCCAATCCAGGTGTTCCAATTCAGGTGTCCCAATTTAGGTGTCCCAGTCCAGGTGTTGCAATTTAGGTGTCCCGGTCCAGGTGTCCCAATTCAGGTGTCCCGGTCCAGGTGTCGCAGTTCAGATGTCCCGGTCCAGGTGTTCCAATTTAGGTGTCCTAGTCCAGGTGTTCCAATTTAGGTGTCCCAGTCCAGGTGTTCCAATCCAGGTGTCCCTGTCCCGGTGTTCCAATTCAGGTGTCCCTGTCCAGGTGTTCCAATCCAGGTGTTCCAATTCAGGTGTCCCAATTTAGGTGTCCCAGTCCAGGTGTTGCAATTTAGGTGTCCCGGTCCAGGTGTCCCAATTCAGGTGTCCCGGTCCAGGTGTCGCACTTCAGGTGTCCCAGTCCAGGTGTTCCAATTTAGGTGTCCCGGTCCAGGTGTTCCAATTTAGGTGTCCCAGTCCAGGTGTTCCAATCCAGGTGTCCCTTTCCCGGTGTCCAGGTGTCCCAGTCCAGGTGTTGCAATTTAGGTGTCCCAGTCCAGGTGTCCCAATTCAGGTGTTCCAATTTAAGTGTCCTGGTCCAGATGTTCCAGTCCAGTTATTCCCAATCCAGGTGTTCCAAATTCAGGTGTTCCAATCCAGGTGTCCCAGTCCAGTTTTTCCCAATCCAGGTGTTCCAGTCTAGTTGTTCCAGGCCAGGTGTTCCAATCCAGGTGTCCCAGTCCAGGTGTTCCAATTCAGGTGTCCCAGTCCAGTTTTTCTCAGTCCAGGTGTTCCAATTCAGGTATCCCAAACTAGGAGTTTCAGTCCAGGTGTTCCAGTCCAGTTTTTCCCAGTCCAGGTGTTCTAATTCAGGTGTCCCAGTCCAGGTGTTCCAATCCAGGTGTCCCAATTTAGGTGTCCCGGTCCAGGTGTTGCAATTTAGGTGTCCGGTCTAGGTGTCCCAGTCCAGTTTTTCTCAGTCCAGGTGTTCCAATTCAGGTATCCCAAACTAGGAGTTTCAGTCCAGGTGTTCCAGTCCAGTTTTTCCCAGTCCAGGTGTTCTAATTCAGGTGTCCCAGTCCAGGTGTTCCAATCCAGGTGTCCCAATTTAGGTGTCCCGGTCCAGGTGTTGCAATTTAGGTGTCTTGTCTAGGTGTCCCGGTCCAGGTGTTGCAATTCAGGTGTCCCGGTCCAGGTTTTCCAATCCAGGTGTCCCAGTCCAGGTGTTGCAATTCAGGTGTCCCAGTCCAGGTTTTCCAGTCCAGGTGTTGCAATTCAGGTGTACCAGTCCAGGTGTTGCAATTTAGGTGTCCCTGTCCAGGTGTTGCAATTCAGGTGTCCCTGTCCAGGTGTTGCAATTCAGGTGTCCCAGTCCAGGTGTTGCAATTCAGGTGTCCCAGTCCAGGTGTTGCAATTTAGGTGTCCCAGTCCAGGTGTCCCAATTCAGGTGTCCCAATTTAAGTGTCCTGGTCCAGATGTTCCAGTCCAGTTATTCCCAATCCAGGTGTTCCAAATTCAGGTGTTCCAATCCAGGTGTCCCAGTCCAGTTTTTCCCAATCCAGGTGTTCCAGTCTAGTTGTTCCAGGCCAGGTGTTCCAATCCAGGTGTCCCAGTCCAGGTGTTCTAATTCAGGTGTCCTTGTCCAGTTTTTCCAGTCCAGGTATTCCAATTCAGGTGTCCCAGTCCAGTTTTTCTCAGTCCAGGTGTTCCAATTCAGGTATCCCAAACTAGGAGTTTCTGTCCAGGTGTTCCAGTCCAGTTTTTCCCAGTCCAGGTGTTCTATTTCAGGTGTCCCAGTCCAGGTGTTCCAATTTAGGTGTCCCAGTCCAGTTTTTCCCAATCCAGGTGTTCCAGTGTAGTTGTTCCAGGCCAGGTGTTCCAATCCAGGTGTCCCAGTCCAGGTGTTCTAATTCAGGTGTCCTTGTCCAGTTTTTCCAGTCCAGGTGTTCCAATTCAGGTGTCCCAGTCCAGTTTTTCTCAGTCCAGGTGTTCCAATTCAGGTATCCCAAACTAGGAGTTTCTGTCCAGGTGTTCCAGTCCAGTTTTTCCCAGTCCAGGTGTTCTAATTCAGGTGTCCCAGTCCAGGTGTTCCAATTTAGGTGTCCCTGTCCAGTTTTTCCAGTCCAGGTGTCCCAATCTAGGTGTTCCATTCCAGGTGTCCCAATCCACGTGTTCTAAGTCAGGTGTCCCAGTCCAGGTGTTCCAATTCAGGTGTCCCAGTCCAGGTGTTCCAATTTAGGTTTCCTAGTCCATGTGTTCCAATTTAGGTGTCCTAGTCCATGTGTTCCAATTTAGGTGTCCCAGTCCAGGTGTTCCAGTCCAGTTTTTCCCAGTCCAGGTGTTCCAGTCCAGTTTTTCCCAGTCCAGGTGTTCCAGTCCAGTTTTTCCCAGTCCAGGTGTTCCAGTCCAGTTTTTCCCAGTCCAGGTGTTCCAGTCCAGTTTTTCCCAGTCCAGGTGTTCCAATCCAGTTTTTCCCAGTCCAGGTGTTCCAATCCAGGTGTCCCAGTCCAGGTGTTCCAATCCAGGTGTCCCTGTCCCGGTGTTCCAATTCAGGTGTCCCTGTCCAGGTGTTCCAATTCAGGTGTCCCAATTTAGGTGTCCCGGTCCAGGTGTTGCAATTCAGGTGTCCCGGTCCAGGTGTCCCAATTCAGGTGTCCCGGTCCAGGTGTCGCAATTCAGGTGTTCCGGTCCAGGTGTTCCAATTTAGGTGTCCCAGTCCAGGTTTTCCAATCCAGGTGTCCCTGTCCCGGTGTTCCAATTCTGGTGTCCCGGTCCAGGTGTTGCAATTCAGGTGTCCCGGTCCAGGTGTTGCAATTCAGGTGTCCCGGTCCAGGTGTTGCAATTCAGGTGTCCCGGTCCAGGTGTTGCAATTCAGGTGTCCCGGTCCAGGTGTTGCAATTCAGGTGTCCCGGTCCAGGTGTTGCAATTCAGGTGTCCCGGTCCAGGTGTTGCAATTCAGGTGTCCCGGTCCAGGTGTTGCAATTCAGGTGTCCCGGTCCAGGTGTTCCAGTTCAGGGGTCCCAGTCCAGGAGTTCCAGTCCAGGTGTCCCAATTCAGGTGTCCCAGTGTCGCAATTCAGGTGTCCCGGTCCAGGTGTTGCAATTCAGGTGTCCCGGTCCAGGTGTTGCAATTCAGGTGTCCCGGTCCAGGTGTTGCAATTCAGGTGTCCCGGTCCAGGTTTTCCAATCCAGGTGTCCCAGTCCAGGTGTTGCAATTCAGGTGTCCCAGTCCAGGTTTTCCAATCCAGGTGTTGCAATTCAGGTGTCCCTGTCCAGGTGTTGCAATTCAGGTGTCCCTGTCCAGGTGTTGCAATTCAGGTGTCCCAGTCCAGGTGTTGCAATTTAGGTGTCCCAGTCCAGGTGTCCCAATTCAGGTGTCCCAATTTAAGTGTCCTGGTCCAGATGTTCCAGTCCAGTTATTCCCAATCCAGGTGTTCCAAATTCAGGTGTTCTAATCCAGGTGTCCCAGTCCAGTTTTTCCCAATCCAGGTGTTCCAGTCTAGTTGTTCCAGGCCAGGTGTTCCAATCCAGGTGTCCCAGTCCAGGTGTTCTAATTCAGGTGTCCTTGTCCAGTTTTTCCAGTCCAGGTGTTCCAATTCAGGTGTCCCAGTCCAGTTTTTCTCAGTCCAGGTGTTCCAATTCAGGTATCCCAAACTAGGAGTTTCAGTCCAGGTGTTCCAGTCCAGTTTTTCCCAGTCCAGGTGTTCTAATTCAGGTGTCCCAGTCCAGGTGTTCCAATTTAGGTGTCCCAGTCCAGGTGTTCCAATTTAGGTGTCCCAGTCCAGGTGTTCCAATTCAGGTGTCACTGTCCAGTTTTTCCAGTCCAGGTGTCCCAATCTAGGTGTTCCATTCCCGGTGTCCCAATCCACGTGTTCTAATTCAGGTGTCCCAGTCCAGGTGTTCCAATTTAGGTGTCCTAGTCCATGTGTTCCAATTTAGGTGTCCCAGTCCAGGTGTTCCAGTCCAGTTTTTCCCAGTCCAGGTGTTCCAGTCCAGGTGTTCCAGTCCAGTTTTTCCCTGTCCAGGTGTTCCAGTCCAGTTTTTCCCAGTCCAGGTGTTCCAATTCAGGTGTCCCAGTCCAGGTGTTCCAATCCAGGTGTCCCTGTCCCGGTGTTCCAATTCAGGTATCCCTGTCCCGGTGTTCCAATTCAGGTGTCCCTGTTCAGGTGTTCCAATTCAGGTGTCCCAATTTAGGTGTTCCGGTCCAGGTGTTGCAATTTAGGTGTCCCGGTCCAGGTGTCCCAGTCCAGGTGTTCCAGTCCAGTTTTTCCCAGTCCAGGTGTTCCAGTCCAGTTTTTCCCAGTCCAGGTGTTCCAGTCCAGTTTTTCCCAGTCCAGGTGTTCCAATTCAGGTGTCCCAGTCCAGGTGTTCCAATCCAGGTGTCCCAGTCCCGGTGTTCCAATTCAGGTGTTCCAATCCAGGTGTTCCAATTCAGGTGTCCCAATTTAGGTGTCCCGGTCCAGGTGTTGCAATTTAGGTGTCCCGGTCCAGGTGTCCCAATTCAGGTGTCCCAGTCCAGGTGTTCCAGTCCAGTTTGTCCCAGTCCAGGTGTTCCAGTCCAGTTTTTCCCAGTCCAGGTTTTCCAATTCAGGTGTCCCAGTCCAGGTGTTCCAATCCAGGTGTCCCTGTCCCGGTGTTCCAATTCAGGTGTCCCTGTCAAGGTGTTCCAATCCAGGTGTTCCAATTCAGGTGTCCCAATTTAGGTGTCCCAGTCCAGGTGTCGCAATTCAGGTGTCCCGGTCCAGGTGTCCCAATTCAGGTGTCCCGGTCCAGGTGTCGCACTTCAGGTGTCCCGGTCCAGGTGTTCCAATTTAGGTGTCCCGGTCCAGGTGTTCCAATTTAGGTGTCCCAGTCCAGGTGTTCCAATCCAGGTGTCCCTGTCCCGGTGTTCCAATTCAGGTGTCTCGGTCCAGGTGTGGCAATTCAGGTGTCCCGGTCTACGTGTGTCAATTCAGGTGTCCCGGTCCAGGTGTCCTAGTCCAGGTGTTCCAATTCAGGTGTCCCAGTCCAGGAGTTCCAGTCCAGGTGTCCCAATTCAGGTGTCCCAGTCCATGTGTCCCAGTCCAGGAGTTCCAGTCCAGGTGTCCTAATTCAGGTGTACCAATCCAGGTGTCCCAATTCAGGTGTCCCAATTTAAGTGTCCTGGTCCAGATGTTCCAGTCCAGTTATTCCCAATCCAGGTGTTCCAAATCCAGGTGTTCCAATCCAGGTGTCCCAGTCCAGTTTTTCCCAATCCAGGTGTTCCAGTCTAGTTGTTCCAGGCCAGGTGTTCCAATCCAGGTGTCCCAGTCCAGGTGTTCTAATTCAGGTGTCCTTGTCCAGTTTTTCCAGTCCAGGTGTTCCAATTCAGGTGTCCCAGTCCAGTTTTTCTCAGTCCAGGTGTTCCAATTCAGGTGTCCCGGTCCCGGTGTTCCAATTCAGGTGTCCCTGTCCAGGTGTTCCAATCCAGGTGTTCCAATTCAGGTGTCCCAATTTAGGTGTCCCAGTCCAGGTGTTGCAATTTAGGTGTCCCGGTCCAGGTGTCCCAATTCAGGTGTCCCGGTCCAGGTGTCGCAATTCAGATGTCCCGGTCCAGGTGTTCCAATTTAGGTGTCCTAGTCCAGGTGTTCCAATTTAGGTGTCCCAGTCCAGGTGTTCCAATCCAGGTGTCCCTGTCCCGGTGTTCCAATTCAGGTGTCCCGGTCCAGGTGTGGCAATTCAGGTGTCCCGGTCTACGTGTGTCAATTCAGGTGTCCCGGTCCAGGTGTCCTAGTCCAGGTGTTCCAATTCAGGTGTCCCAGTCCAGGAGTTCCAGTCCAGGTGTCCCAATTCAGGTGTCCCAGTCCATGTGTCCCAGTCCAGGAGTTCCAGTCCAGGTGTCCTAATTCAGGTGTACCAGTCCAGGTTTTCCAATCCAGGTGTCCCAATTCAGGTGTCCCAATTTAAGTGTCCTGGTCCAGATGTTCCAGTCCAGTTATTCCCAATCCAGGTGTTCCAAATCCAGGTGTTCCAATCCAGGTGTCCCAGTCCAGTTTTTCCCAATCCAGGTGTTCCAGTCTAGTTGTTCCAGGCCAGGTGTTCCAATCCAGGTGTCCCAGTCCAGGTGTTCTAATTCAGGTGTCCTTGTCCAGTTTTTCCAGTCCAGGTGTTCCAATTCAGGTGTCCCAGTCCAGTTTTTCTCAGTCCAGGTGTTCCAATTCAGGTGTCCCGGTCCCGGTGTTCCAATTCAGGTGTCCCTGTCCAGGTGTTCCAATCCAGGTGTTCCAATTCAGGTGTCCCAATTTAGGTGTCCCAGTCCAGGTGTTGCAATTTAGGTGTCCCGGTCCAGGTGTCCCAATTCAGGTGTCCGGGTCCAGGTGTCGCAATTCAGATGTCCCGGTCCAGGTGTTCCAATTTAGGTGTCCTAGTCCAGGTGTTCCAATTTAGGTGTCCCAGTCCAGGTGTTCCAATCCAGGTGTCCCTGTCCCGGTGTTCCAATTCAGGTGTCCCTGTCCAGGTGTTCCAATCCAGGTGTTCCAATTCAGGTGTCCCAATTTAGGTGTCCCAGTCCAGGTGTTGCAATTTAGGTGTCCCGGTCCAGGTGTCCCAATTCAGGTGTCCCGGTCCAGGTGTCGCACTTCAGGTGTCCCGGTCCAGGTGTTCCAATTTAGGTGTCCCGGTCCAGGTGTTCCAATTTAGGTGTCCCAGTCCAGGTGTTCCAATCCAGGTGTCCCTTTCCCGGTGTCCAGGTGTCCCAGTCCAGGTGTTGCAATTTAGGTGTCCCAGTCCAGGTGTCCCAATTCAGGTGTTCCAATTTAAGTGTCCTGGTCCAGATGTTCCAGTCCAGTTATTCCCAATCCAGGTGTTCCAAATTCAGGTGTTCCAATCCAGGTGTCCCAGTCCAGTTTTTCCCAGGCCAGGTGTTCCAATCCAGGTGTCCCAGTCCAGGTGTTCCAATTCAGGTGTCCCAGTCCAGTTTTTCTCAGTCCAGGTTTTCCAATTCAGGTATCCCAAACTAGGAGTTTCAGTCCAGGTGTTCCAGTCCAGTTTTTCCCAGTCCAGGTGTTCTAATTCAGGTGTCCCAGTCCAGGTGTTCCAATCCAGGTGTCCCAATTTAGGTGTCCCGGTCCAGGTGTTGCAATTTAGGTGTCCGGTCTAGGTGTCCCAGTCCAGTTTTTCTCAGTCCAGGTGTTCCAATTCAGGTATCCCAAACTAGGAGTTTCAGTCCAGGTGTTCCAGTCCAGTTTTTCCCAGTCCAGGTGTTCTAATTCAGGTGTCCCAGTCCAGGTGTTCCAATCCAGGTGTCCCAATTTAGGTGTCCCGATCCAGGTGTTGCAATTTAGGTGTCCGGTCTAGGTGTCCCGGTCCAGGTGTTGCAATTCAGGTGTCCCGGTCCAGGTTTTCCAATCCAGGTGTCCCAGTCCAGGTGTTGCAATTCAGGTGTCCCAGTCCAGGTTTTCCAGTCCAGGTGTTGCAATTCAGGTGTACCAGTCCAGGTGTTGCAATTTAGGTGTCCCTGTCCAGGTGTTGCAATTCAGGTGTCCCTGTCCAGGTGTTGCAATTCAGGTGTCCCAGTCCAGGTGTTGCAATTCAGGTGTCCCAGTCCAGGTGTTGCAATTTAGGTGTCCCAGTCCAGGTGTCCCAATTCAGGTGTCCCAATTTAAGTGTCCTGGTCCAGATGTTCCAGTCCAGTTATTCCCAATCCAGGTGTTCCAAATTCAGGTGTTCCAATCCAGGTGTCCCAGTCCAGTTTTTCCCAATCCAGGTGTTCCAGTCTAGTTGTTCCAGGCCAGGTGTTCCAATCCAGGTGTCCCAGTCCAGGTGTTCTAATTCAGGTGTCCTTGTCCAGTTTTTCCAGTCCAGGTGTTCCAATTCAGGTGTCCCAGTCCAGTTTTTCTCAGTCCAGGTGTTCCAATTCAGGTATCCCAAACTAGGAGTTTCTGTCCAGGTGTTCCAGTCCAGTTTTTCCCAGTCCAGGTGTTCTAATTCAGGTGTCCCAGTCCAGGTGTTCCAATTTAGGTGTCCCTGTCCAGTTTTTCCAGTCCAGGTGTCCCAATCTAGGTGTTCCATTCCAGGTGTCCCAATCCACGTGTTCTAATTCAGGTGTCCCAGTCCAGGTGTTCCAATTCAGGTGTCCCAGTCCAGGTGTTCCAATTTAGGTGTCCTAGTCCATGTGTTCCAATTTAGGTGTCCCAGTCCAGGTGTTCCAGTCCAGTTTTTCCCAGTCCAGGTGTTCCAGTCCAGTTTTTCCCAGTCCAGGTGTTCCAGTCCAGTTTTCCAGTCCAGGTGTTCCAGTCCAGTTTTTCCCAGTCCAGGTGTTCCAGTCCAGTTTTTCCCAGTCCAGGTTTTCCAGTCCAGTTTTTCCCAGTCCAGGTGTTCCAATCCAGTTTTTCCCAGTCCAGGTGTTCCAATCCAGGTGTCCCAGTCCAGGTGTTCCAATCCAGGTGTCCCTGTCCCGGTGTTCCAATTCAGGTGTCCCTGTCCAGGTGTTCCAATTCAGGTGTCCCAATTTAGGTGTCCCGGTCCAGGTGTTGCAATTTAGGTGTCCCGGTCCAGGTGTCCCAATTCAGGTGTCCCGGTCCAGGTGTCGCAATTCAGGTGTTCCGGTCCAGGTGTTCCAATTTAGGTGTCCTAGTCCAGGTGTTCCAATTTAGGTGTCCCAGTCCAGGTTTTCCAATCCAGGTGTCCCTGTCCCGGTGTTCCAATTCTGGTGTCCCGGTCCAGGTGTTGCAATTCAGGTGTCCCGGTCCAGGTGTTGCAATTCAGGTGTCCCGGTCCAGGTGTTGCAATTCAGGTGTCCCGGTCCAGGTGTTCCAGTTCAGGGGTCCCAGTCCAGGAGTTCCAGTCCAGGTGTCCCAATTCAGGTGTCCCAGTCCAGGTGTCGCAATTCAGGTGTCCCTGTCCAGGTGTTGCAATTCAGGTGTCCCTGTCCAGGTGTTGCAATTCAGGTGTCCCTGTCCAGGTGTTGCAATTCAGGTGTCCCAGTCCAGTTTTTCTCAGTCCAGGTGTTCCAATTCAGGTATCCCAAACTAGGTGTTTCAGTCCAGGTGTTCCAGTCCAGTTTTTCCCAGTCCAGGTGTCCCAATTCAGGTGTCCCAATTCAGGTGTCCCAGTCCAGGAGTTCCAGTCCAGGTGTCCTAATTCAGGTGTCCTAATTCAGGTGTCCCAGTCAAGGTCCCAATTCAGCTGTCCCAGTCCAGGTGTCGCAATTCAGGTGTCCCAGTCCAGGTGTCGCAATTCAGGTGTCCCAGTCCAGGTTTTCCAATCCAGGTGTCCCAATTCAGGTGTACCAGTCCAGGTGTTGCAATTCAGGTGTCCCAATCCAGGTGTTGCAATCCAGGTGTTGCAATTCAGGTGTCCCTGTCCAGGTGTTGCAATTTAGGTGTCCCAGTCCAGGTGTTGCAATTTAGGTGTCCCAGTCCAGGTGTCCCAATTCAGGTGTCCCGGTCCAGGTGTCGCAATTCAGGTGTCCCAGTCCAGGTGTCACAATTCAGGTGTCCCAGTCCAGGTTTTCCAATCCAGGTGTCCCAATTCAGGTGTACCAGTCCAGGTGTTGCAATTCAGGTGTCCCAGTCCAGGTTTTCCAATCCAGGTGTCCCAATTCAGGTGTACCTGTCCAGGTGTTGCAATTTAGGTGTCCCTGTCCAGGTGTTGCAATTCAGGTGTCCCTGTCCAGGTGTTGCAATTCAGGTGTCCCGGTCCAGGAGTTCCAATCCAGGTGTCCCGGTCCAGGTGTCCCAGTCCAGTTTTTCTCAGTCCAGGTGTTCCAATTCAGGTATCCCAAACTAGGAGTTTCAGTCCAGGTGTTCCAGTCCAGTTTTTCCCAGTCCAGGTGTTCTAATTCAGGTATCCCAGTCCAGGTGTTCCAATCCAGGTGTCCCAATTCAGGTGTCCCAGTCCCGGTGTTCCAATTCAGGTGTCCCGGTCCAGGTGTTGCAATTCAGGTGTCCCGGTCCAGGAGTTCCAATCCAGGTGTCCCTGTCCAGGTGTTCCAATTCAGGTGTCCCAGTCCAGTTTTTCTCAGTCCAGGTGTTCCAATTCAGGTATCCCAAACTAGGAGTTTCAGTCCAGGTGTTCCAGTCCAGTTTTTCCCAGTCCAGGTGTTCTAATTCAGGTGTCCCAGTCCAGGTGTTCCAATTTAGGTGTCCCAGTCCAGGTGTTCCAATTCAGGTGTCACTGTCCAGTTTTTCCAGTCCAGGTGTCCCAATCTAGGTGTTCCATTCCCGGTGTCCCAATCCACGTGTTCTAATTCAGGTGTCCCAGTCCAGGTGTTCCAATTTAGGTGTCCTAGTCCATGTGTTCCAATTTAGGTGTCCCAGTCCAGGTGTTCCAGTCCAGTTTTTCCCAGTCCAGGTGTTCCAGTCCAGTTTTTCCCAGTCCAGGTGTTCCAGTCCAGGTGTTCCAGTCCAGTTTTTCCCAGTCCAGGTGTTCCAGTCCAGTTTTTCCCAGTCCAGGTGTTCCAATTCAGGTGTCCCAGTCCAGGTGTTCCAATCCAGGTGTCCCAGTCCCGGTGTTCCAATTCAGGTATCCCTGTCCCGGTGTTCCAATTCAGGTGTCCCTGTTCAGGTGTTCCAATTCAGGTGTCCCAATTTAGGTGTCCCGGTCCAGGTGTTGCAATTTAGGTGTCCCGGTCCAGGTGTCCCAGTCCAGGTGTTCCAGTCCAGTTTTTCCCAGTCCAGGTGTTCCAGTCCAGTTTTTCCCAGTCCAGGTGTTCCAGTCCAGTTTTTCCCAGTCCAGGTGTTCCAATTCAGGTGTCCCAGTCCAGTTTTTCTCAGTCCAGGTGTTCCAATTCAGGTATCCCAAACTAGGAGTTTCAGTCCAGGTGTTCCAGTCCAGTTTTTCCCAGTCCAGGTGTCCCAATTCAGGTGTCCCAGTCCAGGAGTTCCAGTCCAGGTGTCCTAATTCAGGTGTCCTAATTCAGGTGTCCCAGTCAAGGTCCCAATTCAGCTGTCCCAGTCCAGGTGTCGCAATTCAGGTGTCCCAGTCCAGGTGTCGCAATTCAGGTGTCCCAGTCCAGGTTTTCCAATCCAGGTGTCCCAATTCAGGTGTACCAGTCCAGGTGTTGCAATTCAGGTGTCCCAATCCAGGTGTTGCAATCCAGGTGTTGCAATTCAGGTGTCCCTGTCCAGGTGTTGCAATTTAGGTGTCCCAGTCCAGGTGTTGCAATTTAGGTGTCCCAGTCCAGGTGTCCCAATTCAGGTGTCCCGGTCCAGGTGTCGCAATTCAGGTGTCCCAGTCCAGGTGTCGCAATTCAGGTGTCCCAGTCCAGGTGTCACAATTCAGGTGTCCCAGTCCAGGTTTTCCAATCCAGGTGTCCCAATTCAGGTGTACCAGTCCAGGTGTTGCAATTCAGGTGTCCCAGTCCAGGTTTTCCAATCCAGGTGTCCCAATTCAGGTGTACCTGTCCAGGTGTTGCAATTTAGGTGTCCCTGTCCAGGTGTTGCAATTCAGGTGTCCCTGTCCAGGTGTTGCAATTCAGGTGTCCCGGTCCAGGAGTTCCAATCCAGGTGTCCCGGTCCAGGTGTCCCAGTCCAGTTTTTCTCAGTCCAGGTGTTCCAATTCAGGTATCCCAAACTAGGAGTTTCAGTCCAGGTGTTCCAGTCCAGTTTTTCCCAGTCCAGGTGTTCTAATTCAGGTATCCCAGTCCAGGTGTTCCAATCCAGGTGTCCCAATTCAGGTGTCCCAGTCCCGGTGTTCCAATTCAGGTGTCCCGGTCCAGGTGTTGCAATTCAGGTGTCCCGGTCCAGGAGTTCCAATCCAGGTGTCCCTGTCCAGGTGTTCCAATTCAGGTGTCCCAGTCCAGTTTTTCTCAGTCCAGGTGTTCCAATTCAGGTATCCCAAACTAGGAGTTTCAGTCCAGGTGTTCCAGTCCAGTTTTTCCCAGTCCAGGTGTTCTAATTCAGGTGTCCCAGTCCAGGTGTTCCAATTTAGGTGTCCCAGTCCAGGTGTTCCAATTCAGGTGTCACTGTCCAGTTTTTCCAGTCCAGGTGTCCCAATCTAGGTGTTCCATTCCCGGTGTCCCAATCCACGTGTTCTAATTCAGGTGTCCCAGTCCAGGTGTTCCAATTTAGGTGTCCTAGTCCATGTGTTCCAATTTAGGTGTCCCAGTCCAGGTGTTCCAGTCCAGTTTTTCCCAGTCCAGGTGTTCCAGTCCAGTTTTTCCCAGTCCAGGTGTTCCAGTCCAGGTGTTCCAGTCCAGTTTTTCCCAGTCCAGGTGTTCCAGTCCAGTTTTTCCCAGTCCAGGTGTTCCAATTCAGGTGTCCCAGTCCAGGTGTTCCAATCCAGGTGTCCCTGTCCCGGTGTTCCAATTCAGGTATCCCTGTCCCGGTGTTCCAATTCAGGTGTCCCTGTTCAGGTGTTCCAATTCAGGTGTCCCAATTTAGGTGTCCCGGTCCAGGTGTTGCAATTTAGGTGTCCCGGTCCAGGTGTCCCAGTCCAGGTGTTCCAGTCCAGTTTTTCCCAGTCCAGGTGTTCCAGTCCAGTTTTTCCCAGTCCAGGTGTTCCAGTCCAGTTTTTCCCAGTCCAGGTGTTCCAATTCAGGTGTCCCAGTCCAGGTGTTCCAATCCAGGTGTCCCAGTCCCGGTGTTCCAATTCAGGTGTTCCAATCAAGGTGTTCCAATTCAGGTGTCCCAATTTAGGTGTCCCGGTCCAGGTGTTGCAATTTAGGTGTCCCGGTCCAGGTGTCCCAATTCAGGTGTCCCAGTCCAGGTGTTCCAGTCCAGTTTGTCCCAGTCCAGGTGTTCCAGTCCAGTTTTTCCCAGTCCAGGTTTTCCAATTCAGGTGTCCCAGTCCAGGTGTTCCAATCCAGGTGTCCCTGTCCCTGTGTTCCAATTCAGGTGTCCCTGTCCAGGTGTTCCAATCCAGGTGTTCCAATTCAGGTGTCCCAATTTAGGTGTCCCAGTCCAGGTGTCCCAATTCAGGTGTCCCGGTCCAGGTGTCGCACTTCAGGTGTCCCGGTCCAGGTGTTCCAATTTAGGTGTCCCGGTCCAGGTGTTCCAATTTAGGTGTCCCAGTCCAGGTGTTCCAATCCAGGTGTCCCTGTCCCGGTGTTCCAATTCAGGTGTCCCGGTCCAGGTGTGGCAATTCAGGTGTCCCGGTCTACGTGTGTCAATTCAGGTGTCCCGGTCCAGGTGTCCTAGTCCAGGTGTTCCAATTGAGGTGTCCCAGTCCAGGAGTTCCAGTCCAGGTGTCCCAATTCAGGTGTCCCAGTCCATGTGTCCCAGTCCAGGAGTTCCAGTCCAGGTGTCCTAATTCAGGTGTACCAGTCCAGGTTTTCCAATCCAGGTGTCCCAATTCAGGTGTCCCAATTTAAGTGTCCTGGTCCAGATGTTCCAGTCCAGTTATTCCCAATCCAGGTGTTCCAAATCCAGGTGTTCCAATCCAGGTGTCCCAGTCCAGTTTTTCCCAATCCAGGTGTTCCAGTCTAGTTGTTCCAGGCCAGGTGTTCCAATCCAGGTGTCCCAGTCCAGGTGTTCTAATTCAGGTGTCCTTGTCCAGTTTTTCCAGTCCAGGTGTTCCAATTCAGGTGTCCCAGTCCAGTTTTTCTCAGTCCAGGTGTTCCAATTCAGGTGTCCCGGTCCCGGTGTTCCAATTCAGGTGTCCCTGTCCAGGTGTTCCAATCCAGGTGTTCCAATTCAGGTGTCCCAATTTAGGTGTCCCAGTCCAGGTGTTGCAATTTAGGTGTCCCGGTCCAGGTGTCCCAATTCAGGTGTCCCGGTCCAGGTGTCGCAGTTCAGATGTCCCGGTCCAGGTGTTCCAATTTAGGTGTCCTAGTCCAGGTGTTCCAATTTAGGTGTCCCAGTCCAGGTGTTCCAATCCAGGTGTCCCTGTCCCGGTGTTCCAATTCAGGTGTCCCTGTCCAGGTGTTCCAATCCAGGTGTTCCAATTCAGGTGTCCCAATTTAGGTGTCCCAGTCCAGGTGTTGCAATTTAGGTGTCCCGGTCCAGGTGTCCCAATTCAGGTGTCCCGGTCCAGGTGTCGCACTTCAGGTGTCCCAGTCCAGGTGTTCCAATTTAGGTGTCCCGGTCCAGGTGTTCCAATTTAGGTGTCCCAGTCCAGGTGTTCCAATCCAGGTGTCCCTTTCCCGGTGTCCAGGTGTCCCAGTCCAGGTGTTGCAATTTAGGTGTCCCAGTCCAGGTGTCCCAATTCAGGTGTTCCAATTTAAGTGTCCTGGTCCAGATGTTCCAGTCCAGTTATTCCCAATCCAGGTGTTCCAAATTCAGGTGTTCCAATCCAGGTGTCCCAGTCCAGTTTTTCCCAATCCAGGTGTTCCAGTCTAGTTGTTCCAGGCCAGGTGTTCCAATCCAGGTGTCCCAGTCCAGGTGTTCCAATTCAGGTGTCCCAGTCCAGTTTTTCTCAGTCCAGGTGTTCCAATTCAGGTATCCCAAACTAGGAGTTTCAGTCCAGGTGTTCCAGTCCAGTTTTTCCCAGTCCAGGTGTTCTAATTCAGGTGTCCCAGTCCAGGTGTTCCAATCCAGGTGTCCCAATTTAGGTGTCCCGGTCCAGGTGTTGCAATTTAGGTGTCCGGTCTAGGTGTCCCAGTCCAGTTTTTCTCAGTCCAGGTGTTCCAATTCAGGTATCCCAAACTAGGAGTTTCAGTCCAGGTGTTCCAGTCCAGTTTTTCCCAGTCCAGGTGTTCTAATTCAGGTGTCCCAGTCCAGGTGTTCCAATCCAGGTGTCCCAATTTAGGTGTCCCGGTCCAGGTGTTGCAATTTAGGTGTCCGGTCTAGGTGTCCCGGTCCAGGTGTTGCAATTCAGGTGTCCCGGTCCAGGTTTTCCAATCCAGGTGTCCCAGTCCAGGTGTTCCAATTTAGGTGTCCCAGTCCAGGTGTTCCAATCCAGGTGTCCCTTTCCCGGTGTCCAGGTGTCCCAGTCCAGGTGTTGCAATTTAGGTGTCCCAGTCCAGGTGTCCCAATTCAGGTGTTCCAATTTAAGTGTCCTGGTCCAGATGTTCCAGTCCAGTTATTCCCAATCCAGGTGTTCCAAATTCAGGTGTTCCAATCCAGGTGTCCCAGTCCAGTTTTTCCCAATCCAGGTGTTCCAGTCTAGTTGTTCCAGGCCAGGTGTTCCAATCCAGGTGTCCCAGTCCAGGTGTTCCAATTCAGGTGTCCCAGTCCAGTTTTTCTCAGTCCAGGTGTTCCAATTCAGGTATCCCAAACTAGGAGTTTCAGTCCAGGTGTTCCAGTCCAGTTTTTCCCAGTCCAGGTGTTCTAATTCAGGTGTCCCAGTCCAGGTGTTCCAATCCAGGTGTCCCAATTTAGGTGTCCCGGTCCAGGTGTTGCAATTTAGGTGTCCGGTCTAGGTGTCCCAGTCCAGTTTTTCTCAGTCCAGGTGTTCCAATTCAGGTATCCCAAACTAGGAGTTTCAGTCCAGGTGTTCCAGTCCAGTTTTTCCCAGTCCAGGTGTTCTAATTCAGGTGTCCCAGTCCAGGTGTTCCAATCCAGGTGTCCCAATTTAGGTGTCCCGGTCCAGGTGTTGCAATTTAGGTGTCCGGTCTAGGTGTCCCGGTCCAGGTGTTGCAATTCAGGTGTCCCGGTCCAGGTTTTCCAATCCAGGTGTCCCAGTCCAGGTGTTGCAATTCAGGTGTCCCAGTCCAGGTTTTCCAGTCCAGGTGTTGCAATTCAGGTGTACCAGTCCAGGTGTTGCAATTTAGGTGTCCCTGTCCAGGTGTTGCAATTCAGGTGTCCCTGTCCAGGTGTTGCAATTCAGGTGTCCCAGTCCAGGTGTTGCAATTCAGGTGTCCCAGTCCAGGTGTTGCAATTTAGGTGTCCCAGTCCAGGTGTCCCAATTCAGGTGTCCCAATTTAAGTGTCCTGGTCCAGATGTTCCAGTCCAGTTATTCCCAATCCAGGTGTTCCAAATTCAGGTGTTCCAATCCAGGTGTCCCAGTCCAGTTTTTCCCAATCCAGGTGTTCCAGTCTAGTTGTTCCAGGCCAGGTGTTCCAATCCAGGTGTCCCAGTCCAGGTGTTCTAATTCAGGTGTCCTTGTCCAGTTTTTCCAGTCCAGGTATTCCAATTCAGGTGTCCCAGTCCAGTTTTTCTCAGTCCAGGTGTTCCAATTCAGGTATCCCAAACTAGGAGTTTCTGTCCAGGTGTTCCAGTCCAGTTTTTCCCAGTCCAGGTGTTCTATTTCAGGTGTCCCAGTCCAGGTGTTCCAATTTAGGTGTCCCAGTCCAGTTTTTCCCAATCCAGGTGTTCCAGTCTAGTTGTTCCAGGCCAGGTGTTCCAATCCAGGTGTCCCAGTCCAGGTGTTCTAATTCAGGTGTCCTTGTCCAGTTTTTCCAGTCCAGGTGTTCCAATTCAGGTGTCCCAGTCCAGTTTTTCTCAGTCCAGGTGTTCCAATTCAGGTATCCCAAACTAGGAGTTTCTGTCCAGGTGTTCCAGTCCAGTTTTTCCCAGTCCAGGTGTTCTAATTCAGGTGTCCCAGTCCAGGTGTTCCAATTTAGGTGTCCCTGTCCAGTTTTTCCAGTCCAGGTGTCCCAATCTAGGTGTTCCATTCCAGGTGTCCCAATCCACGTGTTCTAATTCAGGTGTCCCAGTCCAGGTGTTCCAATTCAGGTGTCCCAGTCCAGGTGTTCCAATTCAGGTGTCCCAGTCCAGGTGTTCCAATTTAGGTGTCCTAGTCCATGTGTTCCAATTTAGGTGTCCTAGTCCATGTGTTCCAATTTAGGTGTCCCAGTCCAGGTGTTCCAATTTAGGTGTCCCAGTCCAGGTGTTCCAGTCCAGTTTTTCCCAGTCCAGGTGTTCCAGTCCAGTTTTTCCCAGTCCAGGTGTTCCAGTCCAGTTTTTCCCAGTCCAGGTGTTCCAGTCCAGTTTTTCCCAGTCCAGGTGTTCCAGTCCAGTTTTTCCCAGTCCAGGTGTTCCAGTCCAGTTTTTCCCAGTCCAGGTGTTCCAATCCAGGTGTCCCAGTCCAGGTGTTCCAATCCAGGTGTCCCTGTCCCGGTGTTCCAATCCAGGTGTCCCTGTCCCGGTGTTCCAATTCAGGTGTCCCTGTCCCGGTGTTCCAATTCAGGTGTCCCTGTCCAGGTGTTCCAATTCAGGTGTCCCAATTTAGGTGTCCCGGTCCAGGTGTTGCAATTCAGGTGTCCCGGTCCAGGTGTCCCAATTCAGGTGTCCCGGTCCAGGTGTCGCAATTCAGGTGTTCCGGTCCAGGTGTTCCAATTTAGGTGTCCCAGTCCAGGTGTTCCAATCCAGGTGTCCCTGTCCCGGTGTTCCAATCCAGGTGTCCCTGTCCCGGTGTTGCAATTCAGGTGTCCCGGTCCAGGTGTTGCAATTCAGGTGTCCCGGTCCAGGTGTTGCAATTCAGGTGTCCCGGTCCAGGTGTTGCAATTCAGGTGTCCCGGTCCAGGTGTTGCAATTCAGGTGTCCCGGTCCAGGTGTTGCAATTCAGGTGTCCCGGTCCAGGTGTTGCAATTCAGGTGTCCCGGTCCAGGTGTTGCAATTCAGGTGTCCCGGTCCAGGTGTTGCAATTCAGGTGTCCCGGTCCAGGTGTTGCAATTCAGGTGTCCCGGTCCAGGTGTTGCAATTCAGGTGTCCCGGTCCAGGTGTTGCAATTCAGGTGTCCCGGTCCAGGTGTTCCAGTTCAGGTGTCCCGGTCCAGGTGTTCCAGTTCAGGGGTCCCAGTCCAGGAGTTCCAGTCCAGGTGTCCCAATTCAGGTGTCCCAGTCCAGGTGTCGCAATTCAGGTGTCCCGGTCCAGGTGTCGCAATTCAGGTGTCCCGGTCCAGGTTTTCCAATCCAGGTGTCCCAGTCCAGGTGTTGCAATTCAGGTGTCCCAGTCCAGGTTTTCCAATCCAGGTGTTGCAATTCAGGTGTCCCAGTCCAGGTTTTCCAATCCAGGTGTTGCAATTTAGGTGTCCCTGTCCAGGTGTTGCAATTCAGGTGTCCCTGTCCAGGTGTTGCAATTCAGGTGTCCCTGTCCAGGTGTTGCAATTCAGGTGTCCCAGTCCAGGTGTTGCAATTTAGGTGTCCCAGTCCAGGTGTCCCAATTCAGGTGTCCCAATTTAAGTGTCCTGGTCCAGATGTTCCAGTCCAGTTATTCCCAATCCAGGTGTTCCAAATTCAGGTGTTCTAATCCAGGTGTCCCAGTCCAGTTTTTCCCAATCCAGGTGTTCCAGTCTAGTTGTTCCAGGCCAGGTGTTCCAATCCAGGTGTCCCAGTCCAGGTGTTCTAATTCAGGTGTCCTTGTCCAGTTTTTCCAGTCCAGGTGTTCCAATTCAGGTGTCCCAGTCCAGTTTTTCTCAGTCCAGGTGTTCCAATTCAGGTATCCCAAACTAGGAGTTTCTGTCCAGGTGTTCCAGTCCAGTTTTTCCCAGTCCAGGTGTTCTAATTCAGGTGTCCCAGTCCAGGTGTTCAAATTTAGGTGTCCCAGTCCAGGTGTTCCAATTCAGGTGTCCCAGTCCAGGTGTTCCAATTCAGGTGTCCCAGTCCAGGTGTTCCAATTCAGGTGTCCCTGTCCAGTTTTTCCAGTCCAGGTGTCCCAATCTAGGTGTTCCATTCCAGGTGTCCCAATCCACGTGTTCTAATTCAGGTGTCCCAGTCCAGGTGTTCCAATTTAGGTGTCCTAGTCCATGTGTTCCAATTTAGGTGTCCCAGTCCAGGTGTTCCAGTCCAGTTTTTCCCAGTCCAGGTGTTCCAGTCCAGTTTTTCCCAGTCCAGGTGTTCCAGTCCAGTTTTTCCCAGTCCAGGTGTTCCAATCCAGGTGTCCCAGTCCAGGTGTTCCAATCCAGGTGTCCCAGTCCAGGTGTTCCAATCCAGGTGTCCCTGTCCCGGTGTTCCAATTCAGGTGTCCCTGTCCCGGTGTTCCAATTCAGGTGTCCCTGTCCAGGTGTTCCAATCCAGGTGTTCCAATTCAGGTGTCCCAATTTAGGTGTTGCAATTTAGGTGTCCCGGTCCAGGTGTCCCAATTCAGGTGTCCCGGTCCAGGTGTCGCAATTCAGGTGTCCCTGTCCAGGTGTTCCAATTTAGGTGTCCTAGTCCAGGTGTTCCAATTTAGGTGTCCCAGTCCAGGTTTTCCAATCCAGGTGTCCCTGTCCCGGTGTTCCAATTCAGGTGTCCCGGTCCAGGTGTTGCAATTCAGGTGTCCCGGTCCAGGTGTTGCAATTCAGGTGTCCCGGTCCAGGTGTTGCAATTCAGGTGTCCCGGTCCAGGTGTTCCAGTTCAGGTGTCCCAGTCCAGGAGTTCCAGTCCAGGTGTCCCAATTCAGGTGTCCCAGTCCAGGTGTCGCAATTCAGGTGTCGCAATTCAGGTGTCCCGGTCCAGGTGTTGCAATTCAGGTGTCCCGGTCCAGGTGTCGCAATTCAGGTGTTGCAATTCAGGTGTACCAGTCCAGGTGTTGCAATTCAGGTGTCCCTGTCCAGGTGTTGCAATTCAGGTGTCCCGGTCCAGGAGTTCCAATCCAGGTGTCCCGGTCCAGGAGTTCCAATCCAGGTGTCCCGGTCCAGGAGTTCCAATCCAGGTGTCCCGGTCCAGGTGTTGCAATTCAGGTGTCCCTGTCCAGGTGTTCCAATTCAGGTGTCCCAGTCCAGTTTTTCTCAGTCCAGGTGTTCCAATTCAGGTATCCCAAACTAGGAGTTTCAGTCCAGGTGTTCCAGTCCAGTTTTTCCTAGTCCAGGTGTTCTAATTCAGGTGTCCCAGTCCAGGTGTTCCAATCCATGTGTCCCAATTCAGGTGTCCCTTTCCCGGTGTTCCAATTCAGGAGTCCCTGTCCAGGTGTTCCAATCCAGGTTTCCAAGTCCAGTTTTCCCAGTCCAGGTGTTCCAATTCAGGTGTCCCTGTCCAGTTTTTCCAGTCCAGGTGTCCCAATCTAGGTGTTCCATTCCAGGTGTCCCAATCCACGTGTTCCAATTCAGGTATCCCAGTCCAGGTGTTCCAATTCAGGTGTCCCAGTCCAGGTGTTCCAATTCAGGTGTCCCAGTCCAGGTGTTCCAATTTAGGTGTCCTAGTCCAGGTGTTCCAATTTAGGTGTCCTAGTCCAGGTGTTCCAATTTAGGTGTCCCAGTCCAGGTGTTCCAGTCCAGTTTTTCCCAGTCCAGGTGTTCCAGTCCAGTTTTTCCCAGTCCAGGTGTTCCAATTCAGGTGTCCCAATTTAGGTGTCCCGGTCCAGGTGTCCCGGTCCAGGTGTCCCGGTCCAGGTGTTCCAATTTAGGTGTCCTAGTCCAGGTGTTCCAATTTAGGTGTCCCAGTCCAGGTTTTCCAATCCAGGTGTCCCTGTCCCGGTGTTCCAATTCAGGTGTCCCGGTCCAGGTGTTGCAATTCAGGTGTCCCGGTCCAGGTGTTGCAATTCAGGTGTCCCGGTCCAGGTGTTGCAATTCAGGTGTCCCGGTCCAGGTGTCCTAGTCCAGGTGTTCCAGTTCAGGTGTCCCAGTCCAGGAGTTCCAGTCCAGGTGTCCCAATTCAGGTGTCCCAGTCCAGGTGTCGCAATTCAGGTGTCGCAATTCAGGTGTCCCGGTCCAGGTGTTGCAATTCAGGTGTCCCGGTCCAGGTGTTGCAATTCAGGTGTCCCGGTCCAGGTGTCGCAATTCAGGTGTTGCAATTCAGGTGTACCAGTCCAGGTGTTGCACTTTAGGTGTCCCTGTCCAGGTGTTGCAATTCAGGTGTCCCGGTCCAGGAGTTCCAATCCAGGTTTCCCGGTCCAGGTGTTGCAATTCAGGTGTCCCTGTCCAGGTGTTGCAATTCAGGTGTCCCTGTCCAGGTGTTGCAATTCAGGTGTCCCTGTCCAGGTGTTGCAATTCAGGTGTCCCTGTCCAGGTGTTCCAATTCAGGTGTCCCTGTCCAGGTGTTCCAATTCAGGTGTCCCAGTCCAGTTTTTCTCAGTCCAGGTGTTCCAATTCAGGTATCCCAAACTAGGAGTTTCAGTCCAGGTGTTCCAGTCCAGTTTTTCCTAGTCCAGGTGTTCTAATTCAGGTGTCCCAGTCCAGGTGTTCCAATCCAGGTGTCCCAATTCAGGTGTCCCTGTCCCGGTGTTCCAATTCAGGAGTCCCTGTCCAGGTGTTCCAATCCAGGTTTCCAAGTCCAGTTTTCCCAGTCCAGGTGTTCCAATTCAGGTGTCCCTGTCCAGTTTTTCCAGTCCAGGTGTCCCAATCTAGGTGTTCCATTCCAGGTGTCCCAATCCACGTGTTCCAATTCAGGTATCCCAGTCCAGGTGTTCCAATTCAGGTGTCCCAGTCCAGGTGTTCCAATTCAGGTGTCCCAGTCCAGGTGTTCCAATTTAGGTTTCCTAGTCCAGGTGTTCCAATTTAGGTGTCCCAGTCCAGGTGTGCCAGTCCAGTTTTTCCCAGTCCAGGTGTTCCAGTCCAGTTTTTCCCAGTCCAGGTGTTCCAATTCAGGTGTCCCAGTCCAGGTGTTCCAATCCAGGTGTTCCAATTCAGGTGTCCCAATTTAGGTGTCCCGGTCCAGGTGTTGCAATTTAGGTGTCCCGGTCCAGGTGTCCCAATTCAGGTGTCCCGGTCCAGGTGTTCCAATTTAGGTGTCCTAGTCCAGGTGTTCCAATTTAGGTGTCCCAGTCCAGGTGTTCCAGTCCAGTTTTTCCCAGTCCAGGTGTTCCAATTCAGGTGTCCCGGTCCAGGTGTTGCAATTTAGGTGTCCCGGTCCAGGTGTCCCAATTCAGGTGTCCCGGTCCAGGTTTTCCAATCCAGGTGTTGCAATTCAGGTGTACCAGTCCAGGTGTTGCAATTTAGGTGTCCCTGTCCAGGAGTTCCAATCCAGGTGTCCCTGTCCAGGTGTTCCAATTCAGGTGTCCCAGTCCAGTTTTTCTCAGTCCAGGTGTTCCAATTCAGGTATCCCAAACTAGGAGTTTCAGTCCAGGTGTTCCAGTCCAGTTTTTCCTAGTCCAGGTGTTCTAATTCAGGTGTCCCAGTCCAGGTGTTCCAATCCAGGTGTCCCAATTCAGGTGTCCCTGTCCCGGTGTTCCAATTCAGGAGTCCCTGTCCAGGTGTTCCAATCCAGGTTTCCAAGTCCAGTTTTCCCAGTCCAGGTGTTCCAATTCAGGTGTCCCTGTCCAGTTTTTCCAGTCCAGGTGTCCCAATCTAGGTGTTCCATTCCAGGTGTCCCGGTCCAGGTGTTCCAATTCAGGTATCCCAGTCCAGGTGTTCCAATTCAGGTGTCCCAGTCCAGGTGTTCCAATTTAGGTGTCCTAGTCCAGGTGTTCCAATTTAGGTGTCCCAGTCCAGTTTTTCCCAGTCCAGGTGTTCCAGTCCAGTTTTTCCCATCCCAGGTGTTCCAGTCCAGTTTTTCCCAGTCCAGGTGTTCCAATTCAGGTGTCCCAGTCCAGGGGTTCCAATCCAGGTGTTCCAATTCAGGTGTCCAAATTTAGGTGTCCCGGTCCAGGTGTTGCAATTTAGGTGTCCTAGTCCAGGTGTTCCAATTTAGGTGTCCCAGTCCAGGTGTTGCAGTCCAGTTTTTCCCAGTCCAGGTGTTCCAATTCAGGTGTCCCGGTCCAGGTGTTGCAATTTAGGTGTCCCGGTCCAGGTTTTCCAATCCAGGTGTTACAATTCAGGTGTACCAGTCCAGGTGTTGCAATTTAGGTGTCCCTGTCCAGGAGTTCCAATCCAGGTGTCCCTGTCCAGGTGTTCCAATTCAGGTGTCCCAGTCCAGTTTTTCTCAGTCCAGGTGTTCCAATTCAGGTATCCCAAACTAGGAGTTTCAGTCCAGGTGTTCCAGTCCAGTTTTTCCTAGTCCAGGTGTTCTAATTCAGGTGTCCCAGTCCAGGTGTTCCAATCCAGGTGTCCCAATTCAGGTGTCCCTGTCCCGGTGTTCCAATTCAGGAGTCCCTGTCCAGGTGTTCCAATCCAGGTTTCCAAGTCCAGTTTTCCCAGTCCAGGTGTTCCAATTCAGGTGTCCCTGTCCAGTTTTTCCAGTCCAGGTGTCCCAATCTAGGTGTTCCATTCCAGGTGTCCCGGTCCAGGTGTTCCAATTCAGGTATCCCAGTCCAGGTGTTCCAATTCAGGTGTCCCAGTCCAGGTGTTCCAATTTAGGTGTCCTAGTCCAGGTGTTCCAATTTAGGTGTCCCAGTCCAGTTTTTCCCAGTCCAGGTGTTCCAGTCCAGTTTTTCCCATCCCAGGTGTTCCAGTCCAGTTTTTCCCAGTCCAGGTGTTCCAATTCAGGTGTCCCAGTCCAGGGGTTCCAATCCAGGTGTTCCAATTCAGGTGTCCAAATTTAGGTGTCCCGGTCCAGGTGTTGCAATTTAGGTGTCCTAGTCCAGGTGTTCCAATTTAGGTGTCCCAGTCCAGGTGTTGCAGTCCAGTTTTTCCCAGTCCAGGTGTTCCAATTCAGGTGTCCCGGTCCAGGTGTTGCAATTTAGGTGTCCCGGTCCAGGTGTCCCGGTCCAGGTTTTCCAATCCAGGTGTTGCAATTCAGGTGTACCAGTCCAGGTCTTGCAATTAAGGTGTCCCTGTCCAGGTGTTGCAATTCAGGTGTCCCGGTCCAGGTGTTGCAATTCAGGTGTCCCGGTCCAGGAGTTCCAATCCAGGTGTCCCGGTCCAGGTGTTGCAATTCAGGTGTCCCTGTCCAGGTGTTCCAATTCAGGTGTCCCTGTCCAGTTTTTCTCAGTCCAGGTGTTCCAATTCAGGTATCCCAAACTAGGAGTTTCAGTCCAGGTGTTCCAGTCCAGTTTTTCCTAGTCCAGGTGTCCCAGTCCAGGTGTTCCAATCCAGGTGTCCCAATTCAGGTGTTCCAATTCAGGAGTCCCTGTCCAGGTGTTCCAATCCAGGTTTCCAAGTCCAGTTTTCCCAGTCCAGGTGTTCCAATTCAGGTGTCCCTGTCCAGTTTTTCCAGTCCAGGTGTCCCAATCTAGGTGTTCCATTCCAGGTGTCCCGGTCCAGGTGTTCCAATTCAGGTATCCCAGTCCAGGTGTTCCAATTCAGGTGTCCCAGTCCAGGTGTTCCAATTTAGGTGTCCTAGTCCAGGTGTTCCAATTTAGGTGTCCTAGTCCAGGTGTTCCAATTTAGGTGTCCCAGTCCAGGTGTTCTAGTCCAGTTTTTCCCAGTCCAGGTGTTCCAGTCCAGTTTTTCCCAGTCCAGGTGTTCCAATTCAGGTGTCCCAGTCCAGGTGTTCCAATTCAGGTGTTCCAATCCAGGTGTTCCAATTCAGGTGTCCCAATTTAGGTGTCCCGGTCCAGGTGTTGCAGTCCAGTTTTTCCCAGTCCAGGTGTTCCAATTCAGGTGTCCTGGTCCAGGTGTTGCAATTTAGGTGTCCCGGTCCAGGTTTTCCAATCCAGGTGTTACAATTCAGGTGTACCAGTCCAGGTGTTGCAATTTAGGTGTCCCTGTCCAGGTGTTGCAATTCAGGTGTCCCGGTCCAGGTGTTGCAATTCAGGTGTCCCGGTCCAGGAGTTCCAATCCAGGTGTCCCGGTCCAGGTGTTGCAATTCAGGTGTCCCTGTACAGGTGTTCCAATTCAGGTGTCCCTGTCCAGTTTTTCTCAGTCCAGGTGTTCCAATTCAGGTATCCCAAACTAGGAGTTTCAGTCCAGGTGTTCCAGTCCAGTTTTTCCTAGTCCAGGTGTTCTAATTCAGGTGTCCCTGTCCCGGTGTTCCTCTTCAGGAGTCCCTGTCCAGGTGTTCCAATCCAGGTTTCCAAGTCCAGTTTTCCCAGTCCAGGTGTTCCAATTCAGGTGTTCCAGTCCAGTTTTTCCCAGTCCAGGTGTTCCAATCCAGGTGTCCCAATTTAGGTGTCCCGGTCCAGGTGTCCCAATTCAGGTGTCCCGGTCCAGGTGTCGCAATTCAGGTGTCCCGGTCCAGGTGTTCCAATTTAGGTGTCCTAGTCCAGGTGTTCCAATTTAGGTGTCCCAGTCCAGGTGTTCCAGTCCAGTTTTTCCCAGTCCAGGTGTTCCAATTCAGGTGTCCCGGTCCAGGTGTTGCAATTTAGGTGTCCCGGTCCAGTTGTCCCAATTCAGGTGTCCCGGTCCAGGTGTCCCAATTCAGGTGTCCCGGTCCAGGTGTCCCAATTTAGGTGTCCTAGTCCAGGTGTTCCAATTTAGGTGTCCCAGTCCAGGTGTTCCAATCCAGGTGTCCCTGTCCCGGTGTTCCAATTCAGGTGTCCCGGTCCAGGTGTTGCAATTCAGGTGTCCCGGTCCAGTTTTTCCAGTCCAGGTGTCCCAATCTAGGTGTTCCATTCCAGGTGTCCCAATCCACGTGTTCCAATTCAGGTATCCCAGTCCAGGTGTTCCAATTCAGGTGTCCCAGTCCAGGCGTTCCAATTCAGGTGTCCCAGTCCAGGTGTTCCAATTTAGGTGTCCCAGTCCAGGTGTTCCAATTTAGGTGTCCCAGTCCAGATGTTCCAGTCCAGTTTTTCCCAGTCCAGGTGTTCCAGTCCAGTTTTTCCCAGTCCAGGTGTTCCAGTTCAGGTGTCCCAGTCCAGGTGTTCCAATCCAGGTGTTCCAATTCAGGTGTCCCAATTTAGGTGTCCCGGTCCAGGTGTTGCAATTTAGGTGTCCCGGTCCAGGTGTCCCAATTCAGGTGTCCCGGTCCAGGTGTTCCAATTTAGGTGTCCTCTTCCAGGTGTTCCAATTTAGGTGTCCCAGTCCAGGTGTTCCAGTCCAGTTTTTCCCAGTCCAGGTGTTCCAATTCAGGTGTCCCGGTCCAGGTGTTGCAATTTAGGTGTCCCGGTCCAGGTGTCCCAATTCAGGTGTCCCTGTCCCGGTGTTCCAATTCAGGTTTCCCTGTCCCGGTGTTCCAATTCAGGTGTCCCTGTCCAGGTGTTCCAATTCAGGTGTCCCTGTCCAGGTGTTCCAATTCAGGTGTCCCTGTCCAGGTGTTGCAATTCAGGTGTCCCGGTCCAGGTGTTGCAATTTAGGTGTCCCGGTCCAGGTGTCCCAATTCAGGTGTCCCGGTCCAGGTGTCGCAATTCAGGTTTCCTGGTCCAGGTGTTCCAATTTAGGTGTCCTAGTCCAGGTGTTCCAATTTAGGTGTCCCAGTCCAGGTTTTCCAATCCAGGTGTCCCTGTCCCGGTGTTCCAAGTCAGGTGTCCCGGTCCAGGTGTTGCAATTCAGGTGTCCCGGTCCAGGTGTTGCAATTCAGGTGTCCCGGTCCAGGTGTCCTAGTCCAGGTGTTCCAGTTCAGGTGTCCCCGTCCAGGAGTTCCAGTCCAGGTGTCCCAATTCAGGTGTCCCAGTCCAGGTGTCGCAATTCAGGTGTCGCAATTCAGGTGTCCCGGTCCAGGTGTTGCAATTCAGGTGTCCCGGTCCAGGTGTCGCAATTCAGGTGTCCCGGTCCAGGTGTCGCAATTCAGGTGTTGCAATTCAGGTGTACCAGTCCAGGTGTTGCAATTTAGGTGCCCCTGTCCAGGTGTTGCAATTCAGGTGTCCCGGTCCAGGTGTTGCAATTCAGGTGTCCCGGTCCAGGAGTTCCAATCCAGGTGTCCCGGTCCAGGTGTTCCAATCCAGGTGTCCCTGTCCAGGTGTTGCAATTCAGGTGTCCCTGTCCAGGTGTTCCAATTCAGGTGTCCCAGTCCAGTTTTTCTCAGTCCAGGTGTTCCAATTCAGGTATCCCAAACTAGGAGTTTCAGTCCAGGTGTTCCAGTCCAATTTTTCCTAGTCCAGGTGTTCTAATTCAGGTGTCCCAGTCCAGGTGTTCCAATCCAGGTGTCCCAATTCAGGTGTCCCTGTCCCGGTGTTCCAATTCAGGAGTCCCTGTCCAGGTGTTCCAATCCAGGTTTCCAAGTCCAGTTTTCCCAGTCCAGGTGTTCCAATTCAGGTGTCCCTGTCCAGTTTTTCCAGTCCAGGTGTCCCAATCTAGGTGTTCCATTCCAGGTGTCCCAATCCACGTGTTCCAATTCAGGTATCCCAGTCCAGGTGTTCCAATTCAGGTGTCCCAGTCCAGGTGTTCCAATTCAGGTGTCCCAGTCCAGGTGTTCCAATTTAGGTGTCCTAGTCCAGGTGTTCCAATTTAGGTGTCCCAGTCCAGGTGTTCCAGTCCAGTTTTTCCCAGTCCAGGTGTTCCAGTCCAGTTTTTCCCAGTCCAGGTGTTCCAATTCAGGTGTCCCAGTCCAGGTGTTCCAATCCAGGTGTTCCAATTCAGGTGTCCCAATTTAGGTGTCCCGGTCCAGGTGTTGCAATTTAGGTGTCCCGGTCCAGGTGTCCCAATTCAGGTGTCCCGGTCCAGGTGTTCGAATTTAGGTGTCCTACTCCAGGTGTTCCAATTTAGGTGTCCCAGTCCAGGTGTTCCAGTCCAGTTTTTCCCAGTCCAGGTGTTCCAATTCAGGTGTCCCGGTCCAGGTGTTGCAATTTAGGTGTCCCGGTCCAGGTGTCCCAATTCAGGTGTCCCGGTCCAGGTTCTCCAATCCAGGTGTTGCAATTCAGGTGTACCAGTCCAGGTGTTGCAATTCAGGTGTCCCTGTCCAGGTGTTCCAATTCAGGTGTCCCAGTCCAGTTTTTCTCAGTCCAGGTGTTCCAATTCAGGTATCCCAAACTAGGAGTTTCAGTCCAGGTGTTCCAGTCCAATTTTTCCTAGTCCAGGTGTTCTAATTCAGGTGTCCCAGTCCAGGTGTTCCAATCCAGGTGTCCCAATTCAGGTGTCCCTGTCCCGGTGTTCCAATTCAGGAGTCCCTGTCCAGGTGTTCCAATTCAGGTGTCCCTGTCCAGTTTTTCCAGTCCAGGTGTCCCAATCTAGGTGTTCCATTCCAGGTGTCCCAATCCACGTGTTCCAATTCAGGTATCCCAGTCCAGGTGTTCCAATTCAGGTGTCCCAGTCCAGGTGTTCCAATTCAGGTGTCCCAGTCCAGGTGTTCCAATTTAGGTGTCCTAGTCCAGGTGTTCCAATTTAGGTGTCCCAGTCCAGGTGTTCCAGTCCAGTTTTTCCCAGTCCAGGTGTTCCAGTCCAGTTTTTCCCAGTCCAGGTGTTCCAATTCAGGTGTCCCAGTCCAGGTGTTCCAATCCAGGTGTTCCAATTCAGGTGTCCCAATTTAGGTGTCCCGGTCCAGGTGTTGCAATTTAGGTGTCCCGGTCCAGGTGTCCCAATTCAGGTGTCCCGGTCCAGGTGTTCGAATTTAGGTGTCCTACTCCAGGTGTTCCAATTTAGGTGTCCCAGTCCAGGTGTTCCAGTCCAGTTTTTCCCAGTCCAGGTGTTCCAATTCAGGTGTCCCGGTCCAGGTGTTGCAATTTAGGTGTCCCGGTCCAGGTGTCCCAATTCAGGTGTCCCGGTCCAGGTTCTCCAATCCAGGTGTTGCAATTCAGGTGTACCAGTCCAGGTGTTGCAATTCAGGTGTCCCTGTCCAGGTGTTCCAATTCAGGTGTCCCAGTCCAGTTTTTCTCAGTCCAGGTGTTCCAATTCAGGTATCCCAAACTAGGAGTTTCAGTCCAGGTGTTCCAGTCCAGTTTTTCCTAGTCCAGGTGTTCTAATTCAGGTGTCCCAATTCAGGTGTCCCTGTCCCGGTGTTCCAATTCAGGAGTCCCTGTCCAGGTGTTCCAATCCAGGTTTCCAAGTCCAGTTTTCCCAGTCCAGGTGTTCCAATTCAGGTGTCCCTGTCCAGTTTTTCCAGTCCAGGTGTCCCAATCTAGGTGTTCCATTCCAGATGTCCCAATCCAGGTGTTCCAATTCAGGTGTCCCAGTCCAGGTGTTCCAATTCAGGTGTCCCAGTCCAGGTGTTGCAATTTAGGTGTCCTAGTCCAGGTGTTCCAATTTAGGTGTCCCAGTCCAGGTGTTGCAGTCCAGTTTTTCCCAGTCCAGGTGTTCCAATTCAGGTGTCCCGGTCCAGGTGTTGCAATTTAGGTGTCCCGGTCCAGGTGTCCCGGTCCAGGTGTCCGAATTCAGGTGTCCCGGTCCAGGTGTCGCAATTCAGGTGTCCCGGTCCAGGTGTTCCAATTTAGGTGTCCTAGTCCAGGTGTTCCAATTTAGGTGTCCCAGTCCAGGTTTTCCAATCCAGGTGTCCCTGTCCCGGTGTTCCAATTCAGGTGTCCCGGTCCAGGTGTTGCAATTCAGGTGTCCCGGTCCAGGTGTTGCAATTCAGGTGTGCCGGTCCAGGTGTCCTAGTCCAGGTGTTCCAGTTCAGGTGTCCCAGTCCAGGAGTTCCAGTCCAGGTGTCCCAATTCAGGTGTCCCAGTCCAGGTGTCGCAATTCAGGTGTCCCGGTCCAGGAGTTCCAATCCAGGTGTCCCGGTCCAGGTGTTGCAATTCAGGTGTCCCTGTCCAGGTGTTCCAATTCAGGTGTCCCAGTCCAGGTGTTCCAATTTAGGTGTCCTAGTCCAGGTGTTCCAATTCAGGTGTCCCAGTTCAGGTGTTCCAATTCAGGTGTCCCAGTCCAGGTGTTCCAATTTAGGTGTCCTAGTCCAGGTGTTCCAATTTAGGTGTCCCAGTCCAGGTGTTCCAGTCCAGTTTTTCCCAGTCCAGGTGTTCCAGTCCAGTTTTTCCCAGTCCAGGTGTTCCAATTCAGGTGTCCCAGTCCAGGTGTTCCAATCCAGGTGTTCCAGTCCAGGTGTTCCAATTCAGGTGTCCCAATTTAGGTGTCCTAGTCCAGGTGTTGCATTTTAGGTGTCCTAGTCCAGGTGTTCCAATTTAGGTGTCCCAGTCCAGGTGTTGCAGTCCAGTTTTTCCCAGTCCGGGTGTTCCAATTCAGGTGTCCCGGTCCAGGTGTTGCAATTTAGGTGTCCCGGTCCAGGTGTCCCGGTCCAGGTGTCCGAATTCAGGTGTCCCGGTCCAGGTGTCGCAATTCAGGTGTCCCGGTCCAGGTGTTCCAATTTAGGTGTCCTAGTCCAGGTGTTCCAATTTAGGTGTCCCAGTCCAGGTTTTCCAATCCAGGTGTCCCTGTCCCGGTGTTCCAATTCAGGTGTCCCGGTCCAGGTGTTGCAATTCAGGTGTCCCGGTCCAGGTGTTGCAATTCAGGTGTCCCGGTCCAGGTGCTGCAATTCAGGTGTGCCGGTCCAGGTGTCCTAGTCCAGGTGTTCCAGTTCAGGTGTCCCAGTCGAGGAGTTCCAGTCCAGGTGTCCCAATTCAGGTGTCCCAGTCCAGGAGTTCCAATCCAGGTGTCCCGGTCCAGGTGTTGCAATTCAGGTGTCCCTGTCCAGGTGTTCCAATTCAGGTGTCCCAGTCCAGTTTTTATCAGTCCAGGTGTTCCAATTCAGGTATCCCAAACTAGGAGTTTCAGTCCAGGTGTTCCAGTCCAGTTTTTCCTAGTCCAGGTGTTCTAATTCAGGTGTCCCTGTCCCGGTGTTCCAATTCAGGAGTCCCTGTCCAGGTGTTCCAATCCAGGTTTCCAAGTCCAGTTTTCCCAGTCCAGGTGTTCCAATTCAGGTGTCCCTGTCCAGTTTTTCCAGTCCAGGTGTCCCAATCCAGGTGTTCCAATTCAGGTGTCCCAGTCCAGGTGTCCCAATTCAGGTGTTCCAATTCAGGTGTCCCAGTCCAGGTGTTCCAATTCAGGTGTCCCAGTCCAGGTGTTCCAATTTAGGTGTCCTAGTCCAGGTGTTCCAATTTAGGTGTCCCAGTCCAGGTGTTCTAGTCCAGTTTTTCCCAGTCCAGGTGTTCCAGTCCAGTTTTTACCAGTCCAGGTGTTCCAATTCAGGTGTCCCAGTCCAGGTGTTCCAATCCAGGTGTTCCAATTCAGGTGTCCCAATTTAGGTGTCCCGGTCCAGGTGTTGCAATTTAGGTGTCCTAGTCCAGGTGTTCCAATTTAGGTGTCCCAGTCCAGGTGTTGCAGTCCAGTTTTTCCCAGTCCAGGTGTTCCAATTCAGGTGTCCCGGTCCAGGTGTTGCAATTTAGGTGTCCCGGTCCAGGTGTTCCAGTCCAGTTTTTCCCAGTCCAGGTGTTCCAATTCAGGTGTCCCAGTCCAGGTGTTCCAATCCAGGTGTTCCAATTCAGGTGTCCCAATTTAGGTGTCCCGGTCCAGGTGTTCCAATTTAGGTGTCCTAGTCCAGGTGTTCCAATTTAGGTGTCCCAGTCCAGGTTTTCCAATCCAGGTGTCCCGGTCCAGGTGTTGCAATTCAGGTGTCCCGGTCCAGGTGTTGCAATTCAGGTGTCCCGGTCCAGGTGTTGCAATTCAGGTGTCCCGGTCCAGGTGTCCTAGTCCAGGTGTTCCAGTTCAGGTGTCCCAGTCCAGGAGTTCCAGTCCAGGTGTTCCAATTCAGGTGTCCCGGTCCAGGTGTTGCAATTTAGGTGTCCCGGTCCAGGTGTCCCGGTCCAGGTGTCCGAATTCAGGTGTCCCGGTCCAGGTGTCGCAATTCAGGTGTCCCGGTCCAGGTGTTCCAATTTAGGTGTCCTAGTCCAGGTGTTCCAATTTAGGTGTCCCAGTCCAGGTTTTCCAATCCAGGTGTCCCTGTCCCGGTGTTCCAATTCAGGTGTCCCGGTCCAGGTGTTGCAATTCAGGTGTCCCGGTCCAGGTGTTGCAATTCAGGTGTGCCGGTCCAGGTGTCCTAGTCCAGGTGTTCCAGTTCAGGTGTCCCAGTCCAGGAGTTCCAGTCCAGGTGTCCCAATTCAGGTGTCCCAGTCCAGGTGTCGCAATTCAGGTGTCCCGGTCCAGGAGTTCCAATCCAGGTGTCCCGGTCCAGGTGTTGCAATTCAGGTGTCCCTGTCCAGGTGTTCCAATTCAGGTGTCCCAGTCCAGGTGTTCCAATTTAGGTGTCCTAGTCCAGGTGTTCCAATTCAGGTGTCCCAGTTCAGGTGTTCCAATTCAGGTGTCCCAGTCCAGGTGTTCCAATTTAGGTGTCCTAGTCCAGGTGTTCCAATTTAGGTGTCCCAGTCCAGGTGTTCCAGTCCAGTTTTTCCCAGTCCAGGTGTTCCAGTCCAGTTTTTCCCAGTCCAGGTGTTCCAATTCAGGTGTCCCAGTCCAGGTGTTCCAATCCAGGTGTTCCAGTCCAGGTGTTCCAATTCAGGTGTCCCAATTTAGGTGTCCTAGTCCAGGTGTTGCATTTTAGGTGTCCTAGTCCAGGTGTTCCAATTTAGGTGTCCCAGTCCAGGTGTTGCAGTCCAGTTTTTCCCAGTCCGGGTGTTCCAATTCAGGTGTCCCGGTCCAGGTGTTGCAATTTAGGTGTCCCGGTCCAGGTGTCCCGGTCCAGGTGTCCGAATTCAGGTGTCCCGGTCCAGGTGTCGCAATTCAGGTGTCCCGGTCCAGGTGTTCCAATTTAGGTGTCCTAGTCCAGGTGTTCCAATTTAGGTGTCCCAGTCCAGGTTTTCCAATCCAGGTGTCCCTGTCCCGGTGTTCCAATTCAGGTGTCCCGGTCCAGGTGTTGCAATTCAGGTGTCCCGGTCCAGGTGTTGCAATTCAGGTGTCCCGGTCCAGGTGCTGCAATTCAGGTGTGCCGGTCCAGGTGTCCTAGTCCAGGTGTTCCAGTTCAGGTGTCCCAGTCGAGGAGTTCCAGTCCAGGTGTCCCAATTCAGGTGTCCCAGTCCAGGAGTTCCAATCCAGGTGTCCCGGTCCAGGTGTTGCAATTCAGGTGTCCCTGTCCAGGTGTTCCAATTCAGGTGTCCCAGTCCAGTTTTTATCAGTCCAGGTGTTCCAATTCAGGTATCCCAAACTAGGAGTTTCAGTCCAGGTGTTCCAGTCCAGTTTTTCCTAGTCCAGGTGTTCTAATTCAGGTGTCCCTGTCCCGGTGTTCCAATTCAGGAGTCCCTGTCCAGGTGTTCCAATCCAGGTTTCCAAGTCCAGTTTTCCCAGTCCAGGTGTTCCAATTCAGGTGTCCCTGTCCAGTTTTTCCAGTCCAGGTGTCCCAATCCAGGTGTTCCAATTCAGGTGTCCCAGTCCAGGTGTCCCAATTCAGGTGTTCCAATTCAGGTGTCCCAGTCCAGGTGTTCCAATTCAGGTGTCCCAGTCCAGGTGTTCCAATTTAGGTGTCCTAGTCCAGGTGTTCCAATTTAGGTGTCCCAGTCCAGGTGTTCTAGTCCAGTTTTTCCCAGTCCAGGTGTTCCAGTCCAGTTTTTACCAGTCCAGGTGTTCCAATTCAGGTGTCCCAGTCCAGGTGTTCCAATCCAGGTGTTCCAATTCAGGTGTCCCAATTTAGGTGTCCCGGTCCAGGTGTTGCAATTTAGGTGTCCTAGTCCAGGTGTTCCAATTTAGGTGTCCCAGTCCAGGTGTTGCAGTCCAGTTTTTCCCAGTCCAGGTGTTCCAATTCAGGTGTCCCGGTCCAGGTGTTGCAATTTAGGTGTCCCGGTCCAGGTGTTCCAGTCCAGTTTTTCCCAGTCCAGGTGTTCCAATTCAGGTGTCCCAGTCCAGGTGTTCCAATCCAGGTGTTCCAATTCAGGTGTCCCAATTTAGGTGTCCCGGTCCAGGTGTTCCAATTTAGGTGTCCTAGTCCAGGTGTTCCAATTTAGGTGTCCCAGTCCAGGTTTTCCAATCCAGGTGTCCCGGTCCAGGTGTTGCAATTCAGGTGTCCCGGTCCAGGTGTTGCAATTCAGGTGTCCCGGTCCAGGTGTTGCAATTCAGGTGTCCCGGTCCAGGTGTCCTAGTCCAGGTGTTCCAGTTCAGGTGTCCCAGTCCAGGAGTTCCAGTCCAGGTGTCTCAATTCAGGTGTCCCAGTCCAGGTGTCGCAATTCAGGTTTCCCGGTCCAGGTGTTGCAATTCAGGTGTCCCGGTCCAGGTGTTGCAATTCAGGTGTCCCGGTCCAGGTGTCGCAATTCAGGTGTTGCAATTCAGGTGTACCAGTCCAGGTGTTGCAATTTAGGTGTCCCTGTCCAGGTGTTGCAATTCAGGTGTCCCGGTCCAGGTGTTGCAATTCAGGTGTCCCGGTCCAGGAGTTCCAATCCAGGTGTCCCGGTCCAGGTGTTGCAATTCAGGTGTCCCTGTCCAGGTGTTCCAATTCAGGTGTCCCAGTCCAGTTTTTCTCAGTCCAGGTGTTCCAATTCAGGTATCCCAAACTAGGAGTTTCAGTCCAGGTGTTCCAGTACAGTTTTTCCTAGTCCAGGTGTTCTAATTCAGGTGTCCCAGTCCAGGTGTTCCAATCCAGGTGTCCCAATTCAGGTGTCCCTGACCCGGTGTTCCAATTCAGGAGTCCCTGTCCAGGTGTTCCAATCCAGGTTTCCAAGTCCAGTTTTCCCAGTCCAGGTGTTCCAATTCAGGTGTCCCTGTGCAGTTTTTCCAGTCCAGGTGTCCCAATCTAGGTGTTCCATTCCAGGTGTCCCAATCCACGTGTTCCAATTCAGGTATCCCAGTCCAGGTGTTCCAATTCAGGTGTCCCAGTCCAGGTGTTCCAATTCAGGTGTCCCAGTCCAGGTGTTCCAATTTAGGTGTCCTAGTCCAGGTGTTCCAATTTAGGTGTCCCAGTCCAGTTTTTCCCAGTCCAGGTGTTCCAATCCAGTTTTTCCCAGTCCAGGTGTTCCAATTCAGGTGTCCCAGTCCAGGTGTTCCAATCCAGGTGTTCCAATTCAGGTGTCCCAATTTAGGTGTCCCGGTCCAGGTGTTGCAATTTAGGTGTCCCGGTCCAGGTGTCCCAATTCAGGTGTCCCGGTCCAGGTGTTCCAATTTAGGTGTCCTAGTCCAGGTGTTCCAATTTAGGTGTCCCAGTCCAGGTGTTCCAGTCCAGTTTTTCCCAGTCCAGGTGTTCCAATTCAGGTGTCCCGGTCCAGGTGTTGCAAATTAGGTGTCCCGGTCCAGGTGTCCCAATTCAGGTGTCCCGATCCCGGTTTTCCAATCCAGGTTTCCAAGTCCAGTTTTCCTAGTCCAGGTGTTCCAGTCCAGGTGTCCCAATCTAGGTGTTCCATTCCAGGTGTCCCAATCCACGTGTTCCAATTCAGGTATCCCAGTCCAGGTGTTCCAAGTCAGGTGTCCCAATTCAGGTGTCCCAGTCCAGGTGTTCCAATTTAGGTGTCCTAGTCCAGGTGTTCCAATTTAGGTGTCCCAGTCCAGTTTTTCCCAGTCCAGGTGTTCCAGTCCAGTTTTTCCCAGTCCAGGTGTTCCAATTCAGGTGTCCCAGTCCAGGTGTTCCAATCCAGGTGTTACAATTCAGGTGTCCCAATTTAGGTGTCCCGGTCCAGGTGTTGCAATTTAGGTGTCCCGGTACAGGTGTCCCAATTTAGGTGTCCCGGTCCAGGTGTTCCAATTTAGGTGTCCCAGTCCAGGTGTTCCAGTCTAGGTGTCCCAGTCCAGGTGTTCCAGTCCAGTTTTTCCCAGTCCAGGTGTTCCAATTCAGGTGTCCCGGTCCAGGTGTTGCAAATTAGGTGTCCCGGTCCAGGTGTCCCAATTCAGGTGTCCCTGTCCAGGTTTTCCAATCCAGGTGTTGCAATTCAGGTGTACCAGTCCAGGTGTTGCAATTCAGGTGTCCCGGTCCAGGTGTTGCAATTCAGGTGTCCCGGTCCAGGTGTCCTAGTCCAGGTGTTCCAGTTCAGGTGTCCCAGTCCAGGAGTTCCAGTCCAGGTGTCCCAATTCAGGTGTCCCGGTCCAGGTGTCGCAATTCAGGTGTCCCGGTCCAGGTGTCGCAATTCAGGTGTCCCGGTCCAGGTGTTGCAATTCAGGTGTCCCGGTCCAGGTGTTGCAATTCAGGTGTCCCGGTCCAGGTGTCGCAATTCAGGTGTTGCAATTCAGGTGTACCAGTCCAGGTGTTGCAATTTAGGTGTCCCTGTCCAGGTGTTGCAATTCAGGTGTCCCGGTCCAGGTGTTGCAATTCAGGTGTCCCGGTCCAGGAGTTCCAATCCAGGTGTCCCGGTCCAGGTGTTGCAATTCAGGTGTCCCTGTCCAGGTGTTCCAATTCAGGTGTCCCAGTCCAGTTTTTCTCAGTCCAGGTGTTCCAATTCAGGTATCCCAAACTAGGAGTTTCAGTCCAGGTGTTCCAGTACAGTTTTTCCTAGTCCAGGTGTTCTAATTCAGGTGTCCCAGTCCAGGTGTTCCAATCCAGGTGTCCCAATTCAGGTGTCCCTGTCCCGGTGTTCCAATTCAGGAGTCCCTGTCCAGGTGTTCCAATCCAGGTTTTCCCAGTCCAGGTGTTCCAATTCAGGTGTCCCTGTCCAGTTTTTCCAGTCCAGGTGTCCCAATCTAGGTGTTCCATTCCAGGTGTCCCAATCCACGTGTTCCAATTCAGGTATCCCAGTCCAGGTGTTCCAATTCAGGTGTCCCAGTCCAGGTGTTCCAATTCAGGTGTCCCAGTCCAGGTGTTCCAATTTAGGTGTCCTAGTCAAGGTGTTCCAATTTAGGTGTCCCAGTCCAGTTTTTCCCAGTCCAGGTGTTCCAGTCCAGTTTTTCCCAGTCCAGGTGTTCCAATTCAGGTGTCCCAGTCCAGGTGTTCCAATCCAGGTGTCCCAATTTAGGTGTCCCGGTCCAGGTGTTGCAATTTAGGTGTCCCGGTCCAGGTGTCCCAATTCAGGTGTCCCGGTCCAGGTGTTCCAATTTAGGTGTCCTAGTCCAGGTGTTCCAATTTAGGTGTCCTAGTCCAGGTGTTCCAATTTGGGTGTCCCAGTCCAGGTGTTCCAGTCCAGTTTTTCCCAGTCCAGGTGTCCCGGTCCAGGTGTTGCAAATTAGGTGTCCCGGTCCAGGTGTCCCAATTTAGGTGTCCCGGTCCAGGTGTTGCAATTTAGGTGTCCCGGTCCAGGTGTCCCAATTCAGGTGTCCCGGTCCAGGTGTTCCAATTTAGGTGTCCTAGTCCAGGTGTTCCAATTTAGGTGTCCTAGTCCAGGTGTTCCAATTTAGGTGTCCCAGTCCAGGTGTTCCAGTCCAGTTTTTCCCAGTCCAGGTGTTCCAATTCAGGTGTCCCGGTCCAGGTGTTGCAAATTAGGTGTCCCGGTCCAGGTGTCCCAATTCAGGTGTCCCGGTCCAGGTTTTCCAATCCAGGTTTCCAAGTCCAGTTTTCCCAGTCCAGGTGTTCCAGTCCAGGTGTCCCAATCTAGGTGTTCCATTCCAGGTGTCCCAATCCACGTGTTCCAATTCAGGTATCCCAGTCCAGGTGTTCCAAGTCAGGTGTCCCAATTCAGGTGTCCCAGTCCAGGTGTTCCAATTTAGGTGTCCCAGTCCAGTTTTTCCCAGTCCAGGTGTTCCAGTCCAGTTTTTCCCAGTCCAGGTGTTCCAATTCAGGTGTCCCAGTCCAGGTGTTCCAATCCAGGTGTTACAATTCAGGTGTCCCAATTTAGGTGTCCCGGTCCAGGTGTTGCAATTTAGGTGTCCCGGTACAGGTGTCCCAATTTAGGTGTCCCGGTCCAGGTGTTCCAATTTAGGTGTCCTAGTCCAGGTGTTCCAATTTAGGTGTCCCAGTCCAGGTGTTCCAGTCCAGTTTTTCCCAGTCCAGGTGTTCCAATTCAGGTGTCCCGGTCCAGGTGTTGCAAATTAGGTGTCCCGGTCCAGGTGTCCCAATTCAGGTGTCCCGGTCCAGGTTTTCCAATCCAGGTGTTGCAATTCAGGTGTACCAGTCCAGGTGTTGCAATTTAGGTGTCCCTGTCCAGGTGTTGCAATTCAGGTGTCCCGGTTCAGGTGTTGCAATTCAGGTGTCCCCGTCCAGGAGTTCCAATCCAGGTGTCCCGGTCCAGGTGTTGCAATTCAGGTGTCCCTGTCCAGGTGTTCCAATTCAGGTGTCCCAGTCCAGTTTTTCTCTGTCCAGGTGTTCCAATTCAGGTATCCCAAACTAGGAGTTTCAGTCCAGGTGTTCCAGTCCAGTTTTTCCTAGTCCAGGTGTTCTAATCCAGGTGTCCCAATTCAGGTGTCCCTGTCCCGGTGTTCCAATTCAGGAGTCCCTGTCCAGGTGTTCCAATCCAGGTTTCCAAGTCCAGTTTTCCCAGTCCAGATGTTCCAATTCAGGTGTCCCTGTCCAGTTTTTCCAGTCCAGGTGTCCCAATCTAGGTGTTCCATTCCAGGTGTCCCAATCCACGTGTTCCAATTCAGGTGTCCCAGTCCAGGTGTTCCAATTCAGGTGTCCCAGTCCAGGTGTTCCAATTTAGGTGTCCCAGTCCAGGTGTTCCAATTTAGGTGTCCCAGTCCAGGTGTTCCAATTTAGGTGTCCTAGTCCAGGTGTTCCAATTTAGGTGTCCTAGTCCAGGTGTTCCAATTTAGGTATCCCCGTCCAGGTGTTCCAGTCCAGTTTTTCCCAGTCCAGGTGTTCCAGTCCAGTTTTTCCCAGTCCAGGTGTTCCAGTCCAGTTTTTCCCAGTCCAGGTGTTCCAGTCCAGTTTTTCCCAGTCCAGGTGTTCCAATTCAGGTGTCCCAGTCCAGGTGTTCCAATTCAGGTGTCCCAATTTAGGTGTCCCGGTCCAGGTGTTGCAGTCCAGTTTTTCCCGGTCCAGGTGTTCCAATTCAGGTGTCCCGGTCCAGGTGTTGCAATTTAGGTGTCCCGGTCCAGGTGTCCCAATTCAGGTGTCCCGGTCCAGGTTTTCCAATCCAGGTGTTGCAATTCAGGTGTCCCTGTCCAGGTGTTGCAATTCAGGTGTCCCAGTCCAGGTGTTGCAATTCAGGTGTCCCGGTCCAGGAGTTCCAATCCAGGTGTCCCGGTCCAGGTGTTGCAATTCAGGTGTCCCTGTCCAGGTGTTCCAATTCAGGTGTCCCTGTCCAGTTTTTGTCAGTCCAGGTGTCCCAATTCAGGTGTCCCAGTCCAGGTGTCCCAATTCAGGTGTCCCAGTCCAGGTGTTCCAATCCAGGTGTCCCAATTCAGGTGTCCCTGTCCCGGTGTTCCAATTCAGGAGTCCCTGTCCAGGTGTTCCAATCCAGGTTTCCAAGTCCAGTTTTCCCAGTCCAGGTGTTCCAATTCAGGTGTCCCTGTCCAGTTTTTCCAGTCCAGGTGTCCCAATCTAGGTGTTCCATTCCAGGTGTCCCAATCCACGTGTTCCAATTCAGGTATCCCAGTCCAGGTGTTCCAATTCAGGTGTCCCAGTCCAGGTGTTCCAATTCAGGTGTCCCAGTCCAGGTGTTCCAATTTAGGTGTCCTAGTCCAGGTGTTCCAATTTAGGTGTCCCAGTCCAGGTGTTCCAGTCCAGTTTTTCCCAGTCCAGGTGTTCCAGTCCGGGTGTCCCGGTCAAGGTGTCCCAATCCAGGTGTCCCGGTCCAGGTGTCGCAATTCAGGTGTCCCGGTCCAGGTGTTCCAATTTAGGTGTCCCAGTCCAGGTGTTCCAATTTAGGTGTCCTAGTCCAGGTGTTCCAATTTAGGTGTCCCAGTCCAGGTGTTCCAGTCCAGTTTTTCCCAGTCCAGGTGTTCCAATTCAGGTGTCCCAATTTAGTTGTCCCAATTCAGGTGTCCCAATTCAGGTGTCCCAGTCCAGGTGTTCCAATCCAGGTGTCCCTGTCCCGGTGTTCCAATTTAGGTGTCCTAGTCCAGGTGTTCCAATTTAGGTGTCCCAGTCCAGGTGTTCCAGTCCAGTTTTTCCCAGTCCAGGTGTTCCAATTCAGGTGTCCCGGTCCAGGTGTTGCAATTTAGGGTTCCCTGTCCAGGTGTTCCAATTCAGGTGTCCCTGTCCAGTTTTTCTCAGTCCAGGTGTCCCAATTCAGGTGTCCCAGTCCAGGTGTTCCAATCCAGGTGTCCCAATTCAGGTGTCCCTGTCCCGGTGTTCCAATTCAGGAGTCCCTGTCCAGGTGTTCCAATCCAGGTTTCCAAGTCCAGTTTTCCCAGTCCAGGTGTTCCAATTCAGGTGTCCCTGTCCAGTTTTTCCAGTCCAGGTGTCCCAATCTAGGTGTTCCAATCCAGGTGTCCCAATCCACGTGTTCCAATTCAGGTATCCCAGTCCAGGTGTTCCAATTCAGGTGTCCCAGTCCAGGTGTTCCAATTCAGGTGTCCCAGTCCAGGTGTTCCAATTCAGGTGTCCCAGTCCAGGTGTTCCAATTTAGGTGTCCTAGTCCAGGTGTTCCAATTTAGGTGTCCCAGTCCAGTTTTTCCCAGTCCAGGTGTTCCAATTCAGGTGTCCCAATTTAGGTGTCCCAATTTAGGTGTCCCGGTCCAGGTGTCCCGGTCCAGGTGTTCCAATTTAGGTGTCCCAGTCCAGGTGTTCCAATTTAGGTGTCCTAGTCCAGGTGTTCCAATTTAGGTGTCCTAGTCCAGGTGTTCCAATTTAGGTGTCCCAGTCCAGGTGTTCCAGTCCAGTTTTTCCCAGTCCAGGTGTTCCAGTCCAGGTGTTCCAATTCAGGTGTCCCAATTTAGGTGTCCCGGTCCAGCTGTCCCAATTCAGGTGTCCCGGTCCAGGTGTCGCAATTCAGGTGTCCCGGTCCAGGTGTTCCAATTTAGGTGTCCTAGTCCAGGTGTTCCAATTTAGGTGTCCCAGTCCAGGTGTTCCAGTCCAGTTTTTCCCAGTCCAGGTGTTCCAATTCAGGTGTCCCGGTCCAGGTGTTGCAATTTAGGGTTCCCGGTCCAGGTGTTGCAATTTAGGGTTCCCGGTCCAGGTGTTGCAATTTAGGGTTCCCGGTCCAGGTGTTCCAGTCCAGTTTTTCCCAGTCCAGGTGTTCCAGTCCAGTTTTTCCCAGTCCAGGTGTTCCAGTCCAGTTTTTCCCAGTCCAGGTGTTCCAATCCAGGTGTCCCTGTCCCGGTGTTCCAATTCAGGTGTCCCGGTCCAGGTGTTCCAATCCAGGTGTTCCAATTCAGGTGTTCCAATCCAGGTGTTGCAATTCAGGTGTCCCGGTCCAGGTGTTCCAATCCAGGTGTTCCAATTCAGGTGTCCCAATTCAGGTGTCGCAATTCAGGTGTCCCGGTCCAGGTGTTGCAATTCAGGTGTCCCGGTCCAGGAGTTCCAATCCAGGTGTCCCGGTCCAGGTGTTGCAATTCAGGTGTCCCTGTCCAGGTGTTCCAATTCAGGTGTCCCAGTCCAGTTTTTCTCAGTCCAGGTGTTCCAATTCAGGTATCCCAAACTAGGAGTTTCAGTCCAGGTGTTCCAGTCCAGTTTTTCCCAGTCCAGGTGTTCTAATTCAGGTGTCCCAGTCCAGGTGTCCCAATTCAGGTGTCCCAGTCCAGGTGTCCCAATTCAGGAGTCCCTGTCCCGGTTTTCCAATTCAGGAGTCCCTGTCCCGGTGTTCCAATTCAGGAGTCCCTGTCCAGGTGTTCCAATCCAGGTTCCCAAGTCCAGTTTTCCCAGTCCAGGTGTTCCAATTCAGGTGTCCCTGTCCAGTTTTTCCAGTCCAGGTGTCCCAATCTAGGTGTTCCATTCCAGGTGTCCCAATCCACGTGTTCCATTCCAGGTGTCCCAATCCACGTGTTCCAATTCAGGTATCCCAGTCCAGGTGTTCCAATTCAGGTGTCCCAGTCCAGGTGTTCCAATTCAGGTGTCCCAGTCCAGGTGTTCCAATTCAGGTGTCCCAGTCCAGGTGTCGCAATTCAGGTGTCCCGGTCCAGGTGTTCCAATTTAGGTGTCCTAGTCCAGGTGTTCCAATTTAGGTGTCCCAGTCCAGGTGTTCCAGTCCAGTTTTTCCCAGTCCAGGTGTTCCAATTCAGGTGTTCCAATCCAGGTGTCCTAGTCCAGGTGTTCCAATTCAGGTGTCCCAGTCCAGGTGTCCCAGTCCAGGTGTCCTAATTCAGGTGTCCCAGTCCAGGTGTCCTAATTCAGGTGTCCCAGTCAAGGTCCTAATTCAGCTGTCCCAGTCCAGGTGTCCTAATTCAGCTGTCCCAGTCCAGGTGTCGCAATTCAGCTGTCCCAGTCCAGGTGTCGCAATTCAGGTGTCCCAGTCCAGGTGTCGCAATTCAGGTGTCCCAGTCCAGGTGTCGCAATTCATGTGTCCTAGTCCAGGTGTCGCAATTCAGGTGTCCCAGTCCAGGTTTTCCAATCCAGGTGTCCCAATTCAGGTGTACCAGTCCAGGTGTTGCAATTCAGGTGTCCCAGTCCAGGTTTTCCAATCCAGATGTTGCAATTCAGGTGTACCAGTCCAGGTGTTGCAATTTAGGTGTCCCTGTCCAGGTGTTGCAATTCAGGTGTCCCTGTCCAGGTGTTGCAATTCAGGTGTCCCCGTCCAGGTGTTGCAATTCAGGTGTCCCCGTCCAGGTGTTGCAATTCAGGTGTCCCGGTCCAGGTGTTGCAATTCAGGTGTCCCGGTCCAGGAGTTCCAATCCAGGTGTCCCGGTCCAGGTGTTGCAATTCAGGTGTCCCTGTCCAGGTGTTGCAATTTAGGTGTCCCAGTCCAGGTGTTGCAATTTAGGTGTCCCAGTCCAGGTGTTGCAATTTAGGTGTCCCAGTCCAGGTGTTCCAATTTAAGTGTCCTGGTCCAGGTGTTCCAGTCCAGTTATTCCCAATCCAGGTGTTCCAAATTCAGGTGTTCCAATCCAGGAGTTCCAGTCCAGGTGTCCCAATTCAGGTGTCCCAGTCCAGGTGTCCCAATTTAAGTGTCCTGGTCCAGGTGTTCCAGTCCAGTTATTCCCTATCCAGGTGTTCCAAATTCAGGTGTTCCAATCCAGGTGTCCCAGTCCAGTTTTTCCCAATCCAGTTGTTCCAGTCTAGTTGTTCCAGGCCAGGTGTTCCAATCCAGGTGTCCCAGTCCAGGTGTTCTAATTCAGGTGTCCTTGTCCAGTTTTTCCAGTCCAGGTGTTCCAATTCAGGTGTCCCAGTCCAGTTTTTCTCAGTCCAGGTGTTCCAATTCAGGTATCCCAAACTAGGAGTTTCAGTCCAGGTGTTCCAGTCCAGTTTTTCCCAGTCCAGGTGTTCCAATTCAGGTGTCCCAGTCCAGGTGTCCCAATTCAGGTGTCCCTGTCCCGGTGTTCCAATTCAGGAGTCCCTGTCCAGGTGTTCCAATCCAGGTTTCCAAGTCCAGTTTTCCCAGTCCAGGTGTTCCAATTCAGGTGTCCCTGTCCAGGTGTTCCAATTTAGGTGTCCTAGTCCAGGTGTTCCAATTTAGGTATCCCAATCCCGATGTCCTAGGCGGTTCAGAAAACAACCGACTGATCACAGTTAAGTAGTTCCAGGAATGATCTGTATGATCCTTTGTCCTCGGACCTTCCCAACAGCCGATCAGGACAGAAACTGGGAGAGAACTGGGTATAATGGGTGGAGAACATGCCAAACTCTTGATCAGTGGGTTACGAGCAGAGTTTACCATCAAGCTCCGCACAAGTCTGCTCATTAAGTCAGACGTGTTGCAGCACCCCCCCCCCCCCCGGTCTCAGAACCTCCAGAATCGCTACAGAACAATATGCAGGACATAGAAGGAATTATTTAACCTTTTATTCAGCATGGTTTATGGTGGTCCCAGTCTGGGTCACAGACAAGTCAGAACCAGAACTCAGACGTAGAGACCTGTCATCCAGTTCAGTCCAACCAGAACCATGGAACCGGTCCTCTAGTCTTCATTCCTCCAGTCTCATCCCTTCATCGGGTCTTGGCTCTCTCAGACTGGGATGGGTGGACTCAGGTTCTGGATCAGTTGCTAGTTCTGGATCCGGATCAGTGGCTGGCTCTGGGAGAGTTGGGTTGGTTTGGAGGCGGCCCAGCTCGGCTGTGATGTCCAACGTGTCCCTCTGAGGCAGCAGGAAGTCCAAAGGCTCCAGAACCGCAGCCACGTCGATGCGACCCAAACTGTGGTACCGGTGCAGCTGAGAGGCTGGAACACCTGCAGACAAGTCACATGATCACCAAGTGGCCAATCAGGATGCAGCATCTTCCAACATAAACAGACTTCAGAACCACCGCCCAGACCATCAGAACCCCATCAGAACCGGTCCATCAGGTACGTCTTCTCTAGGACTAAAAAACTTCTGGTACAGATGGACCTGGTAGACCTGGAGGGCCTGGAGGACCAGCTTGACCTGGAGGACCTGAAGGACCAGCTAGACCTGGAGGACCTGAAGGACCAGCTAGACCTGGAGGACCTGAAGGATCTGCTTGACCTGGAGGACCTGAAGGACCAGAAGGACCAGCTAGACCTGGAGGACCTGAAGGACCAGCTAGACCTGGAGGACCTGAAGGATCTGCTTGACCTGGAGGACCTGAAGGACCAGCTAGACCTGGAGGACCTGAAGGATCTGCTTGACCTGGAGGACCTGAAGGACCAGAAGGACCAGCTAGACCTGGAGGACCTGAAGGACCAGCTAGACCTGGAGGACCTGAAGGATCTGCTTGACCTGGAGGACCTGAAGGACCAGCTAGACCTGGAGGACCTGAAGGACCAGCTAGACCTGGAGGACCTGAAGGATCTGCTTGACCTGGAGGACCTGAAGGACCAGAAGGACCAGCTAGACCTGGAGGACCTGAAGGACCAGCTAGACCTGGAGGACCTGAAGGATCTGCTTGACCTGGAGGACCTGAAGGACCAGAAGGACCAGCTTGACCTGGAGGACCTGAAGGACCAGCTAGACCTGGAGGACCTGAAGGACCAGCTAGACCTGGAGGAACTGAAGGACCAGCTAGACCTGGAGGACCAGTTAGACCTGGAGGACCTAAAGGACCTGGAGAACCTGAAGGACCAGGGTCTCAGAAGCGGATTCTCAGGCTTGGAACCTGGTTCTCCAGTAGGATGTTTGGCTCCCCCTGCAGGAACTCTGGTGGTTCTGATCCGAGAAGAGGAAGTGGGTCGGGTTCTTACCCAGAAGGAGTGCAAGCTGAGCCGGAGGAAACAGGACCTGCAGGCAGCGGTTCAGGAAGGGGATCAGGTCTTCAGCGAAGCAGCAGCAGAACCGGAGGAACAAGTCCTTCTCCCTGGCACTGAAGACGGTCTCTTCGGCCCGGTGGAAGACCAGAACAAGATGGGTCACCTGACAGAACCAACAGATATTCAGAACCAGAACCTGAGCTAGGACCAGGACCTAAGTTAGGCGGCGTGGCGTCCTCACCGTCTTCAGAGCGTCCTCCAGGGACGCCGTTACGTCCTCCACCAGGCCGAGCGGACAGCAGAGACGAAGCTCGTTGAAGCCGGTCAGGACGTTGTTCAGGAAGCAGGCGAGGGGCTGGAAGTCCAGCAGGGTCATGGGGGGCTGCAGGGTCCCGGGCTGGGCGCCGGGGAGCGCGGCGGTGACCGACCCCCCCAGCACCGCGGGCAGGGCGATCAGTGTGTACATGTTCATGTCCTCCTGGAACTTGCCCACCGCCTCCTGCAGAGCGCGGCAGAAGGCGTCCGCCGATACGCGCTGGAACATGGCGACCAGCTGGCCACGAAAGTCCGCCCCCACCCTGCTGAAGGACAGGCCGAAGTACATGCACTGCCCCAGCAGGGAGTCCAGCCGCCCCCCCACGCCGCGCTGCAGGTCTCTGTCCAATGTCTGCAGGAACTCCGCCACCTTCTGCACCACCCAGCCATGGAAGATGGCGCTCTCGTTGATGGCCTGGCCTGCGGCGGCGGGTAGCGGCGGCTCGTCGTCGGAGAAGATGGCGCGGTACTGCGTGATGATGTCGAACAGGTGGACCCGACACGCTTCGATGGTCTTTGTGATGTGGAAGTACGGGTCATCCTCAGAGATGCCAGCCAGGATGGAGGTCAGCCAGGCGCCACGAGCCTGCAGGAACTTGACCCGAAGCTCCGCCTCCGTGAACACGTCCATCCGCCGCAGGTAGCCAATCACGCGCAGGCACATAGGAAGCTGCGCGTTGCTGCGCAGCTGCTGCAGCAGCTGGTTAAGCATCAGCTGAGTCGACTGGCGCACCTCATGCACGATATCCTGCAGGGGTCAGAGGTCACAGTACGGTTACACCAGAGTAATCAGATTACTGCAATCTGATTAACGTCATCACATCAAGCTTGTTTACTTTCAGGCATGCGGTCATGGCGTTAGCCGCTAATGTGAGGGCTGTGAGCAAGCAGCAACATGCAGCGGTTAAAAGTGAATCCAAAAACTGCAGTTCCTCCTTCATCCACTAGGGGCTCCACACAGCAAATCCCCATAGACTCCCATGTTAAAAAAGATCAACTTTACAGCAGGAATAAACATGTTTACTGCAGGAATAAACATGTTTACAGCCTGGTATAAAAATCCATTTAAGGTTTAATAGGTCAGGTTTACCTTCATGACAACTGTGGGGGGAGTGAATTTTTTTTCTAACTCTCCCGTTTAAAAGTAATTTAATCTCCAAATTTGGCATATTTAGGGGCGTGTCCTTTTGATTGACAGGTACCCGATCTCCCGCTTCAAGTCAGAAAAAACGTAGAACGTAGGGGAGGTGCGCAGGTAAGTGAGAGAGGCGCAGGTAAGTGATGTGGCAGTGACGTAAATTTTGCGAGACGGCAGATTTAGTCAAGGCGCGTTAAAACAAATATTCATTTTACATCATATTCTTGCCAATATAATCTTAAAACTGTTTCTGGAAGCAAATAATTAAAAAGTCTTGTTTAAGGTAAACTCTGGAGCAAAGCGAGGAGGATCTCACCAGCTTGTCGGAGTTTACTGACGAGTGTTTCAACCGCATCGTCATGGGCAAGACAAGCCAAACACCGACTCCGTCTGCGCCCAGATCCGCTTCAACCTCCAAGAGAAGCCGGAAAGAAGACTCGCCCGGAGCGACGTCCTCTAACGGGGACGACACCTCGGACATCCTGATGTCCATTGACAAAAATCTCTCCAGCTTCGACGCTCGTCTGGGCCTGTTGGAAGTTCTCCACCGGGAGTTTCAGTCGCTGCGGGAGTCGCTGGAATTCAGCCAAAAGCAGGTGGAGTCTCTGGCCGCAGAGAACGCCAGCCTCAGGGAGACGGTGACTTCTCTCAACGAGGGAATGACTCGACTCACAGAGGAAAATAAAAAAATAAAGGAAACGGTGATCGATCTCCAGGCGCGCAGCATGAGGGACAACCTGGTCTTCGCAACAAGAAGAGGATCCAGAGCAAACAATCAGATCCTTTATCCAAACCAAGCTGAAGCTACCCGAAGACGCGGTGAGGAACATCTCATTTCACCGAGTTCATCGCTTAGGTGGGAAAAGACCGGACAGCCGCAGACCCAGACCGATTGTAGCCAAGTTCGTGAGCTACAAGCAGAAAGAGCAGGTGAGGGATCGAGGTCCGGAACTCCGCGGGACCGATTTTAGTGTAAATAATCAGTTTCCCAAAGAGATTCTGGAGAGACGCAGGGTCCTGTTTCCCATCCGAAAAAAGCTCAGAGACGAAGGATCCCGTGCAGTCATTGCGGTGGACAAATTGTTCGTCAATGGACAGCTTTACCGTGACATAAATACCCCCCCCCCCGGCTCTACTAACCTCAGGTAATATCTATCACTCATACAGCTAATTATTGTTCAATTTACATGTTAATCTGCTATAAGCACATTAATTATGGTCATCCAGAACTGTACATTTACTGCCAGTCTTTGTAAATTTGCTGTTGTTGTTGCTTTCGTTTTGTTCTGTTTTTGTTTTTTGGCCTTTTTTTCCCTGAGGTTTGTTACGTGGAATATACGAGGAGCTGGTTCCAGGGAGAAGAGGTTGAAGGTGTTTAGCAGATTGAATGATCTACAGGCAGACATTGTCCTGCTACAGGAGACTCATTTATTAAAAACAACAGCTAACGTACTCTCTACAGTACAGTTCCCTCACGTGTACTCGGCCTGCTTCAACTCAAGACAAAGAGGAGTAGCCATTCTGATAAACAGGAAAATTCATTTTACTGCTCATTATATAATTTTAGACCCAGGTGGAAGATTCATAATAATGACATTATCTATCCTAAACATGAAGTTATGCATTGCAAATATTTATGGCCCAAACACTGATGACCCCTCCTTTTTTCACTCCTTCTTCTCCTTACTATATGATCACCTTGATAATACACTTATCATTGGGGGCGACCTCAACATGACCTTAAACTCTGGGATGGACAAGGGGGGCGGAGCAGGGAAACACAGGGTCTGGCAGTCAGCAAGAGTTGTTAAACAATATATGGAGGATTTTGGTCTTTGTGATGTCTGGCGCTCACAACACCTCACTGCTAGAGAGTACACTTACTTTTCATCTGTCCACCACTCATACTCCAGAATAGACGACTTCCTCACTAACAGCTCTATGATGAACAATATCTCAGAAACTAAAATCCATTCCATCACTTTCCTCACTTTCCTCCAGACTTAAATCCCTCAACCCCTCTTCCTCCCCGCCCCCCACCACACACAGGCAGGGTATTGGGAGGTGTGCACGTGGCGCTGGGTGGTGAGAAAGGCCATCAAGGTGGTCTTGATCGCTGCACCCAGCCTCGGCTCACCTCCCAGTTTTAATTACACTTAGACATCAAAACACCAAAACACTGACGACTCACATGATTGGGGGGGGGGCGTGCGGTGTATGGTGGGCGGGGCTGCTTAGGTGGTCCCTCTCCCAACACCGCGTGGCACTTCCCTCAGTTTTAATTGCAACTAATACACACTTCACAATCAGTCATAAGGGGGGGGGGGGGGGGCGAGGCGATAGGGTCCTCTCATGCCCCTATTCTCGGGGCTTTACTGGGGGGGGGGGGGCGATAGGGTCCTCTCATGCCCCTATTCTCGGGGCTTTACTGGGGGGGGGGGGGGGGGGGGTACAGGTGGGGGAAGAGTGCCATCCATTAGACCTGAGTCTAGGCTGGCCTGGCTGTAGGGGGGTTGTCGCCGGCCCTGGGGGGGTGCTGGGTCAGCTGCATCTGTGGAGTGGTGGGGGGGACGCTGGGAGTGGTGGGCGGTAATTATGGGGGCCCTGATCGGGGCCATCCTGTCCTCTGCCCCCTCTGGGGCATCTCACATGGGACATGATGGAGGGGGGAGGTGAGGATGTGTGGGAGCGGGTGTATGGGGTTACAGATGGATGGTGGGATGGTTGGGCACCTCCTTCGCCACCTCCTGGGCAGATGCATGGCTGGCTCTGGAGTGGGGGGGTTGGGGTCTGTGCCTGGGGGTGACTGTCGGTTACCCGGGTCTCTGGGTTCTCCTGGCCTTCCTCTAGCTGTAGGCGGGCGGGGTCACATTGGCATGATCACGCTTCTCTGAACACGTTCCACTCTAAATGTTCTGCATGAATGTTCTGCATGTGTCACAGTCACTGAGTCATCCAGCAAGTTTATTCACTAACAGCAGGTACCTCTCTTTCTGTCTTTCTGATTTAACTTGCTAGTTTCTGGTCCTCATGATTGTCAGTGGTTTTGTTCTCCACAGGGACCATGAATCTAGAGTTGGCTTGTGTGGGTGGGTATGTGTGTGTATGCATATATATATATATGTATATATGTGTGTATGCATGTGTATGTATGTGTATATGTATGTATGTATGTATATATGTATATATATAATGTATGTGCGAGTGTATATACATGTATATGTAGGTGGGTATGTATGTGCATATACATGTATGCACTGATCTCTTTCTTTTGTTTTTTATGTTCTCTTTTCTGTTCTCTTTCTGCCCCTTTCCTGTCCTTTCCGGTCCAGCAGCATAAACTCTGTAATACCAACTATTATCCAAAGCAAATAGAAAAATAGAATAAGAATCAAGAAATACAAGGGGATCATTACATCTATAAAAGTTCCCCTTGGCAAAATAAATTTGCTCAGCAGAACATTAGTCTGCTGCTTAAATGCTGGACAAGACAAAAAAAAAATGTAGAACAACCGCGGTTTTTAGCCGGTTAACAACGTGATTTAGCTTTAGCCCGCTTACCTCCGTTAGCTGGTTAGCTCCTGTTATCTCAGAGTTCGCTCGATGTCAATCATCCACCATGACGCTCACAGCCCCCCTCTCAGCTCCACCTCTTTGCCCATATTTGTATTTTCCGGGCGAGACGACACGCATGCCCCTGCCAAGATGGTGATGGTAGGAACCGCCCACCGAGCTTCAATTCAGCTCTTCAGAAAACTACGGGAGACGTCACGAAGGCTCCGCCCATCTTTTATATACAGTCTATGGTTGTGAGGCTGATTTCAGGGTCCATGGTGATGACCAGGAATGCTTGGTCGTTGGCACAACGAACTTTCTCAGCTGGACGGTTTGGGTATTTCTGTGCCGTTAAAATATTCTACCAAAGGCCAACGCCTAGCGTTACCATGACTACGTGGAACTAAATCAGCAGCCAGACTCTTTTCCTCTGTTGTTCCACGATGGTGGAACGGCCTGCCGACCTCTGTCCGACCTGTAGAGTCCTGCTTTAAGCTGCAATTCTGCACATAGTTTAACTCTCCTGCTGGTCGGAATGAGTTGGAAAGATTCATCCAGATCTTCGACACAAAGAAGCAGTGAATCCACCGTTGTTGGAGGAGATCATCAGAAATGTGACTCGAACAAACAACTCACAAGTCGGATCCATAATCATCTCAGCTAAATAAGAAAAGGTGCGGATTTCCCAGGTAACTTCATTCCTCTATGACTAGGAAGAACTGAGAAACTATTTGGCTGATTGGGTTTAAATTGCCCCCGACCCCCGGCCACCACACTCCCATATCTAACCGAAGAGGCTCTGGTAGGGAGGGAATAAAACAAGCCATGCCTCCAGTCCCCCCTCAATCTGACGAGCCTTTCTGGTCCCGTTGGAACGGAATGGGACAGGAACTGGACCTACCTGGATGACAGGAAGGGACCAGTGCTTCTTCTCCAGTCTCTTGACGTACGTTGCGAGCTCCAGGGCCTCCTCGTAATACCCGTTCCGGACACAGGTGTCCATGAGCTGCGGGATCTCCAGGATCTCCAGGATCTCCGTGTGGCGGTTCAGCGTCAGACTGTTCATCCGGCGACTCGTGCCAATCTGCTCCGCCTCCTTCATGAAGGCCCTGAAGTCACAAAAAGACCCAAGAACATAATTATAGGGGAGGACACAGAAGACATGGCTCCTGCACTTCTACTGTCCAAAAACAATGTTTTGCTGTCGTAGTCCAGCGCTGGAACCAGGCTGAAGCCCGGTTCCTTTAGTTTGGACCGCCCACAAGCTCCTCCATTGGTTGTCACTCACCTTGCTTACACCCCTAATTTCTGTTGTAAACATGTTTATTTCTGCTGTAGACATGTTTTCTGTCATAAACATGTTTATTCCTGCCGTAAACGTGTTTATTTCTGCTGTGAAGTTGGTTTTTTTAACATGAGAGTTGCTGTTTGGAGCCCCTAGTGGATGAGGGGGGAATTGCAAGTTTTGGCTGATAATTGGATGGTGTCCATGTGGGTATGTTAGGCAATTAGATGCAATCAGGACGTCTAAATAAAGAAAAGTGAACATGAGAAAGTTCTCTAATAGTAAAAGTGTAAAGACACGTAAAGCAGCACGTCCTCCTCATCATTTCATCACATCAACTGTTTTCTGTTCACATCGTGTGGGCGGGGTCACATTGGCATGATCACTCTTCTCTGAACACGTTCCACTCTAAATGTTCTGCATGAATGTTCTGCATGTGTCACAGTCACTGAGTCATCCAGCAAGTTTATTCATTAACAGCAGGAAGCTCTCGTTCTGTCTTTCTGATTTAACTTGCTAGTTTCTGGTCCTCCTGATTGTCAGTGGTTTTGTTCTCCACAGGGACCATGACTCTAGAGTTGGCCTGTGTGGGTGTATATATTTATGTGTGTGTGTGTACATATGTATGTAAGTGGGTATGTGTGTGTATATACGTCAGGGGTCGGCAACTCCGGTCCTCGAGTGCGACAGTCCTGCAAATGTTAGGAGTTTCCCTGCTGCAACACACCTGATTCAGATCAATGGCTAATTAGTAGACTTGTGCAGTTTGATGTCAAGCTCTGTACAAGTCTGCTGATCAGGTCTGGTGTGTTGAAGCAGAGAAACTCTTCACACCTGCAGGACTGTGGCACTCGAGGAGCGGAGTTGCCAACCCCTGATATACGTGTTGGCATTGATCTCTGTCTCTTATTTTCTCTTTTCTGTTCTCTTTCTGTCGCTCTTCTGTCCCCTCCAGTCCAGCAGCATAAACTCTGTAATATGAACAATTATCCAAAACAAATTAAATAAAATAACATAAGAAACCTGACATACAAGGGGATCATTATAACTATAAAAGCAAAATAAATGTAAGCAGCAGAACATCAGTCTGCTGCTTACATGCTGGAAGAGACTATTTAAAAACATGGATTTTGTTCTAAAAACAGGAAATAAAACATTTAAAACTCATTTTTATGCATCGTCCCTCCGTCCTGCTCCTGCATCCACACGGGGGAAGGAGGTGCAGCAGGAGGAGGAGATGGAGAAGCAGGAGGAGGAGGTGCAGCAGGAGGAGGAGATGGAGAAGCAGGAGGAGGAGGTGCAGCAGGAGGAGGAGATGGAGAAGCAGGAGGAGGAGGTGCAGCAGGAGGAGGAGATGGAGAAGCAGGAGGAGGAGGTGCAGCAGGAGGAGGAGATGGAGAAGCAGGAGGAGGAGGTGCAGCAGGAGGAGGAGATGGAGAAGCAGGAGGAGGAGGTGCAGCAGGAGGAGCAGGTGCAGCAGGAGGGGGAGATGGAGAAACAGGAGGAGGAGGTGCAGCAGGAGGAGGAGATGGAGAAGCAGGAGGAGCAGGTGCAGCAGGAGGAGGAGATGGAGAAGCAGGAGGAGGAGGTGCAGCAGGAGGAGGAGATGGAGAAGCAGGAGGAGGAGGTGCAGCAGGAGGAGGAGATGGAGAAGCAGGAGGAGGAGGTGCAGCAGGAGGAGGAGATGGAGAAGCAGGAGGAGGAGGTGCAGCAGGAGGAGGAGATGGAGAAGCAGGAGGAGGAGGTGCAGCAGGAGGAGGAGATGGAGAAGCAGGAGGAGCAGGTGCAGCAGGAGGAGGAGATGGAGAAGCAGGAGGAGGAGGTGCAGCAGGAGGAGGAGATGGAGAAGCAGGAGGAGGAGGTGCAGCAGGAGGAGGAGATGGAGAAGCAGGAGGAGCAGGTGCAGCAGGAGGAGATGGAGAAGCAGGAGGAGGAGGTGCAGCAGGAGGAGGAGATGGAGAAGCAGGAGGAGCAGGTGCAGCAGGAGGAGGAGATGGAGAAGCAGGAGGAGGAGGTGCAGCAGGAGGAGGAGATGGAGAAGCAGGAGGAGGAGGTGCAGCAGGAGGAGGAGATGGAGAAGCAGGAGGAGGAGGTGCAGCAGGAGGAGGAGATGGAGAAGCAGGAGGAGCAGGTGCAGCAGGAGGAGGAGGTGCAGCAGGAGGAGGAGATGGAGAAGCAGGAGGAGGAGGTGCAGCAGGAGGAGGAGATGGAGAAGCAGGAGGAGCAGGTGCAGCAGGAGGAGGAGATGGAGAAGCAGGAGGAGCAGGTGCAGCAGGAGGAGGAGATGGAGGAGCAGGAGGAGGAGATGGAGAAGCAGGAGGAGCAGGTGCAGCAGGAGGAGGAGATGGAGAAGCAGGAGGAGGAGGTGCAGCAGGAGGAGGAGATGGAGAAGCAGGAGGAGGAGGTGCAGCAGGAGGAGGAGATGGAGAAGCAGGAGGAGGAGGTGCAGCAGGAGGAGCAGGTGCAGCAGGAGGAGGAGATGGAGAAGCAGGAGGAGGAGGTGCAGCAGGAGGAGGAGATGGAGAAGCAGGAGGAGGAGATGGAGAAGCAGGAGGAGGAGGTGCAGCAGGAGGAGCAGGTGCAGCAGGAGGAGGAGATGGAGAAGCAGGAGGAGCAGGTGCAGCAGGAGGAGGAGATGGAGAAGCAGGAGGAGCAGGTGCAGCAGGAGGAGGAGATGGAGAAGCAGGAGGAGCAGGTGCAGCAGGAGGAGGAGATGGAGAAGCAGGAGGAGCAGGTGCAGCAGCAGGAGGAGATGGAGAAGCAGGAGGAGGAGGTGCAGCAGGAGGAGGAGATGGAGGAGCAGGAGGAGGAGATGGAGGAGCAGGAGGAGGAGATGGAGAAGCAGGAGGAGGAGATGGAGGAGCAGGAGGAGGAGGTGCAGCAGGAGGAGGAGATGGAGAAGCAGGAGGAGGAGATGGAGAAGCAGGAGGAGGAGATGGAGGAGCAGGAGGAGGAGATGGAGGAGCAGGAGGAGGAGATGGAGAAGCAGGAGGAGGAGATGGAGGAGCAGGAGGAGGAGGTGCAGCAGGAGGAGGAGATGGAGAAGCAGGAGGAGGAGATGGAGAAGCAGGAGGAGCAGGTGCAGCAGGAGGAGGAGATGGAGAAGCAGGAGGAGGAGATGGAGGAGCAGGAGGAGGAGGTGCAGCAGGAGGAGGAGATGGAGAAGCAGGAGGAGGAGATGGAGGAGCAGGAGGAGGAGATGGAGGAGCAGGAGGAGGAGGTGCAGCAGGAGGAGGAGATGGAGAAGCAGGAGGAGGAGATGGAGAAGCAGGAGGAGGAGATGGAGGAGCAGGAGGAGGAGGTGCAGCAGGAGGAGGAGATGGAGAAGCAGGAGGAGCAGGTGCAGCAGGAGGAGGAGATGGAGAAGCAGGAGGAGGAGATGGAGAAGCAGGAGGAGGAGATGGAGGAGCAGGAGGAGGAGGTGCAGCAGGAGGAGGAGATGGAGAAGCAGGAGGAGGAGATGCAGCAGGAGGAGGAGATGGAGAAGCAGGAGGAGGAGATGGAGGAGCAGGAGGAGGAGATGGAGAAGCAGGAGGAGGAGATGGAGGAGCAGGAGGAGGAGATGGAGAAGCAGGAGGAGGAGATGGAGAAGCAGGAGGAGGAGATGGAGGAGCAGGAGGAGGAGATGGAGAAGCAGGAGGAGGAGATGGAGGAGCAGGAGGAGGAGATGGAGAAGCAGGAGGAGGAGATGGAGAAGCAGGAGGAGGAGATGGAGAAGCAGGAGGAGGAGATGGAGAAGCAGGAGGAGGAGATGGAGGAGCAGGAGGAGGAGATGGAGGAGCAGGAGGAGGAGATGGAGAAGCAGGAGGAGGAGCAGGAGGAGGAGATGGAGGAGCAGGAGGAGGAGATGGAGAAGCAGGAGGAGGAGATGGAGAAGCAGGAGGAGGAGATGGAGGAGCAGGAGGAGGAGATGGAGAAGCAGGAGGAGCAGGTGCAGCAGGAGGAGGAGATGGAGAAGCAGGAGGAGGAGATGGAGAAGCAGGAGGAGGAGATGGAGGAGCAGGAGGAGGAGATGGAGGAGCAGGAGGAGGAGGTGCAGCAGGAGGAGGAGATGGAGGAGCAGGAGGAGGAGATGGAGGAGCAGGAGGAGGAGATGGAGGAGCAGGAGATGGAGAAGCAGGAGGAGGAGATGGAGAAGCAGGAGGAGCAGGTGCAGCAGGAGGAGGAGATGGAGAAGCAGGAGGAGGAGATGGAGAAGCAGGAGGAGGAGATGGAGGAGCAGGAGGAGGAGATGGAGGAGCAGGAGGAGGAGGTGCAGCAGGAGGAGGAGATGGAGAAGCAGGAGGAGGAGATGGAGAAGCAGGAGGAGGAGATGCAGCAGGAGGAGGAGATGGAGGAGCAGGAGGAGGAGGTGCAGCAGGAGGAGGAGATGGAGAAGCAGGAGGAGGAGATGCAGCAGGAGGAGGAGATGCAGCAGGAGGAGGAGATGGAGGAGCAGGAGGAGGAGATGGAGAAGCAGGAGGAGGAGATGGAGGAGCAGGAGGAGGAGATGGAGAAGCAGGAGGAGGAGATGGAGGAGCAGGAGGAGGAGATGGAGAAGCAGGAGGAGGAGATGGAGAAGCAGGAGGAGGAGATGGAGAAGCAGGAGGAGGAGATGGAGGAGCAGGAGGAGGAGATGGAGGAGCAGGAGGAGGAGATGGAGGAGCAGGAGGAGGAGGTGCAGCAGGAGGAGGAGATGGAGAAGCAGGAGGAGGAGATGGAGGAGCAGGAGGAGGAGGTGCAGCAGGAGGAGGAGATGGAGGAGCAGGAGGAGATGGAGGAGCAGGAGGAGGAGATGGAGAAGCAGGAGGAGCAGGTGCAGCAGGAGGAGGAGATGGAGAAGCAGGAGGAGGAGATGGAGAAGCAGGAGGAGGAGATGGAGGAGCAGGAGGAGGAGATGGAGGAGCAGGAGGAGGAGATGGAGGAGCAGGAGGAGGAGGTGCAGCAGGAGGAGGAGATGGAGAAGCAGGAGGAGGAGATGGAGGAGCAGGAGGAGGAGGTGCAGCAGGAGGAGGAGATGGAGGAGCAGGAGGAGATGGAGGAGCAGGAGGAGGAGATGGAGAAGCAGGAGGAGCAGGTGCAGCAGGAGGAGGAGATGGAGAAGCAGGAGGAGGAGATGGAGAAGCAGGAGGAGGAGATGGAGGAGCAGGAGGAGGAGATGGAGGAGCAGGAGGAGGAGGTGCAGCAGGAGGAGGAGATGGAGAAGCAGGAGGAGGAGATGCAGCAGGAGGAGGAGATGCAGCAGGAGGAGGAGATGGAGGAGCAGGAGGAGGAGATGGAGAAGCAGGAGGAGGAGATGGAGGAGCAGGAGGAGGAGATGGAGAAGCAGGAGGAGGAGATGGAGGAGCAGGAGGAGGAGATGGAGAAGCAGGAGGAGGAGATGGAGAAGCAGGAGGAGGAGATGGAGGAGCAGGAGGAGGAGATGGAGAAGCAGGAGGAGGAGATGGAGGAGCAGGAGGAGGAGGTGCAGCAGGAGGAGGAGATGGAGAAGCAGGAGGAGGAGATGGAGGAGCAGGAGGAGGAGGTGCAGCAGGAGGAGGAGATGGAGAAGCAGGAGGAGGAGATGGAGAAGCAGGAGGAGGAGATGGAGGAGCAGGAGGAGGAGATGGAGGAGCAGGAGGAGGAGATGCAGCAGGAGGAGGAGATGGAGAAGCAGGAGGAGGAGATGGAGGAGCAGGAGGAGGAGATGGAGGAGCAGGAGGAGGAGGTGCAGCAGGAGGAGGAGATGGAGAAGCAGGAGGAGGAGATGGAGGAGCAGGAGGAGGAGATGGAGGAGCAGGAGGAGGAGATGGAGAAGAAGAGGTGAAAAGTGTTTTAAAACCAGTAAACCCGCTCTAACCGGTACCGGTACCGACCTGCACCGCTCTCCGAACCGGGGCAGCTTGAGCAGCAGGGCGGACACGCTGGTCTCCACGCGGCGGAAGTCCCGGTAGATGGTCTGGGTGCAGTCTGCGGTCCGGATGAATGTCTGGTGGTTCCGGAAGGCCAGCTCGCGGGTCTGCTGCAGGATCTGCGCACGCTCCTCCGCCACGCGCTCAGGTTCCCGGATCAGCTGATCCAGGTGGAGCGCGCTCAGCTCGGACAGGTAAACCGCGGAGTCCGGGCTGCTCCTCCAGCTGTCCGGGAACAAGGAGGCCAGGAGGAGCTGCTCCTCCACGTCCAGCGCCGCCATGCTGCTCCGGTTCGGTTCCACACGGTCTGAAGAGTCCCGGTTCGGTTCTCAGAGTTCCGTTTCGGTTCTGGCAGAAAACAGGAAGCTGACTTCTTCTGCCTCTAAGCTACCAGCTTCCGGTCTGACGCTGCAGTACGGAAGCCGGGAGGACTTGTTTACATGTTTTACACGTTTGCACCATAGACATAATATACATAGACGCCGCATAGTATCGCGCCGCCATCTTGGATGGGTCTCCATGGCCTCCAATCCATTTATCTGTAAGGTGTAGGTCCAACCACAACAATAACTTCACCAATTTTCGCCTGATTTTTCTCACAGTTTGGTTTGTTACAAAGGACAGATGTTATGATACAGATTACTGTCAAACATTAAAAACTACGTGCTTTTACTCTAAAATATTTTAAGGCAGCTGCAATATTTCTTTTTAAAAAAATGTATAAATGAATTTTATACTAACATGTTTGATTGCTTATTAATGTATTTGTATTTATTTTTATCTGGTCAAATAAATTATTATTCAACCTTGTGAAATGTAATTCCACACAATCTGCTTTCAATATTTCGCCGGTTATTGCAACCGTATGCTGAACAAAATACAGGAATAGTTGCTGCTTTCTCTTGACTACAGTTGACTCTTTCTTTTATTTACATTTATTAATTTATCAATATAGAGATACAGTTGTACAAAGTCTGAAAATAAAGTATTGTAACAAAACTGTGTAATTCAGAAGTCACCCAGAAAACCACTCGGAGAGCGCAAACCTCCGCCAAGGCCTTTAAAAAGTTCCTGGATCCAAACGGTGATCCGGATCGCCACTAAAAGTAAATCCGTTCTTCCTTTTCATTTTTCCAACAATTCCTGAAAATTTCATGAAAATCCGTCCAGATCTTTAGTTATCTTGAACAGATAAAGCGGTAAAAACATGACCTCCTTGGTGGAGGTAATTATGCTACCATGTAAAACTCTCTTTGTGAAACATCAATATCATATTTTTACATAAACACCTTGTGATGCGAGTTAAAATGTGTCTGGTCTGTTGGACTCCACTAGGAGGCGCTGGTGACTTTCATGTTAATTATCATTGCTTGTTTACAGTGGTAGTAACAACTTTACAGCAGACAAAATGTGTTACGTTAATGTCGACTTCGGTCCGCTGGTGTTTCGCTAAACCTGTTAATAAACAGCGGTTAAAAACTACTTCCATGAATTCGTGAATCCATGACATGGTGTCAGAAGTCGCTCTTTCGCCCTGCAGTGAAGACTGAAGCAACGAGATGGCCAGGTTTCAATCTCCTGAGTCGTTTGACTTCGCCCAGCCCTCGGCGTGGCCGACCTGGAGACGGCGTTTTTCACGCTTTCGGATAGCAACCAAGCTAAATCAAGAGGAGGAGGATGTACAGGTGAATACGCTGTTATTTGCGATGGGGAAAGAGTCTGAACCGATTTTTAGCACCTTTACGTTTCCAGAGGATGTTCGGGGCTACTATGACGAAGTTTTGAAGAAGCTTGACGAACATTTTGTACCAAAGCGGAACACCATATGTGAACGGGCCTGTTTCCATAGACGCTCGCAGCTCCAAGGGGAGAGCGTGGAGGCGTTTGTGAGAGAGTTATATAAGCTTGCAGAGCACTGCGATTTTGGAGCGGCAGAAGACGAACAGATAAGGGACCGCATTGTGATCGGCATCGCTGATGGGGACGTATCACAAAAGTTACAACTTGAACCAGACTTGACGTTGGAAAATGCCATTGGTATTGCACGGCAGTCAGAGCTGATTAAAGCACAAAATGCCGGCGCCAGAGCAGCAAACGTTGAGGTGAGTGCTGTTAACGCACACAAAAACAGGCAGTCCAGGCAGTACGACAAGAGACGTGCTACAAATAAAGACTATGAACAACACAAGAATGAAACACGGCAAGCAAGGAAAATGTGCTCCAGATGTGGGAGACAGCACGAGTATGGTGCATGTCCAGCTACAGGCAAACGCTGCCGCAAATGCAATAAAACGGGGCATTTTGAAGCAATGTGCAAAACCAGGAATGTGAATGCACTCAGAGCTATTGACTGTGACAGTGATGAGGGCAGTGCATGGTTTCTTGGAGCTGTTGCTGATGGCAAGGAAAATGACGAGGACAAATGGTATGAAGACCTACAAATCAACGACACTACCGTTACGTTCCGGATCAATACAGGCGCAGCTGTAACAGTGATTCCAGAAGAGACATATTTTAAATTGCAGCAGCGCCCCCTCCTGGTGAAGACAAATTCAACCTTCACAAGCCCAGGTGGAAATTTAGTGTGTAAAGGCAAATTTATGACACTCTGCAAAAGACAAGGAGTTTCCCCTTCTGGATATATGTTATGTCCAGTCCATTCACAACAAACCTACTTGGACGCAGAACTGCAATCAAAATGGGACTAGTGCGCAGAGTAAATGGCCTTGAGTAATACAATGTCGTTTTTTGGGACATGGGACTGTTACAATGTAAACCGGTCAAAATAGAACTCAGGCCGGATGCCAAGCCATATAGCATTGCAACCCCACGGCGCATCCCATTTCCAATCCTACCTCAAGTAGAGGAGGAGCTGAAACGAATGCAGTCTCTTGGCATCATCGAAGAAGTAAGCGAAGCTACAGACTGGTGTGCACCCATGGTGCCAGTGATTAAAAAGAACAAGAAGCCTCGGATCTGTGTCGATCTAACCAAACTGAACAAAGCAGTGAGGAGAGAAAGGTTTATCTGGCCCACACTTGAAAACATTGCTCCAAAGCTCTCAGGGGCAACCGTCTTCTCCACAGTGGATGCTTCGAGTGGCTTTTGGCAGATCCCGCTCGATGAGAGCAGCAGGAAACTTACAACCTTCATTACGCCTGTGGGCCGCTTCTGTTTCTGTCGCCTTCCCTTTGGCATTACATCTGCTCCGGAAATATTTCAGCAGAAAATGAGCTCACTTCTGAGAGACCACACAGGCACAGTTATAGTCATGGATGACATTTTAATATACGGCAAGGACAAGGAAGACCATGACCGGAACCTGCAGGCTGTGATGCAGACAATCAGAGCTTCAGGATTGAAATTAAACAAGGAAAAATGTCAGTTCAGGAAGTCTGAGATTCATTATTTCGGACACATCATCGGAATGGATGCCATTAAACCGGACACTGAGAAAGTCAGAGCCATCACAGAGCTCACCAGCCTAACAAACGTGACTGAACTGCGGCAAAGGATCGGTATGATAAACTACTTAGGAAAATTCCTTCCTGATCTCTCCACTGTCATGAACCCAATAAACAGTCTTCTGAGGAGCGACACGGCATGGACATGGGGAGAAGCACAAGAGGAAGACTTCAAAAAAATAAAAGCCATGTTAACTTCAGCACCCGTACTGGCATACTATGACACAACTAAGCCAACTGTTGTAAGCGCAGACGCTAGCAGTTACGGCTTAGGGGGCGCACTCTACCAGGAGCACAGTGATGGACTCCGACCAGTCGCCTTTTGTTCAAGGACATTAACAGAGACTGAGAGTAAGTACTCCCAGATAGAAGAATGCCTTGCTAGTGTTTGGGCATGCGAGCGCTTCAGGAAATATTTACAGGGCATGGACAAATTTGTGCTAGAGACTGACCACAAACCTCTGGTTCCGCTCATCAACAGCTATGACCTGGACAAAGCACCCGTTAGGTGTCAGAGATTATTGATGCGTCTTATGAGGTTTAATGCAGAAGCTGTTCATGTACCTAAACACCTCGTCGTCACAGACACTCTTTCTCGAAATCCCCTGCAGGACTGTACTGTGTCGGACACTGAACAGGATGTAAGAGCTTATCTTCAGGCAGTGATTGAGACTAACCCAATCACCAAAGACAAACTGAATGCGTTGAGAGAGGCCACAAGCGCCGACAACACTCTCCAAATGGTTAGTCATTACACCAGGAAAGGCTGGCCCCGAGATTTGTCGTATCTGTCACACAACCTGCTCAAGTTTCATGCAGCTAGAGCCCACTTATCTGAAACCCATGGACTCATACTGTATGATGATCGCATTGTTGTTCCCCCTTCAATGCAAAAGACTGTATTGTCACAATTACACACAAGTCATCAGGGACTCACAAAGTGCCGCAGAAGGGCCAACATGTCAGTGTGGTGGCCAGGCATTGGGCGAGACATTGCTGAGCTTGTTAAGGCATGTGGATTTTGCATCAAGAATAAGCCCGCTCACAGAAAGGAGCCACTGCTCACAACACCACTGCCACTAGGAGCTTGGCAGAAGATAGCCACCGATTTGTGTGAGCTGGAAGGTAAACATTATTTGGTAGCAACAGACTATTATTCACGCTACATTGAGATTTCTCATCTGCCCTCCACAAACAGCAACCAGGTCATCTCTTGTCTGAAGTGCATGTTTGCCAGATGGGGGATCCCGTTGGAGGTGGTTACAGACAATGGCCCTCAGTTTGCAGAGTTTCATCGGTTCAGTGAGGAGTACAATTTTGAGCACACAACATCAAGCCCTCACTACCCTCAAGCAAACGGTGCAGCTGAGAGGAGTGTCGCCATTGCAAAAAGGATCCTTCGCCAACCGGATCCACAACTCGCTTTGCTGAGCTATAGAGCCACGCCCAATACTGCAACAGACCAGAGCCCTGCTCAGCTCATGATTGGACGGGAAATCAGGACAACTGTCCCTGTGCTGCAACACCAGCTGTGTCCGACAGCGGTTGACCACCAAGCGGTAAGATTAAAAGACCAACAGACCAAAGCTGCCTACCGTTTTTATTACAACAGGCGTCACTCAACCAGGCCTCTGTCTCCGCTGCAGCCGGGCCAGAGTGTTGCTGTTAAGCTGGATGGGGAAAAGTGCTGGAAAACCCCAGCAAAAGTAATTGCTAGAGCTCCAGAGCCTAGACCCTATTTTATCCAAACCGGTCAGGGAGCTGTCGCCCGCAGGAACAGGAGGCATTTGCAGGAAGTGCCGGAGCAAACACCCCAAAGTGCTGGACAAGAGACTAGTAGTGACTGTGACATTGCAAACCAGGGTGATACGCTCACTCCTGTCAGTGCTACCTGTCCTCCAACTGGTAGCCAGAGTTCTGGCTCCTCTCCCAAGAGAACATTAGCTGGGAGACCTATTAAACCACCTGCCAGGTTTAAGGACTATGTTTGAAAACAGTGTTTCTGGTTTTGTATTCTAACCTGTGTTTAAAGTGAAAAGGAAATAACATATATATATATATACTGCGATGGACTGGCGAGCTGTCCAGGGTGTACCCTGCCTGTCGCCCAAAAGCCGGCTGGGATAGGCTCCAGCTTCCCCGCGACCCTGGATTGGAATAAGCGGTTCGGAAAATGAATGAATGAATGAATATATATATATATATATATATATATATATATATATATATATATATATATATATATATATATATATATATATATATTGCTTTAGCAACCTTGTTTATTTGAAGGCAACTTCCCATATTCAGCTAAGGATATTGAACAGAATGATTGATTTGATAAAAGTAAACCTAACCACAATGGAATCATACTATCTAGAAGTTAACTAAAGAGGGGAGATGTGATGCGAGTTAAAATGTGTGTGTTCTGTTGGACTCCACTAGGAGGCGCTGGTGACTTTCATGTTAATTATCATTGCTTGTTTACAGTGGTAGTAACAACTTTACGGCAGACAAAATGTGTTACGTTAATGTCGACTTTGGTCCGCTGGTGTTTCGCTAAACCTGTTAATAAACAACGGTTAAAAACTACTTCCATGAATTCGTGAATCCATGACACACTTCACAGGAGTAAAATTCATCATTTATTAGATTATTCACTGTGTTAACATTATTTATCAACCAGTTATGTAGAAAAGTGTTTTGTTTGTGTGTAATATATATGCGTTGTTCCACAGAAAACAGTTATGTGGGGAAATTACGTTGATCTGCAGCAAGACTCGAAATCAGAGACCCATCCAATATGGCAGTGACCCATCCAATATGGCGGTGACCCATCCAATATGGCGGTGACCCATCCAATATGGCAGTGACCCATCCAATATGGCGGAGACTCATCCAATATGGTGGAGACCCATCCAATATGGCGGAGACTCATCCAATATGGTGGAGACCCATCCAATATGGCGGAGACCCATCCAATATGGCGGAGACCCATCCAATATGGCAGTGACCCATCCAATATGGCGGTGACCCATCCAATATGGCGGTGACCCATCCAATATGGCAGTGACCCATCCAATATGACGGAGACCCATCCAATATGGCGGAGACTCATCCAATATGGCGGAGACCCATCCAATATGGCGGAGACTCATCCAATATGGTGGAGACCCATCCAATATGGCGGAGACCCATCCAATATGGCGGAGACCCATATTGATTGGTGAATGAGAGCAGAGTTTCTATTGGTTGGTTCCACCTGGCTTTGTCACCAGCTGCGCCTTCTGCATTTCACCCGTTTCTCTCCTGCTGTCCTGCAGCAGTTCTCCAGACTAATACGGCGCATTTCCACATGAAGTTAATAAGCTACTATCATGTCAACCTGCTGCTGAGAGTCATGTAGGCCTGGACAGGTTGTGTGTTTCAGAAGGAAAGGCAGAGGGGAAACAGGAGGGGAGATCAACTCGCAACTGCAGAAGTTGTTCGCAGGTTCGTCTCACTCGCGGAGGAAAAGCGAGGAGGGGAGCCGGGGGGTTAGACTGAACTCTGACTAACTAAAACAATAACTAATAACTAACTGAACAAGAATAAACAAAGCACTGTTTCCATCCTGGGAGAGGAGGTGGAGGTGGTGGAGGAATACAAGTATCTTGGAGTTCAGCTGGACAACAAACTGGACTGGAAATGCAACACTGACTACATCTACAAGAAAGGTCAGAGCAGACTGTACTTCTTAAGGAAGCTGAGATGGTTTAACGTCTGCACCAAGATGTTGCATATCTTCTAGAAGTCTGTTGTGGAGAGTGCAGTCAGCTTTGCAGCATCTGCTGGGGTAGTAGCATCAGAACCAGAGACTTGAAGAGAATCAACAAACTGATCCAGAAAGCTGCTTCTGTGCTTGGAGTAACTCTGGAGCCGCTGGTGCTGATTGTCCAAAGAAGAATGCTGCACAAGCTGATGAAGATGATGGAGGGTTCTTCACACCCTCTCCACAACACAGTGAAGAAACAACAAAGTGTGTTCAGTGAGAGGCTTCTTCAGGTCCGATGTAAGACTGAAAGATACAGAAGATCATTCCTGCCAGCAGCCATCAGCCTCCAGAACAAGACCTCCTCTAGTTATTATTATATACTACAATATTTCCCTTTGGGGATTAATAAAGTAGTTTTCATTTCATTTTTGAGTTTGTTTTCTTTACAGTTTGGGTTGACAGGCTGCTCTGTTACCTGCAGGCCCGTCTCCAGGCTGTGGAACCAGGTTTTTATTGGTGTTTTTAAAGAGTTTTAGGCACTTGGTTGTATGTTAAACATTGTTTTTGATGTGAGACCTACAATCCCCGTCCAGGGCTTTTATTGAACTTGGCCTTGTTGCCTGATGACTCGGGGGTTATCCCTAGTTGGGTTGTCAGGACTCAGTCTTCTCCTCCACCCTTGCCACATACATAATTAGACTTAGACTTTATTGTCCCCAAAGGGAAATTCTTTTTCACGTACACAGCACATGTTTGACAACAAAAAGGACAAAGACAACAGACCACAGAAACAACATACAAATACAATGAACAGAGTACACTCAGCGCCCCCTGCTGGTTAGGTTTTAGTTCTAACCCGTATTTATTCATGTGAGCTGCAACCAGATCAGCGCCTTGCTCCGTAAACACAGCCGTACAACGGAGCTAAACCAGGCATCATCTCTTACTGAGAAATATGTTGATTTAATTTTCTTTCAGAAAACCTGGAATGAAGAATTATTAGTGTTTCTATATTAGTTTTATCATTAAGAAATCATATAGTATGAAACTGTTCAATTTTTCTCTAAAACACCTGAATACGAAGGTAAAATGTTGATTTGATGTTATTTCTGGAGTTTTACTGTCAGGGACCAGGTCACTCTTATGTTCTTTTACTGCCAAATGTTTTGTAACGAAAAAAAACTTTATTGTGCCAGTATTAAAATAATTTCCCCCAAATCCTCCATTCTCTGAGTGCCTTCTGTAAATAAGATGAAAGATACAATCACGCATAAAACTAAAAGTGAACACATCCATAAAATATCACTCCTGTGGAACTGCTGAGAAATTTATTGTCAGGCCAATAATAACCTACGATGTCTTTCCCGTCTCTTCCTTCTTCTCCCTGCATCAACACACATGGAACTTTACTCCATATGAAGTCAACCGTTTTTATAGAAATCAGTTTATCACTGTGACTAACTTAAAGGAAATACTTTCATATTTGCTCTACATGAAGTTCATTTATAATACTTTAATAACAGCTTACTTACTGAGTTGTGTGAGGATTGCTGGCAGGAAGCTGCGGCAGGGAAGTTGGAACAAGTGTGACCCTGAAGGTGTGAAAAATTCTTTTATCTGGGGACAGTTCAGGAACGGTAATGAAGAAACTGATGTGTTCTGCGTGACAAATATCAGTGCTGTCTGGGAATGGCAATGGATTACTGCAAAAGTACACAGTAAAAGTACTGAAAAGTGAGAATTTAGTCCAGAACTGTACAGATTTGTTGGAGTAACTATTGAGGAAATTCATTTTGTTGCACTTAGAACATTTTAACAACAAATTTTAGTTTCTATATTTAGTTTTATTATATTTGACAAAATTGTCGCTATTAGGATATTAAAACGACTGCTAGACAGGGATGGAATAAAATCTCTGAGATCTCTCTAAATGGACCATCTAATAAAGCTTCTGTGCTTTATTTTGAAATCCAAAGTGATTGTTGGGAGCTTGGCTTTACCATGAAGTGGAGGCTGGTCTGACCGCAGTCAGCCTCCGGCGGTTAAAAGTGAAGCCAATACGAAGTACAGAAACCTGCAGTTCCCCCTTCATCCACTAGGGGCTGCAAAACAGAGCGAATCCCCATAGACTCCCATGTTAAAAAGACCAACTTCACAGCAGAAATAAACATGTTAACGGCAGGAATAAACGTGTTAACGGCAGGAATAAACGTGTTAACGGCAGGAATAAACGTGTTAACGGCAGGAATAAACGTGTTAACGGCAGGAATAAACGTGTTTACGGCAGGAATAAACGTGTTTACGGCAGGAATAAACATGTTTACGGCAGGAATAAACATGTTAACGGCAGGAATAAACATGTTAACGGCAGGAATAAACATGTTAACGGCAGGAATAAACATGTTTACGGCAGGAATAAACATGTTTGCGGCAGAAATAAACATGTTTGCGGCAGGAATAAACATGTTTACGGCAGGAATAAACATGTTTACGGCAGGAATAAACATGTTCACGGCAGAAATAAACATGTTCACGGCAGAAATAAACATGTTCACGGCAGAAATAAACATGTTTACAGCAGGAATAAACATGTTTACAGCAGAAATAAACATGTTTACAGCAGGAATAAACATGTTTACAGCAGGAATAAACATGTTTACAGCAGGAATAAACATGTTTACAGCAGGAATAAACATGTTTACAGCAGGAATAAACATGTTTACAGCAGGAATAAACATGTTTACAGCAGGAATAAACATGTTTACAGCCTGGTACAAAAATCCATTTTCGGTTTAATAGGTCAGGTTTACATTCATGACGTCACGGAGGCTCCGCCCATCTTTTATACAGTCTACGGTCTGGATGAACCGGTGATAGATTCGATTTATGATGAAAGCCATTCGATCAATCACCCTGATTTTTCCTGATGAAAAACATTCAGTAATTTTTCGTTAAATGATCGCCCCCTTCTGGACGGAAGAGGTACTACGGCCAGATACCTGGAGACGACTGTGAAGACGACAACGATGAAGGTAAACTATGAATCCAGACATGAAGAGTCACATGATGCTCGGTTTGTTGATAATGACACAGGAAATAATGTCTACAGGACGTAAAGATGTTTGTGTTTCTTTACTATGTTTACCGATGTAACTGCTGTTGGTCACTTTGGGAAACTTGCAGTAAATGTCTGGTACAAATAAAGTTGAGCTTAAATGTTAAATGGATGATTTTTAATGTGGAACTGAATAAAATACTGGACTTCCCCAGAGATGCTGACCCGGTTCTGATCCAGTAAGAACACAGGAGACCCGTTGGTTCTGGAAAGTTCTATATTTATGTTGCAGGAAAGATGGCAGGCACAGGAAGTAGAAACAATAAATAAGTCTGAGCTACGGTCACATGACCAGTTAGAAAATATTAACTACACACTACAGAACCAGCTGGTATCGTTCCTGAGGTTCTGCTTCCATTAGAACCTCTTCTGCTCACATTGGTGGAACACATCATGTTTGCTGCAGAAGCCTGCCCACTCCAGTAGCAGGTCCAGTCCAGTCCGGTCCGGTCCGCGTGAGAAGGAATCCGCCTGTCAGTCCTCAGTCCAGATCCTGGATCCGACGGCAGATCTCCGCTGTAAACTCGGAGCATTTGGAAGATCCTCTCAGATCCTTCGTCAGAACCTGGAACAAAAACCACCATTACCATGACGACTGCACCGTTTCCAAGGCGACTGTCCCACAATCGTGTCACCTTCTTGTCTCTGATGGTGTCGAAGCAGGCTGTCTGGATCTTGTTGCCGTAATCATGGAAACCCATGTGGCGCAGCATCATGACAGCGCTCAGCAGTAGCGCCGTTGGGTTGGCCAGGTCCAAACCGGCAATGTCGGGGGCGGTCCCGTGCACCTGCAGCATCGCATCAGATGTTCAGAACCTCGACCAGTTTATGATTCCATCACAATCCTGTCACTTAAGTAATCCCAGAGAACTGTAGTAAACAGAACCTGACACACCTGGATCATAATAAAACCCTGCTCTGCATTCATGGCCCATCGTCAGACCATGCACACTGAATATAACCTGCTAACGCGGAAGCCCGCCATCTTGGCAATTAGTTGCGAAGAAGAGTGTGGTCTCAGCGCTAGCGGTTCCGTCTTACACTGAACTGTGAAGGTAGGTGTGGCTTTCTTCTCGTGAACGTGCACAACCAAAGATGACCAATCAAACTCTCTAAAACCAGTTGTTTTCAGCATCGTGGAACCCGAATGTAGAGACATGCTGGAAGTCAAACGTGTTGATGGGATAAAAACCGGCGCCGCTCGCTTGTCTGATGAGTATTTAACACTGTAACAATATAGAAACTCAGAAAACTCCATGTAGCATGATAGGGCCGCTGTAAAGTGATCTAAACATCCATCCATCTTCTGCCGCTTATCCGGGGTCGGGTCGTGGGGGCAGCAGCCTAAGCAGGGAAGCCCAGACTTCCCTCTCCCCAGCCACATTTGCCAACTCTGCGGGGGGATCCCGAGGCGTTCCCAGGCCAGCCGAGAGATATAATCCCTCCAGCGTGTCCTGGGTCTTCCCCGGGGTCTCCTCCCAGAGGGACGGGCCTGGAACACCTCACCAGGGAGGTCCAGGAGGCATCCTGACCAGATGCCCGAGCCACCTCAACTGGTTCCTCTCGATGCGGAGGAGCAGCGGCTCTACTCTGATCTCCTCCCGGATGACCGAGCTCCTCACCCTATCTCTAAGGGAGAGCCCGGCCACCCTGCGGAGGAAACTCATTTCAGCCGCCTGTATACGAGATTTGGTTCTTTCGGTCACGACCCACAGCTCATGACCATAGGTGAGGGAAGGAACGTAGATCGACTGGTAAATCAATCCGGGATTCGACTACCCGGCGGACCCTCCTCTCCAGGACCCCTGAATAGACCTTACCAGGGAGGCTGAGGAGTGTGATTCCCCTGTAATTGGAACACACCCTCCGGTCCCCCTTCTTAAAAAGGGGGACCACCACCCCAGTCTGCCAGTCCAGCGGTACTGTCCCCGATGTCCACGCGATGCTGCAGAGGCGTGTCAGCCAGGACAGCCCCACAGCATCCAGAGCCTTAAGGAACTCCGGGCGGATCTCATCCACCCCCGGAGTACGAGCACAGAAGTCCAATAACAAAACACCATTTGGGTTCAGAGGGGGGGGACCATGCCTCCCAATCACTCCCCTCCAGGTCTCACTGTCATTGCCCACGTGAGCATTGAAGTCCCCCAGCAGAACAATGGAGTCCCCAGAAGGAGCACCCTCCAGCACTCCCTCCAAGGACTCCAGAAAGGGTGGGTACTCTGAACTGCTGTTCGGTGCATAAGCACAGACAACAGTCAGGACCCGTCCCCCCACCCGGAAGCGGAGGGAAACTACCCTTTCATCCACCGGGGTAAACCCCAACGTGCAGGCACCAAGCTGGGGGCTGATGAGAATGCCCACACCTTTTTGCCAATGGTCGTCCTCATCATGATCTTTATTTCTCATAGCAGGATGTTTTTATTAAAAAAAAACAAAACATAAAAACGGCTTGGGGGCAGAGCCCCACTGGTTACTAAGGTTACTGGTTACTAAGTTAGTCTCCATGGTGATAAGCAGTAAAAGTTAACGACTAACTAAAATTAGACCTGACCGCTTCGTGGTCTGTTACCGATTCAAAGATGGCGACTCCGTTGGCTCCGATGTTCCCGCTGGGAGTAACTCCAAGTCCTCCAATCAGACCGGCACACAGGTCACTGAAACAGGTCACATGACTTCAGAGTCACACGCTGGCCTCCGATTGGCTGAAACCTGTTTCTGAGGACTCACCTGAGGATGTCTCCGTACAGGTTGGGCATCACCAGCACGTCAAACTGGGTCGGATCCTGAACCATCTGAAAACAGAGAACCAGTCAGGTGTCTTTCCCAGAATAATCTGCAGTCATACCAGAAGCGCCTCCCCGCCACACATCTCCAGAATCTGGTTCTGGTCCGGTTCTGGTTCTCCACTTACGTTGAGGCAGACCGTGTCCAGGTACATCTCAGTGAACTTTATATCTTTGTAGTTCTCAGCTACTTCTCGACATTTCCTCAGAAACAGACCATCCGACATTCTCCTGCAGACACAGAACCCAGTTAGATCCTCGTCAGAATCCGGTCAGAACCCGGTGAGAACCTTGTCAGAACCTGGTGAGAACCTGGTCAGAACCTGGTGAGAACCTGGTGAGAACCTGGTGAGAACCTGGTCAGAACCTGGTCAGAACCTGGTGAGAACCTGGTCAGAACCTGGTGAGAACCTGGTGAGAACCTGGTGAGAACCTGGTCAGAACCTGGTCAGAACCTGGTCAGAACCTGGTCAGAACCTGGTGAGAACCTGGTGAGAACCTGGTGAGAACCTGGTCAGAACCTGGTCAGAACCTGGTCAGAACCTGGTGAGAACCTGGTGAGAACCTGGTGAGAACCTGGTCAGAACCTGGTCAGAACCTGGTCAGAACCTGGTCAGAACCTGGTCAGAACCTGGTGAGAACCTGGTCAGAACCTGGTGAGAACCTGGTGAGAACCTGGTGAGAACCTGGTCAGAACCTGGTCAGAACCTGGTCAGAACCTGGTCAGAACCTGGTCAGAACCTGGTGAGAACCTGGTCAGAACCTGGTGAGAACCTGGTGAGAACCTGGTCAGAACCTGGTGAGAACCTGGTCAGAACCTGGTCAGAACCTGGTGAGAACCTGGTGAGAACCTGGTCAGAACCTGGTCAGAACCTGGTGAGAACCTGGTGAGAACCTGGTCAGAACCTGGTCAGAACCTGGTGAGAACCTGGTCAGAACCTGGTCAGAACCTGGTCAGAACCTGGTGAGAATACTGTCAGAATCTCATCTGATCATGGCAAACACCTTCAGGTCAGTTTGTTATAAAACATGTAAATAAGTTGGTCTCGGTCCAGAACACCTGATCCGGGTCTTCGGTCTGGAACTCACATGATGTTGGCCTTGTGGACCGCCGTCACGCTGCTCCTCTTGTTGTTCCTGGCGTACTCGAAGGCGTACTCTGCGATGCGGCGGCTGGCGTTCTCCGTAATCAGCTTGATACTCTGAACCACACCGTCTACGATCTGAAACCACACCAGACCGGATCAGGGTCACAGAACCAGACCAGGTTCACAGCAGAACCAAAAATCTCAAAGGAACTGAGGAGAAACCATGATGGAAGACAAACATCACACTCCCTAAGGGTCATCAGATACAGGTTCTGCTGAACCTTCAGAACTAAACACATAGACCGGGACGGACATAACAGGGGCGGAGCATGTTGACAGGTTCAGGTGTGGATGAGGGCGGGGCATGTGGACGAGGGCGGGGCACGTGGATGAGGGCGGGGCACGTGGATGAGGGCGGGGCACGTGGATGAGGGCGGGGCACGTGGACGAGGGCGGGGCATGTGGATGAGGGCGGGGCACGTGGATGAGGGCGGGGCACGTGGATGAGGGCGGGGCATGTTTACAGGTGAAGGAGGTCCAGCTGTATTCAGTAAACCGACGTCGCAGTTTTCTCATCAAGACATTTGTAGCAGGTCAACACTGACCGACCCACCAAGACCTGCAGCAGGACCAGGTTCTGGACCAGGCCTCAGGGTGCCGGTCGGGGAATTTAATGAATACGATGCTGGAGCTGCTTCCTCCATCTTACCAGGAGACGAGGAGACGAGGAGCACAGTGCTCCTGCAGCCTCTAGCTGACCTGCAGGTGAGGAGGATTGCTGTCATCACACCTGCTGAATGACATCATCACTGACATCATCTCTCCTCCTGCCCTGAATGAAAACGTGGACTTTCTTTTCAGGCCCCACCCACTCACCACGTGCTCGATGCCGCTGTATTCGCCCTCCGTGTTCTCCCGAATGGTGACCAGGTCCACGTCTGTGTACGGTGTCTTGTAGCCCTCGATGGAAATGCAGGGACGCACGTTGGCGTACAGATCAAAGGTCTTCCTGAGCAGCAGGTTCATGGACGGGTGTCCGGCGGCAATGGGTGTCTTCAGGGGCCCTGGGGGACAAAAAGGTCACATGGTCATGTGGTCACATGACAAACACGGCGTGCCCAAAAAGACACCGACCTTTCAGGCCAATCTTGCTGCGGTCCATGGACTCTTTGGCATCAGGAGGAATCATCCAGCGTCCACCTGGACCTCTGATGGCCGTCACGTTCCGCTCCTCCCATCTGATGGGAGCCTGGAGAGGTTAACTAAGTTAGCTAAACCAGGCTAAATTGGGCTAAACCATGCAAAACCAGGTTAAACCAGGCTAAACCAAGTTAAACCAGGCTAAACTAGGTTAATTAACTCATGCCGACTCACGTTAGCTGCATCAAAGATCTTCATGACTGCCATGGAGATCTCTGGACCGATTCCATCACCAGGGATCAGAGTGACGGTCTGTATCTGCAAGTGCGCGCGCGCACACACACGCACACGCACACGCACACACACACACACACACACACACACAGTGAGTCCTGCTTTCCTACAGGTGACTGATACGTTAGCTGACAGCGTGTTGTACCGCTAGCAACCCGCCTGTACCGAACGTCTGACTGTCCTGTTGGAGTCTGGAGGACCACGAGCTGCTGTTTTAGATTTTACACATCGATCAGATGAAACGCCAACATGTTACCAACGAACGTTGGGTAAATAGTGCTAATGCTACCTTAGCGAATGAGGACTAGCTAGCTTCACCAGCAGTTCTAGTGGGGCTTATTACTGGTAGGTGGACCACCGCCCCTCACTGCCACTGGACAACTGGTCTGTCTGGGACGGTGGAGGACCGAGTAGTGGACTGGGATGCTGCCTACTTACCCCTCTGGAGAAGGACATGGAGGACAGCGCAGGTGTCCTCGCTGTCCGTCCCATCACCTGGCTCACCTGCGGGACACAACATGAGGGTCACGTGTGGTCCGACTGAAACAGCGGCCCTGAACACATCTCCTGCATCGAACAGCGGATCACCTTCACTTCAACGTGTAAAAACATTGAAAATATTTTATGTCAATGATTTCAGGTCATTATTGTTCATTTATTCTCCAAACAGATGATTTTTAGTCACATTTTAAATGTGATTTAAAACATACTTATTATAAATGGGTTTAATTAAAACCGAAGGGACACCTAAGTTGTAATAAATCTATTTATTGGTTTGTTTTAAGTAATTTATTGGGCTAAATCTGAAAAAATAACTTTAAATACTCAGTTTATGGAAGGAAGTTTGGTTTAGTGTCTGCAGCCACCTGAGATCAAACTTAGCATCAGATTTTATTTTATACACAGAAGTACAGATCCCCCCCCCCCAAGTCACGAATAAATCAATCAGAAACAAAGTTTAGGTCAGATTTACAAAGTCTGAGCTGCTGGTCTCCCCACCTGAAGGACACAGGTTAGCAGCTAGCAGCTCACCAGCTAGCAGCTCACCAGCTAGCAGCTCACCAGCTAGCTGCTAACGGGAAATTAAAACATCAGTTATATGGAAAATAAAGCCAAACGCGTATGTGTTCAAACTTAAACACTCATAAAGCTTCACTGATCTCAGATCAGCGCTGTTAGCGGATTTACTTCGCTGTTAGCTATCCTGCTTCTCACCAGTGACCTCCACGCGTTTCCTGCTGCCATTCTGCCGAAGAAGAACTCACAAAGATTTACTGACTGCGAGATGTGTCACTACATTCCTACCGAGGAACAGCCTGGGGAAGGACAGAAGGAAGATGACTAACTCTGACACACGCGCGCGCGCGCGCGCACAAACACCCACACACACATACACACACACACACACACACACAGATAAAATAAGATAAAAAACTACAATACTACTGGTTGAATGTTTATTTATTTGAATTAATTTGACATGGACATAACATTTAAACCAGAAAATGCCATGGAAATGTGCCAGATTTAGCTAAAAGGCTAGTTTTCCTGCATTGGCCCTGACCAGATCTTACAGGTCCCTCTGGAATACAGGAGTGAGAAAATCTAGAAATACGTACAGATGTACTCATATTTATTTATATTTTTTGTTATCACAATATGTTGCTTTCCAAGCATGAATTGTTATGTAACTAAATACATCAAAGAAGAACTAATACACTTACCTAAACAAAACGTGTGTGCTTTAGGGCGATTACTTTGAACATTTTGCTTTATTTCAAAGATTATGGGGAAAAAACCACATTATTCATACCCCTAATGATAACACTTCGTAATAATCGATGGCATAGCCCTTATTTGCAATCACAGATTCAAGATGTCTTCTGTAGTTCACTACCAAGTTTCGGCATGTTTCCACCGAGATTTTGGCCCATTCCTTTGAAATTCTCTCTAAATCTTTCCGATTGCTTGGTTTTCTCGCTCTGGCCCTAACCTTAAGCTCCTTCCACTAATATGGGGGTCAGAGCTTTGACTTGGCCACTTCAAGACATTGATGGCATTGTTCTCAAACCATTTCTTAACTACTTTGGAGGTATGTTTGGGGTCATTATCTTGTTGGAAGACCCAGTGTGACCCCAAGCCCAGTTTTGCAGCAGATTTCCGGATGTTCTCTCAGAGGATCTTGACGTACTGTTCCTTCTTCACGATGCCATCCACCTTAACACGGTTCCCAGTCCCACTTGCAGAGAAACAGCACTATACTTCCTCCTCCATGCTTGACGGTTGTGTTCTTTGGTTTAAAGGCCTCACCCTTCTTTTGCCAAACATAGGCAACACCTCTGTGTCCAAAGAGCTCTGTCTTCATCTCATCTGACCATGAAACTGACGACCAGTAGGCCTCATCATCATCCAGGGGACCTTTGGCAAAGTCCAGACATGCTCTTGTTTCGGGTTGAAGGAGTGGAGTCTTTCGTAGCCAACGTCCATTCAGTCCTGCCCTGTTCATTGTCCGCTGAAGTGTTTACCTCCAGATGGAAGTTCCTCGTCACCGAGATCCTGCAGCATCTCCTTAGTGGTCATACATGGTTTGATGGTGGCCGTACCAATTTTCTTTCAAGCCTGGCTCAGATTTTTTGCTTTCCTCCTGGTCTTTTAAGATTTTTCATTGTGTTGAACTTTTTGTACTTCTTGACGATGCTCTACACTGTGGCTACATGGACTTGAAAACGGTTTGACATTGCTTTGTAGCCCAAACCATTCACAATACGCAACCTCAGGTCCTCACTCAGCTTTACCGTTGTGTAGACTTTGGTGCTAGCAAGCATCTGGTTGTGATCTCAACAAAGCCCCTCAATTTATAGGGCTGATTGATTAATTGAAAACCAACCTGGCTTGTAATTGATGCATGGCATTACAGGGTTTGATTGGACAGGTGGTTTGCATGTGGGAAAGTAACTGAACAATGGAACAATTTAGCAGAGTACTTGGGGGGTATAAATACTTCTGAACAGGGCGGACACTTATACAGCAACAAAAATAACATGAATCTTGAGCACTTAATGTCAGATGTGCCCTGGGTTGCTGTGTGACACCCCTGCCTCCCAAAGTTTAGGTGTATTTAGAAAAATGAAGCTTGATTGTGGGAGAAAATTAAAAATTGACACATTTTTCAAGAGGGTATGAATAATTATGGGCACAACTGTATCGGTAATGAAATACAAAGAAATCATAACGTAATTAAAATCAGCCCAGCTGAGACAAAACCACTAAACCACAAATCAAGACAACTTCCCAGAAAAATGGGTCACTGCGGTGGGGAGGGGTCATTGCAACGGCCATGTTGGCACTTTGTGCCGTGAACCAGGGAGTTTCCATGGCGGTGATGTTTGGAGGTTTTGTCCTCATGCTTCTATCGGTCATGGTTTCTGCTCCTATCCAGCCGCCCTCTTTCCGGCCTGATGGCGGATTGTCCTCACCTGTTCTGGCCTCTACGTAAACACCAGGTCTGGATCTGCTCGGCGCGACATCGTGTTCTTTTCCATGCCTTGTCTTCAGCCAGTGGGACCAGTAGCAGTACACTGGACACTGTGGTGGAATTGTTGGCTTTTTATGTATATTTAGTTTTACGTCCAACCTGCTGGTGTTCGGACGCATGGGCCCCTGGGCCCGTAAGATAATCCGGCCTTGATCTGGATCCAGGAATCTTAATCTGGATCACCGTTTGGATCCGGGAATCTTGATCTGGATCACCATTTGGATCCAGGAATCTTGATCCGGATCACTTTTTGGATCCTTGAATCTTGATCCGGATCACTGTTTGGATCCAGGAATCTTGATCCGGATCACCGTTCTGATCTGGGAATCTCGATCTGGATCACCGTTTGGATCCGGGAATCTCGATCCGGATCACCGTTCGGATCCAGGAATCTCGATCTGGATCACCGTTTGGTTCTGGGAATCTTAATCTGGATCACCATTTGGATCTGGGAATCTTAATCTGGATCACCATTCGGATCCGGGAACCTTGATCCGGATCACCTTTCTGATCTGGGAATCTTGATCTGGATCACCGTTCGGATCCGGGAATCTTGATCCGGATCACCGTTCGGATCCGGGAATCTCGATCCGGATCACCATTTGGATCCGGAAATCTCGATCTGGATCACCGTTCGGATCCAGTAATTGCAATAAGGATCACCGTTCGGTTCCGGGAATCTTGATCCGGATTACCGTTTGGAAATGGGAATCTCGATCCGGATCAACGCTCGGATCTGGGAATCTCGATCCGGATCACCGCTCGGATCCGTGAATCTTGATCCGGATCACCGTTTGGATCCAGGAATCTTGATCTGGATCACCGTTTGGGTCTGGGAATCTTGATCTGGATCACCGTTCGGATCCGGAAATTTTGAACAGGATCACTGTTCGGATCCGGGAATCTTGATCTGGATTACTGTTTGGATCTGGAAATCTTGATCTGGATCACAGGTCGGATCCAGGAATCTCGATCCAGATCACCGTTCGGATCCGGGAATCTCGATCCGGATGACCATTTGGATCCGGAAATCTCGATCTGGATCACCGTTTGGATCCGGAAATCTCGATCTGGATCACCGTTTGGATCCGGGAATCTTGATACGGATCACCATTTGGATCCAGGAATCTTGATCCGGATCACTTTTTGGATCCTTGAATCTTGATCCGGATCACTGTTTGGATCCAGGAATCTTGATCCGGATCACCGTTCTGATCTGGGAATCTCGATCTGGATCACCGTTTGGATCCGGGAATCTCGATCCGGATCACCGTTCGGATCCAGGAATCTTGATCTGGATCACCGTTCGGTTCCGGGAATCTTGATCTTAATCTCCGTTTGGATCCAGGAATCTTGATCCAGATCACCGTTTGGATCTGGGAATCTTGATCTGGATCACCTTTCTGATCTGGGAATCTTGATCCGGATCACCGTTCGGATCCAGGAATCATAATCCGGATCACCGTTCGGATCCGGGAATCTTAATCTGGATCACCGTTCGGACACGGGAATCCTGATCTGGATTAATGTTTGGATCTGGGAATCTTGATCTGGATCACAGTTCGGATCCAGGAATCTCGATCCGGATCACCGTTCGGAATCCAGGAATGTATATCCGGATCACGGTTCTGATCCAGGAATCTCGATCCGGTCACTGTTCGGATCCGGGAATCTCGATCCGGATCTCTATTTGGATCTGGAAATCTCGATCTGGATCACTGTTCGGATCCGGTAATTTCGAACAGGATCACCGTTCGGTTCCGGGAATCTTGATCCGGATTACCATTTGGATATGGGAATCTTGATCCGGATCACAGTTTGGATATGGGAATCTTGATCTGGATCACCGTTTGGATCCGGAAATCTCGATCTAGATCACCGTTCGGACCTGGGAATCTCAATCCGGATCACCGTTTGGTTCTGGGAATCTTACTCTGGATCACCATTTGGATCTGGGAATCTTAATCTGGATCACCATTTGGATCTGGGAATCTTGATCTGGATAACCGTTCGGATCCGGTAATTTTGGACAGTATCACAGTTCGGTTCCGGGAATCTCGATCCGGATCATTGTTGGGATTTGGGAATCTTGATCTTAATCACGGTTTGGATCCTGGAATCTTGATTCAGATCACCGTTTGGATCCGGGAATCTTGATCCGGATCACCTTTCTGATCTGGGAATCTTGATCTGGATCATCGTTCGGATCCAGGAATCTTGATGCAGATCACCGTTCGGATCTGGAAATCTTAATCTGAATCACCGTTCAGATCCAGGAATCTTGATCTGGATCACCATTTGGATCCAGAAAACTTTATCCGGATCACTGTTTGGATACATGATTCTTGATCCGGATCACTGTTTGGATTAGGCAATCTTGATCTGGATCACCGTTCTGTTATGGGAATCTTGATCCGGATCACCGTTCTGATCCAGGAATCTTGATCTGGATCACCGTTCGGATCGGGAAATCTCGATCTGGATCACTGTTCGGATCCGGAAATTTCGAACAGGATCACCATTCGGTTCCAGGAATCTACATCCGGATCACCGTTCGAACCTGGGAATCTCGATCCGGATTACCGTTTGGTTCTGGGAATCTTAATCTGGATCACCATTTGGATCTGGGAATCTTAATCTGGATCACCATTTGGATCTGGGAATCTTAATCTGGATCACCATTTGGATCTGGGAATCTTGATCTGGATAACCGTTCGGATCCGGTAATTTTGGACAGGATCACAGTTCGGTTCCGGGAATCTCGATCCGGATCACCGTTGGGATTTGGGAATCTTGATCTTAATCACGGTTTGGATCCTGGAATCTTGATTCAGATCCCAGTTTGGTTCCGGGAATCTTGATCCGGATCACCATTTGGATCCAGAAATCTCAATCTGGATCACCGTTCGGATCCGGTAATTGTGAACAAGATCACCGTTCGGTTCCGGGAATCTTGATCCGGATTACCGTTTGGATATGGGAATCTTGATCCGGATCAACGCTCGGATCTGGGAATCTCGATCCGGATCACCGCTCGGATCCGTGAATCTTGATCCGGATCACCGTTCTGACCTGGGAATCTCGATCTGGATCACCGTTCGGATCCGGGAATCTCGATCCGGATCACCGTTTGGATCCAGGAATCTTGATCTGGATCACCGTTCGGTTCCGGGAAGCTTGATCTTAATCTCCATTTGGATCCAGGAATCTTGATCCAGATCACCGTTTGGATCTGGGAATCTTGATCTGGATCACCTTTCTGATCTGGGAATCTTGATCCGGATCACCGTTCGGATCCAGGAATCTCGATCCTTTCACCGTTCGGATCCGGGAATCTCGATCCGGGAATCTCGATCTGGATCACCATTTGGATCGGGAAATCTCGATCTGGATCACTGTTCGGATCCGGAAATTTCGAACAGGATCACCATTCGGTTCCAGGAATCTAGATCCGGATTACCGTTCGAACCTGGGAATCTCGATCCGGATTACCGTTTGGTTCTGGGAATCTTAATCTGGATCACCATTTGGATCTGGGAATCTTAATCTGGATCACCATTTGGATCTGGGAATCTTAATCTGGATCACCATTTGGATCTGGGAATCTTGATCTGGATAACCGTTCGGATCCGGTAATTTTGGACAGGATCACATTTCGGTTCCGGGAATCTCGATCCGGATCACCGTTGGGATTTGGGAATCTTGATCTTAATCACGGTTTGGATCCTGGAATCTTGATTCAGATCCCAGTTTGGTTCCGGGAATCTTGATCCGGATCACCATTTGGATCCAGAAATCTCGATCTGGATCACCGTTCGGATCCGGTAATTGCGAACAAGATCACCGTTCGGTTCTGGGAATCTTGATCCGGATTACCGTTTGGATATGGGAATCTTGATCCGGATCAACGCTCGGATCTGGGAAACTCGATCCGGATCACCGCTCGGATCCGTGAATCTTGATCCGGATCACCGTTTGGATCCAGGAATCTTGATCTGGATCACCGTTTGGGTCTGGGAATCTTGATCTGGATCACCGTTCGGATCCGGAAATTTTGAACAGGATCACCGTTCGGATCCGGGAATCTTGATCCAGATCACCGTTTGGATCTGGGAATCTTGATCTGGATCACCTTTCTGATCTGGGAATCTTGATCTTGATCAACGTTCAGATCCGTGAATCTTGATCTGGATCACCGTTCAGATCCGTGAATCTTGATCCGGATCACCATTTGGATCCGGAAATTTCGAACAGGATCACCGTTCGGATCCGGGAATCTTGATCTGGATTAATGTTTGGATCTGGGAATCTTGATCTGGATCACAGTTCGGACCTGGGAATCTTGATCCGGATCACTTTTCTGATCTCAGAATCTTGATCCGGATCACCTTTTTGATCTGGGAATCTTGATCCGGATGACCGTTCGGATCCAGGAATCTTGATACGGATCACCGTTCAGATCCGGGAATCTTAATCTGGATCACCGTTCAGATCCGGGAATCTTTATCTGGATCACCGTTTGGATCCAGGAATCTTGATCCGGATCACCGTTCTGATCCGTGAATCGTAAACTGGATTACCGTTCAGATCCGTGAATCTTGATCCGGATCACCGTTTGGATCCAGGAATCTTGATCTGGATCACCGTTTGGATCTGGGAATCTTGATCCGGATCACCGTTCGGATCCGGAAATTTTGAACCGGATCACCGTTCGGATCCGGGAATCTTGATCTGGATTACTGTTTGGATCTGGAAATCTTGATCTGGATCACAGTTCGGATACAGGAATCTCGATCCGGATCACCGTTTGGATCCAAAAATCTCGATATAGATCACCGTTCGGACCTGGGAATCTCGATCCGGATCACCGTTTGGTTCTGGGAATCTTAATCTGGATCACCATTTGGATCTGGGAATCTTAATCTGGATCACCATTTGGATCTGGGAATCTTGATCTGGATCACCGTTCGTATCCGGGAATCTTGATCTGGATTACTGTTTGGATCTGGAAATCTTGATCTGGATCACAGTTCAGATCCAGGAATCTCGATCCGTTCACCGTTCAGATCCGGGAATCTTGATCCGGAAATCTCGATCCGGATCACCATTTGGATCCGGAAATCTCGATCTGGATCACTGTTCGGATCCGGTAATTTCGAACAGGATCACCATTCGGTTCCAGGAATCTAGATCCGGATTACCGTTCGAACCTGGGAATCTCAATCCGGATTACCGTTTGGTTCTGGGAATCTTAATCTGGATCACCATTTGGATCTGGGAATCTTAATCTGGATCACCATTTGGATCTGGGAATCTTGATCTGGATAACCGTTCGGATCCGGTAATTTTGGACAGTATCACAGTTCGGTTCCGGGAATCTCGATCCGGATCACCGTTCGGATCTGGGAATCTTGATCTTAATCACGGTTTGGATCCTGGAATCTTGATTCAGATCACCGTTTGGATCCGGGAATCTTGATCCGGATCACCTTTCTGATCTGGGAATCTTGATCTGGATCATCATTCGGATCCAGGAATCTTGATGCGGATCACCGTTCGGATCTGGGAATCTTAATATGAATCACCGTTCAGATCCAGGAATCTTGATCTGGATCACCATTTGGATCCAGAAAACTTTATCCGGATCACTGTTTGGATACATGAATCTTGATCCGGATCACTGTTTGGATTAGGGAATCTTGATCCGGATCACCGTTCTGATATGGGAATCTTGATCCGGATCACCGTTCTGATCCAGGAATCTTGATCTGGATCACCGTTCGAAACCGGGAATCCCCATCTGGATCACCGTTCGGATCTGGGAATCTTGATGCGGATCACGGTTTTGATCTGGGAATCTTGATCCGGATAACCGTTCTGATCTGGGAATCTTGATCTGGATCACCGTTTGGATCTGGGAATCTTGATCCGGATCACCTTTCTGATCTGGGAATCTTGATCTGGATCACCGTTCGGATCTGGAAATCTTGATCTGGATTAATGTTTGGATCTGGGAATCTTGATCTGGATCACAGTTCGGATCCAGGAATCTCGATCCGGATCACCGTTCGGAATCCAGGAATGTATATCCGGATCACGGTTCTGATCCAGGAATCTCGATCCGGTCACTGTTCGGATCCGGGAATCTCGATCCGGATCTCTATTTGGATCTGGAAATCTCGATCTGGATCACTGTTCGGATCCGGTGATTTCGAACAGGATCGCCGTTCGGTTTCCGGGAATCTTGATCCGGATTACCATTTGGATATGGGAATCTTGATCCGGATCACAGTTTGGATATGGGAATCTTGATCTGGATCACCGTTTGGATCCGGAAATCTCGATCTAGATCACCGTTCGGACCTGGGAATCTCAATCCGGATCACCATTTGGTTCTGGGAATCTTACTCTGGATCACCATTTGGATCTGGGAATCTTGATCTGGATCACCGTTCAGATCCGGAAATTTCGAACAGGATCATCGTTCGGATCTGGGAATCTTGATCTGGATTACTGTTTGGATCTGGGAATCTTGATCTTAATCAACGTTTGGATCCAGGAATCTTGATCAAGATCACTGTTTGGATCCGGGAATCTTGATCCGCATCACCTTTCTGCTCTGGGAATCTTGATCCGGATCACCGTTCGGATCCAGGAATCTTGATCCGGATCACCGTTCAGATCCGGGAATCTTAATCTGGATCACCGTTCAGATCCGGGAATCTTTATCTGGATCACCGTTTGGATCCAGGAATCTTGATCTGGATCACCGTTCTGATCCGTGAATCTTAATCTGGATCACCGTTCAGATCCGTGAATCTTTATCTGGATCACCGTTTGGATCCAGGAATCTTGATCTGGATCACCGTTCTGATCCGTGAATCTTAAACTGGATCACCGTTCAGATCCGTGAATCTTGATCCGGATCACCATTTGGATCCAGGAATCTTGATCTGGATTACCGTTTGGATGTGGGAATCTTGATCTGGATCACCGTTCGGATCCGGAAATTTTGAACTGGATCCCCGTTCGGATCCGGGAATCTTGATCTGGATTACTTTTTGGATCTGGAAATCTTGATCTGGATCACAGTTCGGATACAGGAATCTAGATCCGGATCACCGTTTGGATCCAAAAATCTCGATATAGATCACCGTTCGGACCTGGGAATCTCGATCCGGATCACCGTTTGGTTCTGAGAATCTTAATCTGGATCACCATTTGGATCTGGGAATCTTAATCTGGATCACCATTTGGATCTGGGAATCTTAATCTGGATCACCATTTGGATCTGGGAATCTTGATCCGGATCACCTTTCTGATCTGGGAATCTTGATCTGGATCACCGTTTGGATCCAGGAATCTTGATCCGGATCACCGTTCGTATCCGGGAATCTTGATCCGGGAATCTTGATCCGGATCACCATTTGGATCCGGAAATCTCGATCTGGATCACTGTTCGGATCCGGAAATTTCGAACAGGATCACCATTCGGTTCCAGGAATCTAGATCCGGATTACCGTTCGAACCTGGGAATCTCGATCCGGATTACCGTTTGGTTCTGGGAATCTTAATCTGGATCACCATTTGGATCTGGGAATCTTGATCTGGATAACCGTTCGGATCCTGTAATTTTGGACAGAATCACAGTTCGGTTCCGGGAATCTCGATCCGGATCATCGTTGGGATTTGGGAATCTTGATCTTAATCACAGTTTGGATCCTGGAATCTTGATTCAGATCACAGTTTGGATCCGGGAATCTTGATCCGGATCACCTTTCTGATCTGGGAATCTTGATCTGCATCATCGTTCGGATCCAGGAATCTTGATGCGGATCACCGTTCGGATCCGGGAATCTTAATCTGAATCACCGTTCAGATCCAGGAATCTTGATCTGGATCACCATTTGGATCCAGAAAACTTTATCCAGATCACTGTTTGGATACATGAATCTTGATCCGGATCACTGTTTGGATTAGGGAATCGTGATCCGGATCACCGTTCTGATATGGGAATCTTGATCCGGATCACCGTTCTGATCCAGGAATCTTGATCTGGATCACCGTTCGAAACCGGGAATCCCCATCTGGATCACCGTTCGGATCTGGGAATCTTGATGCGGATCACGGTTTTGATCTGGGAATCTTGATGCGGATCACCGTTCTGATCTGGGAATCTTGATCTGGATCACAGTTCGGATACAGGAATCTAGATCCGGATCACCGTTTGGATCCAAAAATCTCGATATAGATCACCGTTTGGACCTGGGAATCTCGATCCGGATCACCGTTTGGTTCTGGGAATCTTAATCTGGATCACCATTTGGATCTGGGAATCTTAATCTGGATCACCATTTGGATCTGGGAATCTTGATCTGGATCACCTTTCTGATCTGGGAATCTTGATCTGGATCACCTTTCTGATCTGGGAATCTTGATCTGGATCACCGTTCGGATCCAGGAATCTCGATATAGATCACCGTTTGGACCTGGGAATCTCGATCCGGATCACCGTTTGGTTCTGGGAATCTTAATCTGGATCACCATTTGGATCTGGGAATCTTAATCTGGATCACCATTTGGATCTGGGAATCTTGATCTGGATCACCTTTCTGATCTGGGAATCTTGATCTGGATCACCTTTCTGATCTGGGAATCTTGATCTGGATCACCGTTCGGATCCAGGAATCTTGATCCGGATCACCGTTCGTATCCGGGAATCTTGATCCGGGAATCTCGATCCGGATCACCATTTGGATCCGGAAATCTCGATCTGGATCACTGTTCGGATCCGGTAATTTCGAGCAGGATCACCATTCGGTTCCAGGAATCTCGATCCGGATTACCGTTTGGTTCTGGGAATCTTAATCTGGATCACCATTTGGATCTGGGAATTTTAATCTGGATAACCGTTCGGATCCGGTAATTTTGGACAGGATCACAGTTCGGTTCCGGGAATCTCGATCCGGATCACCGTTGGGATTTGGGAATCTTGATCTTAATCACGGTTTGGATCCTGGAATCTTGATTCAGATCACAGTTTGGTTCCGGGAATCTTGATCCGGATCACCTTTCTGATCTGGGAATCTTGATCTGGATCACCGTTTGGATCCGGGAATCTTGATCTGGATTAATGTTTGGATCTGGGAATCTTGATCTGGATCACAGTTCGGATCCAGGAATCTCGATCCGGATCACCGTTCGGAATCCAGGAATGTATATCCGGATAACGGTTCTGATCCGGGAATCTCGATCCGGATCACCATTTGGATCTGGGAATCTTGATCTGGATCACCTTTCTGATCTGGGAATCTTGATCTGGATCACCGTTTGGATCTGGGAATCTTGATCCGGGAATCTTGATCCAGATCACCATTTGGATCCGGAAATCTCGATCTGGATCACTGTTCGGATCCGGTAATTTCGAACAGGATCACCATTCGGTTCCAGGAATCTAGATCCGGATTACCGTTCGAACCTGGGAATCTCGATCCGGATTACCGTTTGGTTCTGGGAATCTTAATCTGGATCACCATTTGGATCTGGGAATCTTGATCTGGATAACCGTTCGGATCCTGTAATTTTGGACAGTATCACAGTTCGGTTCCGGGAATCTTGATGCGGATCACCGTTCGGATCTGGGAATCTTAATCTGAATCACCGTTCAGATCCAGGAATCTTGATCTGGATCACCATTTGGATCCAGAAAACTTTATCCAGATCACTGTTTGGATACATGAATCTTGATCCGGATCACTGTTTGGATTAGGGAATCTTGATCCGGATCACCGTTCTGATATGGGAATCTTGATCCGGATCACCGTTCTGATCCAGGAATCTTGATCTGGATCACCGTTCGAAACCGGGAATCCCCATCTGGATCACCGTTCGGATCTGGGAATCTTGATGCGGATCACGGTTTTGATCTGGGAATCTTGATCCGGATAACCGTTCTGATCTGGGAATCTTGATCTGGATCACCGTTTGGATCTGGGAATCTTGATCTGGATCACCGTTCGTATCCGGGAATCTTGATCTGGATTACTGTTTGGATCTGGAAATCTTGATCTGGATCACAGTTCGGATCCAGGAATCTCGATACGTTCACCGTTCGGATCCGGGAATCTCGATCCGGGAATCTCGATCCGGATTACCATTTGGATCCGGAAATCTCGATCTGGATGACTGGATCCGGAAATTTCGAACAGGATCACCATTTGGTTCCAGGAATCTAGATCCGGAATACCGTTCGAACCTGGGAATCTCGATCCGGATTGCCGTTTGGTTCTGGGAATCTTAATCTGGATCACCATTTGGATCTGGGAAACTCGATCCGGATTGCCGTTTGGTTCTGGGAATCTTAATCTGGATCACCATTTGGATCTGGGAATCTTAATCTGGATCACCGTTCGGATCCGGAAATTTTGAACCGGATCCCCGTTCGGATCCGGGAATCTTGATCTGGATTACTGTTTGGATCCGGGAATCTTGATCTTAATCAACGTTTGGATCCAGGAATCTTGATCCAGATCACTGTTCGTATCCGGGAATCTTGATCCGGAAATCTCGATCCGGATCACCATTTGGATCCGGAAATGTCGATCTGGATCACTGTTTGGATCCGGTAATTTCGAACAGGATCACCATTCGGTTCCAGGAATCTAGATCCGGATTACCGTTCGAACCTGGGAATCTCGATCCGGATTACCGTTTGGTTCTGGGAATCTTAATCTGGATCACCATTTGGATCTGGGAATCTTAATCTGGGTCACCATTTGGATCTGGGAATCTTAATCTGGATCACCATTTGGAATCCAGGAATGTATATCCGGATCACGGTTCTGATCCAGGAATCTCGATCCGGTAACCGTTCGGATCCAGCAATCTCGATCCGTATCTCTATTTGGATCTGGAAATCTCGAACTGGACCACTGTTCGGATCCGGTAATTTCAAACAGGATCACTGTTCGGTTCCGGGAATCTTGATCCTGATTACCATTTGGATATGGGAATCTTGATCCGGATCACAGTTTGGATATGAGAATCTCAATCCGGATCACCGTTTGGTTCTGGGAATCTTACTCTGGATCACCATTTGGATCTGGGAATCTTGATCTGGATCACCGTTCAGATCCGGAAATTTCGAACAGGATCACCGTTCGGATCTGGGAATCTTGATCTGGATTACTGTTTGGATCCGGGAATCTTGATCTTAATCAACGTTTGGATCCAGGAATCTTGATCCAGATCACTGTTTGGATCCGGGAATCTTGATCCGGATCACCTTTCTGCTCTGGGAATCTTGATCCGGATCACCGTTCGGATCCAGGAATCTTGATCCGGATCACCGTTCAGATCCGGGAATCTTGATCTGGATTACCGTTCGGATCCGGAAATTTTGAACCTGATTACCGTTCGGATCCGGGAATCTCGATCCGGATCACCGTTCGGAATCCAGGAATGTATATCCGGATCACGGTTCTGATCCAGGAATCTCGATCCGGTCACTGTTCGGATCCGGGAATCTCGATCCGGATCTCTATTTGGATCTGGAAATCTCGATCTGGATCACTGTTCGGATCCGGTAATTTCGAACAGGATCACCGTTCGGTTCCGGGAATCTTGATCCGGATTACCATTTGGATATGGGAATCTTGATCCGGATCACAGTTTGGATATGGGAATCTTGATCTGGATCACCGTTAGGATCCGGTAATCTCGATCTAGATCACCGTTCGGACCTGGGAATCTCAATCCGAATCAACGTTTGGTTCTGGGAATCTTACTCTGGATCAACATTTGGATCTGGGAATCTTGATCTGGATCACCGTTCAGATCCGGAAATTTCAAACAGGATCATCGTTCGGATCTGGGAATCTTGATCTGGATTACTGTTTGGATCTGGGAATCTTGATCTTAATCAACGTTTGGATCCAGGAATCTTGATCCAGATCACTGTTTGGATCCGGGAATCTTGATCCGGATCACCTTTCTGCTCTGGGAATCTTGATCCGGATCACCGTTCGGATCCAGGAATCTTGATCCGGATCACCGTTCAGATCCGGGAATCTTAATCTGGATCACCGTTTGGATCCAGGAATCTTGATCTGGATCACCGTTCAGATCCGGGAATTTTGAACCGGATCCCCGTTCGGATCCGGGAATCTTGATCCGGATCACAGTTCGGATATGGGAATCTAGATCCGGATCACCGTTTGGACCCAAAAATCTCGATATCGATCACCGTTCGGACCTGGGAATCTCGATCCGGATCACCGTTTGGTTCTGGGAATCTTAATCTGGATCACCATTTGGATCTGGGAATCTTAATCTGGATCACCATTTGGATCTGGGAATCTTAATCTGGATCACCATTTGGATCTGGGAATCTTGATCTGGATAACCGTTCGGATCCGGTAATTTTGGACAGGATCACAGTTCGGTTCCGGGAATCTCGATCCGGATCACCGTTGGGATTTGGGAATCTTGATCTTAATCACGGTTTGGATCCTGGAATCTTGATTCAGATCACAGTTTGGTTCCGGGAATCTTGATCTGATCACCTTTCTGATCTGGGAATCTTGATCTGGATCACCATTCGGATCCAGGAATCTTGATCCGGATCACCGTTTGGATCCGAAAATTTCGGACAGGATCACCGTTCGGATCCAGGAATCTTGATCTGGATCACCGTTTGGATCTGGGAATCTTGATCTGGATCACCGTTCGGATCCGGAAATTTTGAACCGGATCACCGTTCGGATCCGGGAATCTTGATCTGGATTACTGTTTGGATCTGGAAATCTTGATCTGGATCACAGTTCGGATACAGGAATCTAGATCCGGATCACCGTTTGGATCCAAAAATCTCAATATAGATTACCGTTCGGACCTGGGAATCTCGATCCGGATCACCATTTGGTTCTGGGAATCTTAATCTGGATCACCATTTGGATCTGGGAATCTTGATCTGGATCACCTTTCTGATCTGGGAATCTTGATCTGGATCACCGTTCGGATCCAGGAATCTCGATCCGTTCACCGTTCGGATCCAGGAATCTCGATCCGGGAATCTCGATCCGGATCACCATTTGGATCCGGAAATCTCGATCTGGATCACTGTTTGGATCCGGAAATTTCGAACAGGATCACCATTTGGTTTCAGGAATCTAGATCCAGAATACCGTTCGAACCTGGGAATCTCGATCCGGATTGCTGTTTGGTTCTGGGAATCTTAATCTGGATCACCATTTGGATCTGGGAATCTTAATCTGGATCACCATTTGGATCTGGGAATCTTAACCTGGATCACCATTTGGATCTGGGAATCTTGATCTGGATAACCGTTCGGATCCGGTAATTTTGGACAGGATCACATTTCGGTTCCGGGAATCTCGATCCGGATCACCGTTGGGATTTGGGAATCTTGATCTTAATCACGGTTTGGATCCTGGAATCTTGATTCAGATCACGGTTTGGATCCGGGAATCTTGATCCGGATTACCTTTCTGATCTGGGAATCTTGATCTGGATCACCGTTCGGATCCAGGAATCTTGATCCGGATCACCGTTCAGATCCGGGAATCTTGATCTTGATTACCGTTCGGATCCGGAAATTTTGAACCGGATCACCGTTCGGATCCGGGAATCTCGATCCGGATCACCGTTCGGAATCCAGGAATGTATATCCGGATCACGGTTCTGATCCAGGAATCTCGATCCGGTCACTGTTCGGATCCGGGAATCTCGATCCGGATCTCTATTTGGATCTGGAAATCTCGATCTGGATCACTGTTCGGATCCGGTAATTTCGAACAGGATCACCGTTCGGTTCCGGGAATCTTGATCCGGATTACCATTTGGATATGGGAATCTTGATCCGGATCACAGTTTGGATATGGGAATCTTGATCTGGATCACCGTTAGGATCCGGAAATCTCGATCTAGATCACCGTTCGGACCTGGGAATCTCAATCCGAATCAACGTTTGGTTCTGGGAATCTTACTCTGGATCACCATTTGGATCTGGGAATCTTGATCTGGATCACCGTTCAGATCCGGAAATTTCAAACAGGATCATCGTTCGGATCTGGGAATCTTGATCTGGATTACTGTTTGGATCTGGGAATCTTGATCTTAATCAACGTTTGGATCCAGGAATCTTGATCCAGATCACTGTTTGGATCCGGGAATCTTGATCCGGATCACCTTTCTGCTCTGGGAATCTTGATCCGGATCACCGTTCGGATCCAGGAATCTTGATCCGGATCACCGTTCAGATCCGGGAATCTTAATCTGGATCACCGTTCAGATCCGGGAATCTTTATCTGGATCACCGTTTGGATCCAGGAATCTTGATCTGGATCACCGTTCAGATTCGGGAATTTTGAACCGGATCCCCGTTCGGATCCGGGAATCTTGATCCGGATTACTGTTTGGATCTGGAAATCTTGATCCGGATCACAGTTCGGATACAGGAATCTAGATCCGGATCACCGTTTGGACCCAAAAATCTCGATATAGATCACCGTTCGGACCTGGGAATCTCGATCCGGATCACCGTTTGGTTCTGGGAATCTTAATCTGGATCACCATTTGGATCTGGGAATCTTAATCTGGATCACCATTTGGATCTGGGAATCTTAATCTGGATCACCATTTGGATCTGGGAATCTTGATCTGGATAACCGTTCGGATCCGGTAATTTTGGACAGGATCACAGTTCGGTTCCGGGAATCTCGATCCGGATCACCGTTGGGATTTGGGAATCTTGATCTTAATCACGGTTTGGATCCTGGAATCTTGATTCAGATCACAGTTTGGTTCCGGGAATCTTGATCTGATCACCTTTCTGATCTGGGAATCTTGATCTGGATCACCATTCGGATCCAGGAATCTTGATCCGGATCACCGTTTGGATCCGAAAATTTCGGACAGGATCACCGTTCGGATCCAGGAATCTTGATCTGGATCACCGTTTGGATCTGGGAATCTTGATCTGGATCACCGTTCGGATCCGGAAATTTTGAACCGGATCACCGTTCGGATCCGGGAATCTTGATCTGGATTACTGTTTGGATCTGGAAATCTTGATCTGGATCACAGTTCGGATACAGGAATCTATATCCGGATCACCGTTTGGATCCAAAAATCTCAATATAGATTACCGTTCGGACCTGGGAATCTCGATCCGGATGACCGTTTGGATCTTGGAATCTTAATCTGGATCACCATTTGGATCTGGGAATCTTGATCTGGATCACCTTTCTGATCTGGGAATCTTGATCTGGATCACCGTTCGGATCCAGGAATCTCGATCCGTTCACCGTTCGGATCCGGGAATCTCGATCCGGGAACCTCGATCCGGATCACCATTTGGATCCGGAAATCTCGATCTGGATCACTGTTTGGATCCGGAAATTTCGAACAGGATCACCATTTGGTTTCAGGAATCTAGATCCAGAATACCGTTCGAACCTGGGAATCTCGATCCGGATTGCTGTTTGGTTCTGGGAATCTTAATCTGGATCACCATTTGGATCTGGGAATCTTAATCTGGATCACCATTTGGATCTGGGAATCTTAACCTGGATCACCATTTGGATCTGGGAATCTTGATCTGGATAACCGTTCGGATCCGGTAATTTTGGACAGGATCACATTTCGGTTCCGGGAATCTCGATCCGGATCACCGTTGGGATTTGGGAATCTTGATCTTAATCACGGTTTGGATCCTGGAATCTTGATTCAGATCACGGTTTGATTCCGGGAATCTTGATCCGGATCACCTTTCTGATCTGGGAATCTTGATCTGGATCACCGTTCGCATCCAGGAATCTTGATCTGGATCACTGTTTGGATCTGGAAATTTCGAACAGGATCACCGTTCGGATCCGGGAATCTTGATCTGGATTAATGTTTGGATCTGGGAATCTTGATCTGGATCACAGTTCGGATCCAGGAATCTCGATCCGTTCACCGTTCGGATCCGGGAATCTCGATCCGGGAATCTGAATCCGGATCACCATTTGGATCCGGAAATCTCGATCTGGATCACCATGCGGTTCCAGGAATCTAGATCCGGATTATCGTTCGAACCTGGGAATCTCGATCCGGATTGCCGTTTGGTTCTGGGAATCTTAATCTGGATCACCATTTGGATCTGGGAATCTTAATCTGGATCACCATTTGGATCTGGGAATCTTGATCTGGATAACCATTCGGATCCGGTAATTTTGGACAGTATCACAGTTCGGTTCCGGGAATCTCGATCCGGATCACCGTTGGGATTTGGGAATCTTGATCTTAATCACGGTTTGGATCCTGGAATCTTGATTCAGATCACCGTTTGGATCCGGGAATCTTGATCTGGATCACCGTTCGGATCTGGGAATCTTGATCTGGATCACCGTTCTGATCTGGGAATCTTGATCCGGATCACCGTTCTGATCCGGGAATCTTGATCTGGATCACCGTTTGGATCTTGGAATCTTGATCCGGATCACCGTTCGTGTCCGGGAATCTTGATCTGGATTACTGTTTGGATCTGGAAATCTTGATCTGGATCACAGTTCGGATCCAGGAATCTCGATCCGTTCACCGTTCGGATCCGGGAATCTCGATCCGGAAATCTCGATCCGGATCACCATTTGGATCCGGAAATCTCGATCTGGATCACTGTTCGGATCCGGTAATTTCGAACAGGACCACCGTTCTGTTCCAGGAATCTAAATCCGGATTACCGTTCGAACTTGGGAATCTCGATCCGGATCACCGTTTGGTTCTGGGAATCTTAATCTGGATCACCATTTGGATCTGGGAATCTTGATCTGGATAACCGTTCGGATCCGGTAATTTTGGACAGGATCACAGTTCGGTTCCGGGAATCTCGATCCGGATCACCGTTGGGATTTGGGAATCTTGATCTTAATCACGGTTTGGATCCCGGAATCTTGATTCAGATCACCGTTCGGATCCAGGAACCTTGATCCAGATAACCGTTCTGATCCGGGAATCTTGATCCGGATCACCGTTCGGATCCAGGAATCTTGATCCGGATCACCATTCGGATGAGGAAATTTCAAACAGGATCCTCGTTTGGATCTGGGATTCTTGATCTGGACCACAGTTCGTATCCAGGAATCTCGATGTGGATCACCGTTCTGATCCGGAAATCTTGATCCGCATCACTTTTCAGATCCTGGAATCTTTATCCGGATCACCGTTCGGATCCGGGACTCTTGAACTGGATCACCGTTTGGATCCAGGAATCTTGATCCAGATGACCGTTCTGATCTGGCAATCTTGATCCAGATCACTGTTCAGATCCGGAAATTTTGATCTGGATCACCGTTTGGATTCGGGAATGTTGATCTGGATTACTGTTTGGATCTGGGAATCTTGATCTGGATCACAGTTCGGATCCAGGAATCTATATCCGGATCACGGTTCTGATCCAGGAATCTCGATCTGGATTACTGTTCGGATCCGGTAATTTCGAACAGGATCACCCTTCGGTTCCGGGAATCTTGATCCGGATCACCGTTTGGTTCTGGGAATCTTGATCTGGTTTACCGTTTGGATCTGGGAATCTTGATCTGGATCACTGTTCAGATCCGGTAATTTCGAACAGGATCACCGTTCGGTTCCGGGAATCTTGATCCGGATCACCGTTTGGATATGGGAATCTTGATCCAGATCACCGTTCGGATCCAGGAATCTTGATACGGATCACCGTTCGGATCCAGGAATCTTGATCCGGATCACCGTTCTGATCCGGGAATCTTGATCCGGATCAACGTTTGGTTCTGGGAATCTTGATCTGGATTACCGTTTGGATCCAGGAATTTTGATCTGGATCACCGTTCGGACCTGGGTATCTCGATCCGGATCACCGTTTGGTTCTGGGAATCTTGATCTGGATCACCGTTTGGATCCGGTAATTTCGAACAGGATCACAGTTGGGATCCAGGAATCTATATCCGGATCACGGTTTTGATCTAGGAATCTTGATCCAGATCACCGTTCGGATCCGGGAAACTCGATCCGGATCACAATTTGGATCCGGAAATCTCGATCTGGATCACCGTTCCGTTCCGGGAATCTTGATCCAGATCACTGTTCAGATCCGATAATCTTGATCCGGATCACCGTTAGGATCTGGGAATCTCGATCCGGATCACCGTTTTGATCTGGGAATCTTGATCTGGATCACCCTTCAGATCTGGTAGTTTTGAACGGGATCACCGTTCGGTTCCAGGAATTTTGATCCGGATCACCGTTTGGATATGGAAATCTTGATCTTAATCACAGTTTGGATCCAGGTATCTTGATCCAGATCACCGTTTCGATCCGGAAATTTCGAACAGGATGACCGTTCGGTTCCGGGAATCTTGATCCGGATCACCCTTTGGATATGGGAATCTTGATCCGGATCACCGTTCGGATCTGTTCTGATCCGGGAATCTTGATCCGGATCACCGTTCGGATCCAGGAATCTTGATCCGGATCAACGTTTGGTTCTGGGAATCTTGATCTGGATTACAGTTTGGATCCAGGAATTTTGATCTGGATTACCGTTCGGACCTGGGTATCTCGATCCAGATCACCATTTGGTTCTGGGAATCTTGATCTGGATTACCGTTTGGATCTGGGAATCTTGATCTGGATCACCGTTTGGATCGGGTAATTTCGAACAGGATCACAGTTGGGATCCAGGAATCTCGATCCGGATCACCGTTCGGAATCCAGGAATCTATATCCGGATCACGGTTCTGATCCAGGAATCTCGATCCAGATCACCGTTCGGATCCGGGAATCTCGATCTGGATCACCATTTGGATCCGGAAAACTCGATCTGGATCACTGTTCGGATCCGGTAATTTCGAACAGGGTCACCGTTTGGTTCCGGGAATCTTGATCCGGATCACCGTTTGAATATGGGAATCTTGATCTGGATCACCGTTTGGGTCCGGAAATCTCGATCTGGATTACCGTTCGGACCTGGGAATCTCGTTCCGGATCACCGTTTAGTTTTGGGAATCTTAATCTGGATCACCGTTTGGATCTGGGAATCTTGATCTGGATCACCGTTCGGATCCGCTAATTTTGAACAGGATCCCCATTTGGATCCGGAAATATCGATCTGGATCACTGTTCGGATCCGGTAATTACGAACAGGATTACCATTCGGTTCCGGGAATCTTGATCCAGATCACTGTTCAGATCCGATAATCTTGATCCGGATCACCGTTAGGATCCGGGAATCTCGATCCGGATCACCGTTTGGATCTGGGAATCTTGATCCGGATCACCGTTCTGATCCAGGAATCTCGATCTGGATGATCGTTGTAATCAGGGAATCTTGATCCGGATCACTGTTCAGATCCTGGAATCTTTATCCGGATCACCGTTTGGATCCAGGAATCTTGATCTGGATCACCGTTTGGATCCAGGAATCTTGATCTGGATTACCGTTCTGATCTGGGAATCTTGATCCAGATCACTGTTCATATCCGATAATCTTGATCCGGATCACCGTTCGGATCCGGGAATCTCGATCCGGATCACCGGTTTGATCTGGGAATCTTGATCTGGATCACCGTGCGGATCCGGTAATTTTGAACAGGATCACCATTCTCTTACAGGAATCTTGATCCGGATCACCGTTTCGATCCGGAAATTTTGAACAGGATCCCCATTTGGATCCGGAAATCTCGATCTGGATCACCATTTGGATATGGGAATCTTGATCTTAATTACCGTTTGGATCCAGGTATCTTGATCCAGATCACCGTTTCGATCCGGTAATGTCGAACAGGATTACCGCTCGGTTCCGGGAATCTTGATCCCGATCACCATTCGGATGCGGAAATTTCTAACAGGATCCCCGTTTGGATCTGGGAATCTTAATCTGGATCACAGTTCGTATCCAGGAATCTCTATCCGGATCACCGTTCTGATACGGAAATCTTGATCTGGATCACTTTTCAGATCCTGGAATCTTTATCCGGATCACCGTTTGGATCCAGGAATCTTGATCTGGATCACCGTTCTGATCTGGAAATCTTGATCCAGATCACTGTTCAGATCCGGGAATCTTGATCCGGATCACCTTTCTGATCTGGGAATCTTGATCCGGATCACTGTTCGGATACGGGAATCCTGATCTTGATCAACGTTCAGATCAGTGAATCTTGATCCGGATCACCGTTTGGATCCAGGAATCTTGATCTGGATCACCGTTCTGATCTGGCAATCTTGATCCAGATCACTGTTCAGATCCGGAAATTTTGAACAGGATCACCGTTTGGATCCGGGAATTTCGATCTGGATCACCGTTCGGATCCGTAAATTTCGAACAGGATCATCGTTTGGATCCGGGAATCTTGATATGGATTACTGTTTGGATCTGGGAATCTTGATCTGGTTCACCGTTCGGATCCAGGAATCTCAATCCGGATCACCGTTCTGATCCGGGAATCTTGATCTGGATCACCTTTCTGATCTGGGAATCTTGATCCAGATCACCGTTCGGATCCAGGAATCTTTATCCGGATCACTGTTCTGATCCGGGAATCTTGATCCGGATCACCGTTCGGATACGGGAATCCTGATCTTGATCAACGTTCAGATCAGTGAATCTTGATCTGGATCACCGTTCTGATCTGGCAATCTTGATCCAGATCACTGTTCAGATCCGGAAATTTTTTAACAGGATCACCGTTTGGATCCGGAAATTTCGATCTGGATCACCGTTCGGATCCGGAAATTTCAAACAGGATCATTGTTTGGATCCGGGAATCTTGATATGGATTACTGTTTGGATCTGGGAATCTTGATCTGGATCACAGTTCGGATCCAGGAATCTGGATCCGGATCACCGTTCGGAATCCAGGAATCTATATCCGGATCATGGTTCTGATCCAGGAATCTCGATCCAGATCACCGTTCGGATCCGGGAATCTCGATCCGGATCACCATTTGGATCTGGATATCTCGATCTGGATCACTGTTCGGATCCGGTATTTTCGAACAGGATCACCGTTCGGTTCCGGGAATCTTGATCCGGATTACCATTTGGATATGGGAATCTTGATCCGGATCACCGTTAGAATATGGGAATCTTGATCTGGATCACCGTTTGGGTCCGGAAATCTCGATCTGGATCACTGTTCGGACCTGGGAATCTCGATCCGGATCACCGTTTGGTTTTGAGATTCTTAATCTGGATTACCGTTCGGATCTGGAAATATTGATCTGGATCACCGTTCGGATCCAGTAATTTTGAACAGGATCACCATTCGGTTCCGGGAATCTTGATCCGGATCACCGTTTGGATATGGGAATCTTGATCTGGATCACCGTTTGGATGCGGGCATCTCGATCCGGATCACCGTTCCGATTTGGGAATCTTGATCTTAATCACCGTTTGGATCGAGGTATCTTGATCCAGATCACCGTTTCGATCCGGAAATTTCGAACAGGATCCCCTTTGGATCCGGAAATCTCGATCTGGATCACCGTTCGGATCCGGTCATTTCGAACTGGATTACCGTTCGGTTCCGGGAATCTTGATCCAGATCACCGTTTGGATATGGGAATCTTGATCCGATCAACGTTCAGATCAGTGAATCTTGATCTGGATCACCGTTCTGATCTGGCAATCTTGATCCAGATCACTGTTCAGATCCGGAAATTTTTTAACAGGATCACCGTTTGGATCTGGAAATTTCGATCTGGATCACCGTTCGGATCCGGAAATTTCGATCTGGATCACCGTTCGGATCCGGAAATTTCAAACAGGATCATTGTTTGGATCCGGGAATCTTGATATGGATTACTGTTTGGATCTGGGAATCTTGATCTGGATCACAGTTCGGATCCAGGAATCTCGATCCGGATCACCGTTCGGAATCCAGGAATCTATATCCGGATCATGGTTCTGATCCAGGAATCTCGATCCAGATCACCGTTCGGATCCGGGAATCTCGATCCGGATCACCATTTGGATCTGGATATCTCGATCTGGATCACTGTTCGGATCCGGTATTTTCGAACAGGATCACCGTTCGGTTCCGGGAATCTTGATCCGGATTACCATTTGGATATGGGAATCTTGATCCGGATCACCGTTAGAATATGGGAATCTTGATCTGGATCACCGTTTGGGTCCGGAAATCTCGATCTGGATCACTGTTCGGACCTGGGAATCTCGATCCGGATCACCGTTTGGTTTTGAGATTCTTAATCTGGATTACCGTTCGGATCTGGAAATATTGATCTGGATCACCGTTCGGATCCAGTAATTTTGAACAGGATCACCATTCGGTTCCGGGAATCTTGATCCGGATCACCGTTTGGATATGGGAATCTTGATCTGGATCACCGTTTGGATGCGGGCATCTCGATCCGGATCACCGTTCCGATTTGGGAATCTTGATCTTAATCACCGTTTGGATCGAGGTATCTTGATCCAGATCACCGTTTCGATCCGGAAATTTCGAACAGGATCCCCTTTAGATCCGGAAATCTCGATCTGGATCACCGTTCGGATCCGGTCATTTCGAACTGGATTACCGTTCGGTTCCGGGAATCTTGATCCAGATCACCGTTTGGATATGGGAATCTTGATCCGATCAACGTTCAGATCAGTGAATCTTGATCTGGATCACCGTTCTGATCTGGCAATCTTGATCCAGATCACTGTTCAGATCCGGAAATTTTTTAACAGGATCACCGTTTGGATCTGGAAATTTCGATCTGGATCACCGTTCGGATCCGGAAATTTCAAACAGGATCATTGTTTGGATCCGGGAATCTTGATATGGATTACTGTTTGGATCTGGGAATCTTGATCTGGATCACAGTTCGGATCCAGGAATCTGGATCCGGATCACCGTTCGGAATCCAGGAATCTATATCCGGATCATGGTTCTGATCCAGGAATCTCGATCCAGATCACCGTTCGGATCCGGGAATCTCGATCCGGATCACCATTTGGATCTGGATATCTCGATCTGGATCACTGTTCGGATCCGGTATTTTCGAACAGGATCACCGTTCGGTTCCGGGAATCTTGATCCGGATTACCATTTGGATATGGGAATCTTGATCCGGATCACCGTTAGAATATGGGAATCTTGATCTGGATCACCGTTTGGGTCCGGAAATCTCGATCTGGATCACTGTTCGGACCTGGGAATCTCGATCCGGATCACCGTTTGGTTTTGAGATTCTTAATCTGGATTACCGTTCGGATCTGGAAATATTGATCTGGATCACCGTTCGGATCCAGTAATTTTGAACAGGATCACCATTCGGTTCCGGGAATCTTGATCCGGATCACCGTTTGGATATGGGAATCTTGATCTGGATCACCGTTTGGATGCGGGCATCTCGATCCGGATCACCGTTCCGATTTGGGAATCTTGATCTTAATCACCGTTTGGATCGAGGTATCTTGATCCAGATCACCGTTTCGATCCGGAAATTTCGAACAGGATCCCCTTTGGATCCGGAAATCTCGATCTGGATCACCGTTCGGATCCGGTCATTTCGAACTGGATTACCGTTCGGTTCCGGGAATCTTGATCCAGATCACCGTTTGGATATGGGAATCTTGATCCGATCACTGTTCGGATCCAGGAATCTTGGTCCGGATCACCGTTCGGATGCGGAAGTTTCTAACAGGATCCCCGTTTGGATCTGGGAATCTTAATCTGGATCACAGTTCGTATCCAGGAATCTCGATCCTGATCACCGTTCTGATCCGGAAATCTTGATCTGGATCACTTTTCAGATTCTGGAGTCTTTATCTGGATCACCGTTTGGATCCAGGAATCTTGATCTGGATCACCGTTCTGATCTGGGAATCTTGATCCAGATCACTGTTCAGATCCGGGAATCTTGATCCAGATCACCTTTCTGATCTGGGAATCTTGATCCGGATCACCGTTCGGATCCAGGAATCTTTATCCGGATCACTGTTCTGATCCGGGAATCTTGATCCTGATCACCGTTCGGATACGGGAATCCTGATCTTGATCAACGTTCAGATCAGTGAATCTTGATCTGGATCACCATTCTGATCTGGCAATCTTGATCCAGATCACTGTTCAGATCCGGAAATTTTTTAACAGGATCACCGTTTGGATCCGGGAATTTCGATTTGGATCACCGTTCGGATCCGGAAATTTCGAACAGGATCATCGTTTGGATCCGGGAATCTTGATATGGATTACTGTTTGGATCTGGGAATCTTGATCTGGATCACAGTTCGGATCCAGGAATCTGGATCCGGATCACCGTTCGCAATCCAGGAATCTATATCCGGATCATGGTTCTGATCCAGGAATCTCGATCCAGATCACCGTTCGGATCCAGGAATCTCGAACCCGATCACCATTTGGATCCGGAAATCTCGATCTGGATCACTGTTCGGATCCGGTAATTTCGAACAGGATCACCGTTCGGTTCCGGGAATCTTGATCTGGATCACTTTTGAGATCCTGGAATCTTTATCCGGATCACCGTTTGGATCCAGCAATCTTGATCTGGATCACCGTTCTGATCTGGGAATCTTGATACAGATCACTGTTCAGATCCGGGAATCTTGATCCGGATCACCTTTCTGATCTGGGAATCTTGATCCGGATCACCGTTCGGATCCAAGAATCTTTATCCGGATCACTGTTCTGATCCGGGAATCTTGATCCGGATCACCGTTCGGATACGGGAATCCTGATCTTGATCAACGTTCAGATCAGTGAATCTTGATCCGGATCACCGTTTGGATCCAGGAATCTTGATCTGGATCACCGTTCTGATCTGGCAATCTTGATCCAGATCACTGTTCAGATCCGGAAATTTTGAACAAGATCACCGTTTGGATCCGGGAATCCTGATCTGGATCACCGTTCGGATCCGGAAATTTCGAACAGGATCATCGTTTGGATCCGGGAATCTTGATATGGATTACTGTTTGTATCTGGGAATTTTGATCTGGATCACAGTTCGGATCCAGGAATCTATATCCGGATCACCGTTCGGAATCCCGGAATCTATATCCGGATCACGGTTCTGATCCAGGAATCTCGATCCAGATCACCGTTCGGATCCGGGAATCTCGATCCGGATCACCATTTGGATCCGGAAATGTTGATCTGGATCACTTTTCGGATCCGGTAATTTCGAACAGGATCACCGTTCGGTTCCGGGAATCTTGATCCGGATTACCATTTGGATATGGGAATCTTGATCCGGATCACCATTTGAATGTGGGAATCTTGATCTGGATCACCGTTTGGGTCCGGAAATCTCGATCTGGATCACCGTTTGGGTCCGGAAATCTCGATCTGGATCACCGTTCGGACCTGGGAATCTCGATCTGGATCACCGTTTGGATCTGGGAATCTTGATCTGGATCACCGTTTGGATCCGCTAATTTTGAACAGGATCACCGTTCGGTTCCGGGAATCTCGATCCGGATCACCGTTCGGATCCAGGAATCTATATCCGGATCACCGTTCGGATCCGGAAATTTCGAACAGGATCTCCATTTGGATCCGGAAATATCGATCTGGATCACTGTTCGGATCCGGTCATTTTGAACAGGATTACCGTTCGGTTCCGGGAATCTTGATCTGGATCACCGTTTCGATCTAGGAATCTTGATCTGGATCACCGTTCTGATCTGGGAATCTTGATCCAGATCACTGTTCAGATCCGATAATCTTGATCCGGATCACCGTTCGGATCCAGGAATCTCGATCCGGATCACCGTTTGGTTCTGGGAATCTTGATCTGGATTACCGTTTGGATCCGGTAATTTCGAACAGGATCACCGTATGGTTCCGGGAGTCTTGTTCTGGATCACCGTTTGGATCTGGGAATCTTGATCTGGATCACAGTTTGGATCCGGGCATCTCGATCCGGATCACCGTTCGGATCCAGGAATCTTGATCCGGATGACTGTTCAGATCCGTGAATCTTGATCCGGATCACCGTTTGTATCTGCGAATCTTGATCCGGATCACCGTTCGGAATCCAGGAATCTATATCCAGATCACGGTTCTGATCCAGGAATCTCGATCCAGATCACCGTTCGGATCCGGAATTCTTGATCTGGATCACTGTTCGGATCCGGTAATTTCGAACAGGATCACCGTTCGGTTCCGGGAATCTTGATCCGGATTACCATTTGGATATGGGAATCTTGATCCGGATCACCATTTGAATGTGGGAATCTTGATCTGGATCACCGTTTGGGTCCGGAAATCTCGATCTGGATCACCGTTTGGGTCCGGAAATCTCGATCTGGATCACCGTTCGGACCTGGGAATCTCGATCTGGATCACCGTTTGGATCTGGGAATCTTGATCTGGATCACCGTTTGGATCCGCTAATTTTGAACAGGATCACCGTTCGGTTCCGGGAATCTCGATCCGGATCACCGTTCGGATCCAGGAATCTATATCCGGATCACCGTTCGGATCCGGAAATTTCAAACAGGATCTCCATTTGGATCCGGAAATATCGATCTGGATCACTGTTCGGATCCGGTCATTTTGAACAGGATTACCGTTCGGTTCCGGGAATCTTGATCTGGATCACCGTTTCGATCTAGGAATCTTGATCCGGATCACCGTTCGGATCCAGGAATCTCGATCCGGATCACCGTTTGGTTCTGGGAATCTTGATCTGGATTACCGTTTGGATCCGGTAATTTCGAACAGGATCACCGTATGGTTCCGGGAGTCTTGTTCTGGATCACCGTTTGGATCTGGGAATCTTGATCTGGATCACAGTTTGGATCCGGGCATCTCGATCCGGATCACCGTTCGGATCCAGGAATCTTGATCCGGATGACTGTTCAGATCCGTGAATCTTGATCCGGATCACCGTTTGTATCTGCGAATCTTGATCCGGATCACCGTTCGGAATCCAGGAATCTATATCCGGATCACGGTTCTGATCCAGGAATCTCGATCCAGATCACCGTTCGGATCCGGAATTCTTGATCTGGATCACCATTTGGATCCGGTAATTTCGAACAGGATCACCGTTCGGTTCTAGCAATCTTGATCCGGATTACCGTTTGGATAATGGAATCTTGATCCAGATCACCGTTTGGACCTGGGAATCTCGAACCGGATCACCGTTTGGTTCTGGGTATCTTGATCTGGATCACCGTTTGGATCAAGGAATCTTGATCTGGATCACCGTTCGGATCCTGGAATCTTAATCTGGATCACCGTTCAGATCCGGGAATCTTGATCTGGATCACCGTTTGGATCCAGGAATCTTAATCCGGATCACTGTTTGGATCCTTGAATCTTGATCCGGATCATCGTTCAGATTCGGGAATCCTGATCTGGATCACCGTTTGGATCAAGGAACCTTGATCTGGATCACCGTTCGGATCCGGAAATCCCGATCTGGATCACCGTTCGGTTCCAGGAATCTTCATCCGGATTACCGTTTGGATATGGGAATCTTGATCCGGATCACCGTTCGGAATCCAGGAATCTATATCCGGATCACGGTTCTGATCCAGGAATCTCGATCCAGATCACCGTTCGGATCCGGAATTCTTGATCTGGATCACCATTTGGATCCGGTAATTTCGAACAGGATCACCGTTCGGTTCCAGCAATCTTGATCCGGATTACCGTTTGGATAATGGAATCTTGATCCAGATCACCGTTTGGACCTGGGAATCTCGAACCGGATCACCGTTTGGTTCTGGGTATCTTGATCTGGATCACCGTTTGGATCCAGGAATCTTGATCTGTATCACCGTTCGGATCCGTGAATCTTTATCCAGATCACCGTTTGGACCTGGGAATCTCGATCCGGATCACCGTTTGGTTCTGGGAATCTTAATCTGGATCACCATTCGGATCCTGGAATCTTGATCTGGATCACCGTTCAGATCCGGGAATCTTGATCTGGATCACCGTTTGGATCCAGGAATCTTAATCCGGATCACTGTTTGGATCCTTGAATCTTGATCCGGATCACTGTTTGGATCCGGGAATCTTAATGTGGATCATTGTTCAGATTCAGGAATCCTGATCTTGATCAATGTTCAGATCCAGGAATCTTGATCTGGATCACCATTCAGATCCGTGAATCTTTATCCAGATCACCGTTTGGACCTGGGAATCTCGATCCGGATCACCGTTTGGTTCTGGGAATCTTAATCTGGATCACCATTCGGATCCTGGAATCTTGATCTGGATCACCGTTCAGATCCGGGAATCTTGATCTGGATCACCGTTTGGATCCAGGAATCTTAATCCGGATCACTGTTTGGATCCTTGAATCTTGATCCGGATCACTGTTTGGATCCGGGAATCTTAATGTGGATCATTGTTCAGATTCAGGAATCCTGATCTTGATCAATGTTCAGATCCAGGAATCTTGATCTGGATCACCATTCAGATCCGTGAATCTTTATCCAGATCACCGTTTGGACCTGGGAATCTCGATCCGGATCACCGTTTGGTTCTGGGAATCTTAATCTGGATCACCATTCGGATCCTGGAATCTTGATCTGGATCACCGTTCAGATCCGGGAATCTTGATCTGGATCACCGTTTGGATCCAGGAATCTTAATCCGGATCACTGTTTGGATCCTTGAATCTTGATCCGGATCATCGTTCAGATTCGGGAATCCTGATCTGGATCACCGTTTGGATCAGGGAACCTTGATCTGGATCACCGTTCGGATCCTGGAATCATGATCTGGATCACCATTATGATCTGGGAATCTTGATCCGGATCACCGTTTGGATCCGGAAATCTCGATCTGGATCACCGTTCGGTTCCAGGAATCTTGATCCGGATTACCGTTTGGATATGGGAATCTTGATCCGGATCACCATTCGGAATCCAGGAATCTATATCCGGATCACGGTTCTGATCCGGGAATCTCGATCCAGATTACTGTTCGGATCTGGAAATCTCGATCTGGATCACCGTTTGGATCCAGGAATCTTAATCCGGATCACTGTTTGGATCCTTGAATCTCGATCCGGATCACTGTTTGGATTAGGGAATCTTGATACGGATCACCATTCTGATCTGGGAATCTTGATCCGGATCACCGTTCGGATCCGGGAACCTTGATCTGGATTACCGTTTGGTTCTGGGAATCTTAATCTGGATCACCATTCGGATCCTGGAATCTTGATCTGGATCACCGTTCAGATCCGGGAATCTTGATCTGGATCACCGTTTGGATCCAGGAATCTTAATCCGGATCACTGTTTGGATCCTTGAATCTTGATCCGGATCATCGTTCAGATTCGGGAATCCTGATCTGGATCACCGTTTGGATCAAGGAACCTTGATCTGGATCACCGTTCGGATCCTGGAATCATGATCTGGATCACCATTCTGATCTGGGAATCTTGATCCGGATCACCGTTCGGATCCAGGAATCTTGATACGGATGACTGTTCAGATCCGTGAATCTTGATCCGGATCACTGTTTGTATCTGGGAATCTTGATCTGGATCACAGTTCGGATCCAGGAATCTTGATCTGGATCACCGTTCGGGATCCAGGAATCTTGATCCGGATCACCGTTCTGATCCGGGAATCTCGATCCAGATCACTGTTCGGATCCGGGAATCTCGATCCGGATCACCGTTTGGATCCGGAAATCTCGATCTGGATCACCGTTCGGTTCCAGGAATCTTGATCCGGATTACCGTTTGGATATGGGAATCTTGATCCAGATCACCGTTTGGACCTGGGAATCTCGATCCGGATCACCGTTTGGATCAAGGAATCTTGATCTGGATCACCATTCGGATCCTGGAATCTTTATCTGGATCACCGTTCAGATCCGGGAATCTTGATCTGGTTCACCGTTTGGATCCAGGAATCTTAATCCGGATCACTGTTTGGATCCTTGAATCTTGATCCGGATCACTGTTTGGATTAGGGAATCTTGATATGGATCACCATTGTGATCTGGGAATCTTGATCTGGATTACCGTTTGGATCTGGGAATCTTGATCTGGATCACAGTTCGGATCCAGGAATCTTGATCTTGATCACCGTTCGGATCCAGGAATCTTGATCTTGATCACCGTTTGGATCCAGGAATCTTGATCTGGATCACCGTTCGGATCCGGGAATCTTGATCTGGATCACCGTTCAGATCCGGGAATCTTGATCTTGATCAACGTTCAGATCCGTGAATCTTGATCTGGATCACTGTACGGATTCGGAAATTTTGAACAGGATCACCGTTTGGATCCGGGAATCTTGATCTGGATTACTGTTTGGATCTGAGAATCTTGATCTGGATCACAGTTCGGATCCAGGAATCTCGATCCGGATCACCATTCGGAATCCAGGAATCTATATCCGGATCACGGTTCTGATCCGGGAATCTCGATCCAGATTACCGTTCGGATCTGGAAATCTCGATCTGGATCACCGTTCGGTTCCGGGAATCTTGATCTGGATTACCGTTTGGATATGGGAATCTTGATCCCGATCACCGTTTGGACCTGGGAATCTCGATCCGGATCACCGTTTGGTTCTGGGAATCTTAATCTGGATCACCGTTTGGATCTGGGAATCTTGATCTGGATCACCGTTCAGATCTGGTAATTTTGAACAGGATCACCGTTCGGTTCCGGGAATTTCGATCCGGATCACCGTTAGGATTTGGGAATCTTGATCTTAATCACAGTTTGGATCCAGGAATCTTAATCCGCATCACTGTTTGGATCCTTGAATCTCGATCCGGATCACTGTTTGGATTAGGGAATCTTGATACGGATCACCATTCTGATCTGGGAATCTTGATCCGGATCACCGTTCGGATCCGGGAACCTTGATCTGGATTACCGTTTGGATCTGGGAATCTTGATCTGGATCACAGTTCGGATCCAGGAATCTTGATCCGGATCACCGTTCTGATCCGGGAATCTCGATCCAGATCACTGTTCGGATCCGGGAATCTCGATCCGGATCACCGTTTGGATCCGGAAATCTCGATCTGGATCACCGTTCGGATCCGGGAATCTCGATCCAGATCACCGTTCGGGTTTGAGAATCTTGATCTGGATAACCGTTTGGATCTGGGAATCTTCATCTGGATCATCGTTCCGATCCAGAAATTTCTAACAGGATCCCCGTTTGGATCTGCGAATCTTGATCTGGATCACCTATCTGATCCGGAAATCTTGATCCGGATCACTGCTCAGATCCTGGAATCTTTATCCGGATCACCGTTCGGATCCGGGAATCTTGATCTGAAACACCGTTTGGATCCAGGAATCTAGATCCAGATCACTGTTCAGATCCGGAAATCCTTTTCCGGATCACCGTTCGGATCTGGGAATCTCGATCTGGATCACCGTTCGGATCCGGGAATCTCGATCCGGATCACCGTTCGGATCCGGGAATCTCGATCTGGATCACTTTGGATCCGGGAATATTGACCGGATTTTTTAACCTCGTGGAGGTTTAAGCTCTGCTCTCTGAGTCTCTTCCAGTTTAATGAGCAACTTCGGCAGGTCGTTGACGGGGCGGGGTCCGAGTGTAAACATGGTACTGACGCACCACCTAAGCTTTTATCAAAACAATCCATTTTAGCTGCAACAGGAAAAACGTGGAAGTGACATCTTACCGCGTCCTCCTTTTCTGGTCAGACGCCCACCTCAGACATCTGACCAATCACACTATAGTTCCTGGAGCCCCGTTAGAAAGGTTCGATGGGTCGAACTGTTTTCAAACATGTCCGCCAGAACAAAATGATATTTTCTTCTCGGGATCTCGAACAAGAACAAAGTTGTTCTGGTGGAGGAGGGAACGAACTGAAGCTACCAGGAAGAGGTAGAACCAAACTGGCGTGGAGCTGCTGCTTCTTCCTGTGTCCAGCAGCTTTGCTGTGGTGCTGCTCGGTAACTTTTCTCAGCTGATCCATGTTTTCTTGGTCTCAGTGATCATCCCCATAAAGAAACGAGCTTCAGCTTTTCTCCGATCCTTCAAATATTAAAATAAATCTGTGATTTGGTCCTTACGCCAACCCAAGAACCCGCTCCATGGAAGGCTGGTCTCATCCCTACATGTGAACTTCAGGTAATGTCTGGTAACTAGTTTGACATCCCGATTTGCATTTGGCTCATTCCAGTGAGAATGTCTCATGATGGTCTTGAGATGTTCCTTTTCTCTTTTAACCTCCTTTCTGTTCCTTTTCTGGCTACCAGAGTTAAACTGTGGTCAGATCACCCAGTCATCATGTTAACTTTGATTGTTTCAATCTGAGTTTTCGTGGACAGGGCTGTTCCTGGGAGAACCCAGAACCCTAATTCAGAAACGAGCTCTTTATCACAGGAGGAAAATGGGATTTTACACAAAATAATTCTGACTTTGGGAGGACGAGTCGTGATGAATGACTCAAAACGCAGCTTATAAAACATAACCTGGTGAAAGCAGAATTTCCTCTTCTCTACATGGTGATCAAGGATGTAGGATTTACTGAGCAGCACCTGAAGGCAGCAGACGCCCCTCCCACCCTTCCTCCTCCTGTGAGGCAGCAGAAGCAGATTGTCCTTTGTGCTGCATCCAGCAGTAAAAACCTCTCAGCCGGTTCTGAATCTGGATGTGGAGCTGGACATAGGCCTGGACCTGGACCTGGACCTGGACCTGGACCTGGACCTGGACCTGGACCTGAATGTGGATTGTTGGCATCCCTGATGTGAAGCAGTCTCAGCAACTTCCAGTGTGATGCAGCCGTGTGATGGGAGGATCGAGCTGGAAGGATGGGAAACAAACAGACGACCTTCACAGAGGAGCAGCTGGAAGCGTATCAGGTGACCTGCTTCACCAGAACTTACCAGAACCATGGGTCCAGAATCCCACTGTTCCCTCACAGGTAGAACATGGAGCAGAACGTGGAACAGACAGAATGTGAAACAGACAGAACGTAGAACATATAGTATGTAGAAAAGACAGAACATAGAACAGACAGAACATGGAGAACACAGTACATGGAACATATTGAATGTAGAACAGATAGAATATATAGTATGCAGAAAAAGATAGAATGTAGAACATATAGTATGTAGAAAAGATAGAAAGTATAACAGACACATAGAACAGACAGAACATGGAGAACACAGAACGTGGAACAGATAGAATGTAGACCATAAAGAATGTAGACCACATAAAATGTAGAACAGGTAGAACGTAGACCATATAGAATATAGAATAGATAGAACGTAGACCATGTAGAATGTAGAACAGATAGAACGTGGAACGGACAGAACATTGAGAACACAGAACGTGGAACAGATAGAACGTAGACCATATAGAATGTAGAACAGGTACAACATGGAACTGATAGAACGTGGAACAGATAGAACGTAGACCATATAGAATGTAGAACATATAGAACATAGACCATATAGAATGTAGAACTGGTAGAATGTGGAATGGACAGAACATGGAGAACAGAGAACGTGGAACAGATAGAATGTAAAATAGATAGAACATAGACCATATAGAATGAAGAACAGATAGAACATGGAACGGACAGAACATGGAGAACACAGAAGGTGGAACGGATAGAATGTAGACCATATAGAATGTAGAACAGATAGAACATGGAACGGATAGAACGTGGAACAGATAGAATGTAAAATAGATAGAACATAGACCATATAGAATGTAGAACAGATAGAACATGGAACGGATAGAACGTGGAACAGATAGAATGTAAAATAGATAGAACATAGACCATATAGAATGTAGAACAGATAGAACATGGAACGGATAGAACGTGGAACAGATAGAATGTAAAATAGATAGAACATAGACCATATAGAATGTAGAACAGATAGAACATGGAACGGACAGAACATGGAGAACACAGAAGGTGGAACGGATAGAATGTAGACCATATAGAATGTAGAACAGATAGAACATGGAACGGATAGAACGTGGAACAGATAGAATGTAAAATAGATAGAACATAGACCATATAGAATGTAGAACAGATAGAACATGGAACGGATAGAACGTGGAACAGATAGAATGTAAAATAGATAGAACATAGACCATATAGAATGTAGAACAGATAGAACATGGAACGGACAGAACATGGAGAACACAGAAGGTGGAACGGATAGAATGTAGACCATATAGAATGTAGAACAGATAGAACATGGAACGGATAGAACGTGGAACAGATAGAATGTAAAATAGATAGAACATAGACCATATAGAATGTAGAACAGATAGAACATGGAACGGACAGAACATGGAGAACACAGAAGGTGGAACGGATAGAATGTAGACCATATAGAATGTAGAACAGATAGAACATGGAACGGATAGAACGTGGAACAGATAGAACGTAGATCATATAGAATGTAGAACAGGTAGAACGCGGAACAGATAGAACGTGGAACAGACAGAACAAACAACAGGATGGAGCAGACAGAGCGGACCGTCTGATTGGTGGATGTCCTCCATCTGCATTCACATGATGCTGCTGACTGAAATGTGATCCTCCCTGAGGACATTGATCCTGTTTTTTTTTGTTTGTTTACAGGACTGCACCTTTTTCACTCGCAAGGAAATCCTGCGGTGAGTATAGATCCACACCTTCCTCACCGAGGAAGAGGAGGAGGTGCAGGTCAGCTGACTGCTGTAAACTGTGACATCATCGACACTGTTGCCTTGGCAGATCAATAAGAGTCGACATGATATGGAGGACTGGGGGGGTGCATGTGTATGTAGGTGTATAGGGGGGTGAAGGGTCATGATTAGGAAGGGGGTAGGACTTCAGTGAGAGAAGTGGGGAGTTGTGGTGGTTTGTTCTAGGGTAGGTAGAATGAGAAGGGGTGTTTTGTGGTGGGCAGGGGGGGGAGTGGGATGTAGGGTTTTGGAGGTGGACTAAACTTTTGGCCGTGTATCTGTTAGAATGGGTGTGTATGTGTATAGATGTATGTGTGGGTCTGTAGGTGTGTGTGTGTGTGTAGATGTGTGGGTCTGTAGGTGTGTGTGTGTGTAGATGTGTGTGTATACCAGGCTGATGGTGAGGGGGTGTGAATGTGTTGGTGTGTAAAGGAGAAGGGAATGCAACGTGTCTCTGGGTGGGGGCGTCTCCTAGGGGTGTGGGGGCGGTGGGCCCTTGGTCTGTCTCTCCTTCTCCCGCCCCTCCTCTTCTTTGCCCCCCCCCCCCCCCCCCCCCCCACTTTTGCATGTGGTTCGTTGGTGCCTTCTGGGGCCGGTGGCGGCTCCTTTGTTGGTGTTGCTGAGGGCCCTGGTTGTTGGGGCAGCTGCCCTTGGCCTGTCCTGGCCTTCGGGGGCCCCGGGAATGGGGGATGTGCCTCGTGCCGCAGGTGGCTCATCTTCTTGAGGGAGGGGCGCTTCCCTCGGGACCTAAATCCCCGGACCCCCCTCCTTCCCTTCTTCCACCACACAGGCAGGGCGTTGGGAGGTGGACACGTTGATCTGGATGGTGAGAGAGGCCATCAAGGTGGTCTCCATCGCTGCACCCAGCATCGGTTCA